>NW_017100204.1:28810-56245 GCF_001263275.1 Habropoda laboriosa | reverse complement strand
TTGCTAGATGTTAACTATAGATTGTCCCTTATCGTTCTTTTCCTCTTCTGCTTTCCCCGTGAACCACCGTTACTAACAGCGAGAATGTTCCTTTCCCGATTTCTGTTTATCGCCACTGCGGAACGACACAGCAGAATAGTGCTTCCGGTAAATTTAATTCGTGAGATAACGAGGCCTGATGCAGGTGAAGAGAGAGAAAGAGAGAGAGAGAGAGAGAGAGAGAGAGAGAGAGAGAGAGAGAGAGAGAGAGAGGGAGGGAGAGGCGAAGGAAGTGGCTCTATCCGGGAAGTACATTGTTCCTTACCTGTGAACCGTCCTTTAACGTTGCGTTCTGAAAGTATTGCTGACTTTGCATGGTGTGTTGTTAATTCAATTTACATTTTTCTTTAAATATTAAATCTCCTGGCAAATGTTTCTCATGGTGTCTCAAATTTTTCAAAGTACTCGTTTGGAATTTTCTGTTGACTTCATTTTTATCACTGTCATCTGAAGTATTAAATTAGTGAAAAGAGGTACATTAGTATGAATTTCAAAAAATAACGCATTGGCACAGTAGAAAATTTATTTAGCTTTTGGATACAGTATTGTAAACGTTAGAAGAGTGCTTGATTCAAGAATACAGGGTAAAACAAAAATTGCCATCTAGATTATTTTTAATTAAAACAGAATTTTACTGATATTTTAATACAAATTTTTTTCGTCATCGACTCACACGTGCAGCACATTTTTCCCTTTCTTATGTAATCTTTTCCTCGGTTCACCGACGTGTATACATTATCCTAAACAAAAAGGACACTTCCTCCAAAGAGGATCCTTGCTCGAACAGAGCTTCGTAATGGCCGGACGTTTTCATTTCTGTTTTCCAACGACGTTCAGCAACGTATGCGGGCTGTGTTTTACGATGAAATGTCGAATCCACTTTCACGGAGGCGGCCTGTACGCGGCAATTCGTCGGACTGCATTGTTCACCGGGAAATTTATGCTTATCCATTCGACTCTCGTGGTGACGGCCATATCGTCGCTCGAATGGGCTATTGCTCTTGCTTTTCCTCTCTCTGTGCGCCCGTAAGATTACCGCGGCCTCGCCGTGTGTCATATTGTGCGGACCTTTAGGATGGAGAAAGAGGAGGAGCATTGTTCCTTATCGCAGACGGTTGGTATTGTTGCGATTTTTGCAATTCGCGAACCAGGGAAACGAGATTCGTTGACTTTTCTACCTTTTCGTTCGCGGCGATCTCTGTTTATCGGTCTGGCAAAATAGAATGACGCGAGCATTTCAACCTGCTAGCAACTTCGATAGCTTCGATTCGAAAGATAGGTGGGTTTAACTCGACACAAGGGAGAGAAGGGGGGACAGAAAATTGGCCCTGAAAGAGGAGGGGCCGCACAGGATTTCCATATGGTGATTTTCGGCGAATGCCGCGGTTTACGAGAGAGAAATGCTTCTGTTTAGTGCAGAACGCTGGATAATAGGAGTTTCATGCGAGGATAATTGTTCGAAATTGCTGAGTCGTTGTGGTACTGCGGTGATTCGCTGGTTAATTGTTTTATTACGATGTTTATATGCTTTTTTTTCATTGTTGGTTTCATTTATTTAGAATAAAAAAGAGGTTCAATTTTTCTCTCATAAGTGAACCCAGTAAACACGTCAAATTAAACTGAACAAGAATGAAGAACAATGATCCTCGATAAAACATACGAATAACATCATTTCAACGATACATACAGTAATATAATAATAATCATCTCAAACCTACAATTTTTACACATTTTTAAACATGGAATAAAGAAGTGTTTCAATTTTTTTTATGAGTGAACTCAGTACAAAATTATATACGGTAATATAATAATAATCATCCGAACCCTACAAAACTGAAAGCATCCATACGCAAGAAACCCGGGCATCACCCTGGTTCATTCGCGTTCACCGTTCGTCGATGCTGTTAAAATTCCAATAACAGACGTTCGTTTGCTCGTCGCCGTTTCTTCTGGCCTTCTCGTACACCCCTTCTCCTCCACCTCTTGGTCGCGTTTTCTTATGCACGCGAATTTCATCGCAACCCCCTTTGTTCCGGTCGCGCGCGTTTTTCCCGCGGTCGCATGCCGTCGTCCTGGGCTAACTGTGCTCCCGACGCATATCATCGTGGTCTCTTTCGGGATGATCCTTTTTCAGATTCCTCCTGAGCGGAGACAGACCGTCTCGCGTAGCTACGGGGATAATAAATGTCTTTCTCTGTCCCATCTGACCCAACAGCCCGTGTTCAGAGTTTTGGCTCGACTGGCTACCAGGCTCTCTTGCTCGTTCACGACGACCACGTGGACAGATAATTGAACATACATCAAGGGGAAAGGAGGGTCCGGCGACACACGGCCAAGAAGTATAGCCGGTCTCGAAAAGGGGGCCAATCGCAGAGACGGCGGAGAGAGAAGAAGGGAAACAGAAGCCGACGGACAGACGAAGATAGAGGGACGGATAATTCAGCGGGGGCAATTTGAAGGGCCAGCGGCGGCATGACGATATAAATTCAGTAAACGCCGTCATTAGGGCCAATCCGAAATACCGGGCGTCTATTAAACCTGGAACTAAGATAATTACCTGTACTGGAATCACGGATGTCTGTCGTCCCCCGTTCCTTCTCGCCCGCTTTTGCGAACGATTCTCAGCCCTGCATTGTTGTGTTTCTTGCTTGTCCTCTTGTCTTGCCCACTGACGAACAATAGAATCCCTGGCTATTCCAGTTTCGATGATCGTTCAACTCTCTGATACTCCCTTTCTCCTCCTCTGTCCCCCATTTCAGCTAAACACGACTGAACTAGTTTCTCTTTAGCCGGGTGTCAACGGACTTGTCGTCGAATTCTCGTCTTTTTGATTTTTGCTGTTTGCGTTGGCGGGATAGGGCCCGCTGAGGAAGATTCTTCGCGATAGTTTACACAGGGTACCGGGACGGGATACACGGGGCTAGTTTGAGGTGTGAGGGTAATGGGGTGCGGTGTACGCTTGTAGAGCGGTTGCTCGAGGAGCTTTTAGTGGCTGGGTGGTATGGTGGCCGAGGTGTGATCGATTGAACGTGTTCGTGAATGAAATGACGGGAAAGCTGGAGAGTCAGGTGTGAATTTATCGTGGCTTTTCGAGGTGTTTGAAGGGATTGTTTCGATGGTGGGATAAGTGGGCGATCTCTTTGGGTACAGAGATATTATTTCAACGGTAATAAAAATACTTTATTGATGGGTGTAAACTTCTTGATATCGAATGCATGAAAATAGGAAAGCTGTATAATTACGTGAAGTAGCTAAAATAGAAATTACGAAAAGAAATTCATCTCGTTCCTAAATCATCTATAATCACGAAACTCTAGATTCCACTCAATTAGAATTAAAATATCCTCGGTCGCTTAATCAAGAAAATTCAAAGAAACACTTCTGCTACCGCAATTGCTCCAATTCGTTTCAATGAATCCACCAAAATACGCGATTTCTTCAAAAAGTACTAACGTATACAGCGGCATGGTATTTCGTAAAAATGTCCCGATGCAAGCTTTTATGTAATGTGTCGTGGTTGGAAGTGGTTCACAGATGGTTCAGAGTCCGCGAAAGACGCTCCACTGGAATCTGGTCACAGCTTTACACGTACACCAGGGTCCAGAGGCACGGTGAAAGGGAGAAAGAGGGCGGAGGATGAATAAGAAACTCTAAAACTACGTTTTTAGCCGGGTGTTACATTTGTCGGATACCGACGACTCGAGACTCGAATCCGTGCTCCCTCGTGGCGGGAATGTTTCGGGAATGTCGCGAACTTTTATAATGTGGCGTTGGAATTGACCGTCCCGAACCGTCGATGATGTACAATGATCTAGAGAAAAAGCACGAATTCCCATGATGGGGAGACGTTGCTGCTTCGTAGAGTTAGTAATAGTTTGAATTTGCTGTTTTTTTCCCTCTTTTTTTATTTTAAAAATCTCCTATGTCGCAGGTGTATTTTGTGCAATATGGTTTTGTGATCCAGTAACCTTGCTTTTTCTTGCACAGAATGGAAATAAATTAGGCATGCAAAGATTTTTTGATTGTAACGTGGGAAATAGAAATTTCTAAATTTTTAAAATAAATTAATTTTTATTATGTTATTCAGATAAATGGATTCTTATGTAAATGGTTTACATAGATAAATTTCTATATTTAAAGTGTTTTTCGAAACTTAAAGTTGTTTCTGGAACATCGAACCAAACATGTTTTTCAGCGCAAATATGAAAGTTGTTTTCATCCCTTTCGTATCAACGTTTGCTGATAAAACACGCGTGAAAATATTTGACAAAAATACCTCATATCAAGGCACATAGTTTTTCTTAGTAAATAGAACATTCGAAGGTTCCAATATTTTTTGAACTCTAGAAGTGTGTCAATTTTTCAGATACGCGAATTTTAAAAACACGAATGATAGATTCCTATTAGTACTTCCCGTCGTATTAGCATATTACGAATAGGGGAAGTCGACGACAATAACTGGCAAATAATTACGCGCACGATATTCGATTTTCACGTAATCAATGGTTACGAATGCTCGAGGAAACGCGGGATCATTCCTTCTCGGCGTACCTGTCGTAAGAAAATCCTGGACTCGCGTTTACCGATTCGGGACGCTTATGTCGCATGCGTGCGGAAACTGTTGGAATATACTAATCAACCAGAAATTCTGATCTAAGTGCTCGATAATACGTCGAAGCGATATTCCTAGAAATAATCTCTGGTACTGAATGTTTAAAAAAAAAAGATGAAATGAAGAAAACTTCCTGTTTATTAATTCTTCGTATGTCTAGGTATTTCCTGTCACTTCATTTCATTAGAATTTTTTGCTTTGAAATATTGATTACTTGAATTATTGGGCCAATAGAAGCAAATAAGTGATCACGTATTAGTTTAAAAATGACTTTCCATATTTTTATTTTAAAGCTGAAAAGGTATTGCATTTTCTAGTATTAAAAAGGCAGTGATGTAATTATTATTATTATTAAGTTAAAGTATATTCACACATTTATACATCTGTCACTGAAAATTGATTCTAAAGTTTCAGTAAGTTTCTCAAAAGGAGAAGAAATTTTATCATCGAGAGACTTCTCGGTTTTCGCAGAAACTGTTCAACGTTTGCTTGACGAAAGTCAGAGCTTTCTAAATTCAGAACAGCATAACGTGACTCGAGATTCGATCATTAGAACGTCTAGGCTTGTAATTGTAAGAGGCAATGGGTGCTGCCTAGATGAGAAAGTTCTTGGGGCCACCGAATTTCATTCGCTTATCTTATCTTGAAGAAAATTGCACGTAAATGGACGGGCTGATCCGAGAGTGCCTTAATTAAAGCGATGCACTGGCCTCAGGTTGGCCACGTTCATTTCGCGGAATAGGAAACACCGGTTCGAAACGTAAATTCACGAGGATGAGCCACGAGAATTATTCTTACAGTATAATCCGAGGATAAATGTTCCAGGAAAAGCAGCATTATTCAATGAAAATCTTTTTTACTTTCCACGATTTTAATTCTATTTTTACGAATTAGAGTGCATAAAAGCCTTGGGTTAAAAAAATGGAGATGATAAAGGTTGCAATAGTTCGAAAAGAAGGTTGAACGAGAATTAAAGCGAATTATGAAAATTAAAGGGAACTCGAAAGGATTAGAAAGTGGTAAAATACATAGAATAATATGAGGGAGAGATTGAACGATAGTGAAAACCATTGAAGGAGCTTGAGGAAGGCTCGAGATGAATGATACAGATTAAAGAGGACTAAATGACAGTGAAAAAATACTGGAGAATATTGAAGATAGGTAGGAAAGATTGAAAGATGTTGGAAAGCAGATTGAGGAAAAGTGACGAAGATTCAAGAACGTTCTAGAAGGCTGCGGGAGAGGTGGGAGAAATTAAAAGATGTTGAAGGAGATTGAAATACTACTTTAAAAGAGGCTAAAGAAAACCGAAAGGATCTAACAGAAGCTCAAGAATACTGATCGAAGATTTCAAAGAATTCAAAGAGGATTCAAGAATA
The DNA here is from genome assembly GCF_001263275.1 of Habropoda laboriosa. Taxonomy (NCBI): domain Eukaryota; kingdom Metazoa; phylum Arthropoda; class Insecta; order Hymenoptera; family Apidae; genus Habropoda; species Habropoda laboriosa. Next base: position 50,215 of record NW_017100204.1, on the reverse strand, counting down.
TCAGAAGCAAGTAAAAGGTTCTGAATAATGCAGAAAATAATTGAAGATACTTAAAATATATTGTATCTTCTTATCAGCTGTAAATATTGTAGGAAGTAAAAGTGGTAGTTAAACAAGGTCCATTTGCAGAGTATATAATCTTGAATACTTGAAGTCTTCGAAGATTTTGGAAGCTTGAATATTCAGAAAACTTTTCATTCAAGTTTTATTGATTAAAAGTTTTAAAATCAAAGATTGCTACGAATTTAATTATCATTGCTTCATTTCTGCTGCTCTCTTTATATACTTAACACAAATATTAAACAGTTTAATTTACTATTACTCAATACCTTCCACAATTACATTTATTTATTTTTTTACATAGAATGACGAGAGGATTTGATTTATACCAAAAAAGTACATACATATTTCTCTTTAAAAACAACAGTGCAACTGTGAAATGCACACGCACCGTTGCACTTGCGAAAAAAATACGGTTGCTAAAAATCCTCTTTGAATCATTCCACTTTTTCCAAAAATAAACAAATATAAATATATCTTGTTCCAGTGTCGTGAATCACTCTGTGTATAATACTCGAAACGTTTAAAAATACCACAACGAACGCTACATTACTTACAAGAAGAACGAACAGTTAAAGAAACTTCAACCGAAAACCAATCCTCACTCCGAAGGAAACATAAATCACAAAAGGGGGTTGTTTCAACATTTTCACCGTGCAGCCGCCAAAACTTGCGGCCACTTATCTCGAACTTCTTTCGATTGAACCCGGCCAATACACCGGTATCCGTGAAAAGTTTCGATCGAACGAGAACGATCGTGCAACGAATAAAGAAATTTGCCGCGTGCGGGGCTGTAAGTATGGCACGAGCCGGGGTTGTCACGTGGGAAATCTTAGGATCGGTATCAGTCGAGGTCTCTAGCGAGCAGAGTCTAATTTTACGCATCGCTGACCGTCTTGGCCGCGGATGTAGAGGCCAAAACGGATTACAGACGGTGCATGCGAGATATTTCGCCGTGTTCGATGCTTTCATTGCAATGTCACGGCCAGTCCACTTTCCTTCCTCGCTTTTCTTTCTTTTCCCTTCTTCGTGCAGGCAGCGCGCCTCGCTGATCCCACCACCGCTGCATTTGCATGGGAAGCGGGCGAAAATGCAAGCAGCCATCGTTGAGAATCGGAAATGAAGTTTTGACACACTGTCGCGAAAGATTTTTGACAATTTTGTCACGTTTCACCTGGTTTCATTTTGAAGCATTGTTGTATTAGACTCTTGTGTAGTAATTACAGAGATGTTTAATGATCGTTTCTTTTTGTTTCGAAGGTAGAAAAATTTGTACGTATTAATATTTGGACAAATGTTGATAAACTTTTTTCCTAGTGTTCCTAGATATGTTGTTTTCGCGGATTAATTTTGCAGAAAATATTTTAGTGTAATTTACATCGCACGATAAACATCGTGTGAATTATTGTAATGCTTGTGACACCTGCTGACGATAAAAGAATTTTAATGCAGAACCGTGTCGCTGTTTACATTTAAATGTTATCTGCCGCGTGTTTTGTCGTGTTCGAAAGAGCTTTCGAATGAAAGTTCCATACGTGTACGATACTTGTTATTTAGACGATACGAGAAATGTTTTGAGTAACGGAGTAGAGTAAAAGTGGAATATAGAATATTTCACGGTTAATTCAAGATTGTAATTTCCGTGTAACGAAACGCTCGATAATTGTGGTTGTTTTGTGTTTTCACCGGTGTAACGTTATTGCACGAGTGGATTTAAAGTTTCGAAATTTGTTACTTGTCCCGATTCGATACGTAGACGAATAATGACACCGGCTGCAATATTGTTGCATAATCTGCATGCAATTCGCGAGCGGAAACTTAGTATTATCCCTGGAGCCACGGTGTTTCATTGCTGCGCCGGCGGACCAGGTCTCTTCGTGAATGGTAAATGTCAAGCATTCGGTGTTATTTTACCTAAAATTCAGGCTGAATAAGAATTTAAAAATTTGTCGAACAATAGATTCCATTTTATTCTACAATTGATCGAAAAATGCACGATTTTCCATCGATACTGAATAAATTTTTAGACTTCAGAAATTTTTATTTTTCGGTAACCTTGAATTTGGAAGTTTGACATTTTTATTTTCACTCTTTTAAAACTGATATTTTATTCTAAGGAAGAATTTTATGAATTCTAAGTGTACGATTGTTTTTCATGTCGCGCGTATGCGAATTTCTCAAGCATGATTCAGATGATAAAGATTTTATTTTCTTACGTTTTATATTTAGTCACGGGTAATCGCATCTTTCTCGTTGCCTTATTTGTCGAATTCCAGTCGACTGATCCTCGTATAAACAAGGTGAACAGCTTCGCTGGATTAATCGATCAAAAGCGTTTCCACTTTCGCGCGAGATTCTCTTGAGCTAATTAAGTTTTCCTTTTAGGCTATAGTGTTAATTAACAGAATAATTGCACTCTTCCTGGTGGCGTGAGCGATTTTCATTTCTTAAAGAGGCTTTCGTGGTCATTCATTAAATGCATTCCTAGCGTGAAGCTTTTTTTTCTTAATTAAAATGGCACCTGCTATTTCATCCATCTTTATTAACTTGTTAATTTGTACCATACACGTCTAATGAAGACACATGTAATTATCTTTGAAATTCATTATTCGTCTATATTGCTTGATCAACTTCAAGAAAACTATTCTAAATTTCAAATAAATTGTTAGCTCAATTGAGTTCACTTTTTCAACTGTAAATCACGTCACGTGTCACCATTTCCTTCCCAGTCTGTTATTTTCCAATTAAAATGAAGCTTATATTATTTTCCAATTTCAATTGGATTTAATCTTTTTACAGAGTCGATTTACCATTTAAAAAATTGAATAACTTTTTTTCTATTATATGTTTCAAAATTTTTACATATAGGTCACTCTCTGTACTATTTTCCAATTTAAAAATGAAGTAGAAAAATAAGAAGTAGAAAAATAAGAAGTAGATTCCAATAAACTTAAGCGTACGAGTGGAACCAAAGAACAACCCATTACCATTCTCTCTCGACTCTCTCTAGGGTTTTACAACTTAATTCTCCACCTTTCTCGACAAAAATCTTCAGGATCCCCATTTTCCAAAAGATCATGCACCATCAACTTCTTCAAACGATCTCCCCGCTATCTTCGAAAACGTCCTCCACGTTAAAGACCTACCTACGCTGTTTGCAAAATCTCTCGCGAACGCTCGAAACGAATTCAACCTTGTCCCGAATTCGGGATGGTCTCGCGGGACAGATCCCCGGGGAGCACTTCCGGTGTACGACGAAGCGGGAATGCGCCGCTTCCGCTCGTTGGATGAAAACAAATAAGGGAGAACTCATCATCCGGTCCGACTGAACGACGTCGATAAAACGAATCGACTGAGATAAAGGACGCCTGGCGTCGTCTTCCTTTTTTTCTTTTTTTCTTCTTTCAACGATTTCCTCATCCTTGAACATAGAGCGCGATCATTCGAAACGTCGTCATTCCTCGATCCTCCTCTTCCACCTTTGACTTGCTTGTTTTTTGCGGTCTACACTCGGGTTTCATACCCGGGAAATTATAGTGCTCTCGCACATCCCACTGTGTTTCTTCGAATTTCACCCCCCACTCGCTTCTTTCGTTCACTTTTCTTCTTTTTCGATTCGCCGCGTCGCCGGTGATGCTCGCTCAGCGATTGCAATTAGCGACGCTGTGTTACGCGGAATTCGTTATTGCAGAACGATGATTGCGTTTCAAGTGATACGCACAGTTTCCCTTCGGTCTTTGCTTTGTTTGTACCACCGTGCACAGATAGTCGGGGTTCTTTGGTACATGTTTTTTCTGAGCTGTTCTGACAAGGGAACATTCCGAAATGATAATAATCGATATTGATGAAATTTAAGTATGTGGTAGCACTAAAAAAAATATTTCAGTTGTATTTCTTTATATCGGTAATCGTCTGCATTGAAGGGATGAAAATGGTCGTGAAAGATGAGGATAATAAACACATTTGGTTAAAATTATTTAGTATTATTTATTTTGCAGAGTTTACAATGATAACCTTCCGGTTAGGAAAATTCTAAAATGTAGGAATTAAAAATTTGAATTTCGTCTACACTCACGGTAATACTTAGTATTTAGAGATTAGAGTACTACACGGTACACTATTCTGAAACCTTTATTTTGCTTCCCGTATGAATACCCACTTTCCTACTTTTTCGTGAGTTGTTTCTCGCGATGTGCAGCTCTGCCCTTTCTTCCGACATTTTCGCCGTGACTGACGGTTTTCAGGGACCTTAAAAGCGACTGTAGAACGCAAAGGGGTGGTACTTAGGTCATGGGTTGTCTCGAGTGGTACTCTGTGCGACGTAAAGTACGTTCCTTGTGCATGGAAATACCGGGCCAAGTACTGTTGCTTGTTTCCCTTCAAAATTGGCTTATAGAAGAAGAAGAAGAAGAAGAAGAAAAAGGAAAAGAAGAAGAACCTGGAAAATACTTATAAAAATATCTTCGATGTCTAAGACCTCTCTCTCTCTCTCTCTCTCTCTCTCTCTCTCTCTTTCTCTCTCTCTCTAAGTTCTCCTGAAGAATAAACAAGTAAATAATAGAAAAGAAATAGAAAAAGACTACCATAAAAACGAAAGCAACAAAGCAATGTATTTTGTCGCAGGAACAACCGTAACGGGGTCATGTTTCTCTATCAACAGGTCATGAGACATCGGCATCAGTGAGAAATGCGGCCGCTGTTTGCAAATGATACGATGATAAAGATGCAAATGCGCACGCTGATATACAGGCTGTATGTAAAGCAACAAGCTCTGTTGCATCTCTTGTGGTTGCATCCCGTGACCGGCTCATAAACTAACACATTTCGGTTTCCTTTGATCTGCGTGCACAGGTCACTCGCGTTGTTCCCTGCCTTTTGTAAACGTCGATATGTATCGGCTAGAGTTGCCGACGGGTAATTGGATTTTGTAATTACATGCAAATTTAATTATCATCAGAAATTAATTACGTAATAAAATTCCGTTCGACCAACGCGGAATCAAAGACCAGGCTCATCTTTTGTCCTTGCATTATTGTTGCTTGGCGGGGGTCAATCGCGATTACGATTGCACGGAGCGGTGCTTTATAGCAGTGAATGTGAGAATTTAAATTAATTCTATTCTAAGTTTGTTTTTTGTTTGATTTGAATGGATGTCTGAGGTTTTTATTAAATGTTAGATAATTTTTAATGGAACATACATTAATTTTGCATTGTTAAGTGATTAATAGTAATCAAAAGAATAATATACAAGTACTTTTGGTAGTAATTGAATCATAATTACTAGGATCATAATACGCAAAATTTTACGTTTTAATTGATATGAAATGAATACTTTCATTGCAGAGGAAAAGCTCTTCAGTTTCTCTTATTCTTTTCTTCCAAATTTTCAAATAACTGAAGAAACATCAAATTTTATCGCAAAAATAATTAATCCTTAATTCCTACAATGACAACGTTCGAGAAACTGTTGGAACGAACGTGTGTAACGTTTATGATATCAAGGTCGCGTGATTATCACGCGGAAGTAATCGTTGGCGAACAAAGAAAAATTCACTATCCCCATTGTTCGCCGCAAACGTCATCATCAGCACAGACGTCGCGACGATAAAGATGCAAATGTGCACACGGCGCAGGCTGACGCCGGCGTAAAACATAATCCCGCGATTAGCGCCAGCTGAAACTGAAGTGGGAACCTCGCCATAGACGATTCGTCCTCTCGAAACTCGCTTAGGGTTCGTCCGTTCTGGTCTTGCCTTTTCCGAGTGTATCTCGAAACCCTCTGGTGAAAATCGACTCAGTTTGAATTGTGTCTCTATTGCATTAGCTTGGGGTTACTTGAAAGGAAACCTCTTTGAATCGTAGAATAATTCGTTATAACAAGAAAATTTCGTTTCACGAACGTGACGGTACATTTTTGGTAAATCTTACGTGTATTAGAATATGATAAGAGTATCAAGTGATACGTAGAATAAAATCGTATGAAGAAAAATAAAATAAAATTTTATCAGTGTCAGAATATTTTTGGTTCAAATAAAGTAGAATTTTGATGACTGTTCGAATAATCGAATAATCCACAAAAGAAGATTATTTATTTTGAAATATTTCATAAATATTAAACAGAAGTAAAAATTTAGCAATTTTCTTCAGTCTGTATTCATATCTCCCAATACTTCTTAGTTACCATCTGCTAATCAAATTTTCCAATTAATCGATCGTTTCGCTGATCGGTCTTTTAATAGTCAAGGTTCTATTATAATTTCAAGGAACGTTCAAGTTGGATAGTCAAATGAATGAATTTATTTTAAGACTTTGTTATGCTGAAAGTTCAGAGAAGCCACTAAAAACAGTTCATCCAACCTTGTACATCATTACTATTCTGACCATCGCTGAAACATGTTTTTACAAGACGTAATTGACCTATACACTTCTCAGTCTCAAACGTTGTCGCAACGTCTGGAAACACGATTCAAGGAACAGCTTGTCCTCTCGTCCACAATGGTTTATGTGGCTCTCTGGACGCTGTTGGAAAGTAGGCCGATGATATCCAGCTTGAAGAGTCGCAACTCACGAAGTGGATTACAGAGTTACCGGACTCTGTGAGTGGTTGCTCCAAGTGGATGTTACGATTCCTGCACATCCGGCACAAGTTGTATTGTTATCGTTGCACGAGTTAGGCGTGTCCTCGGGATATCCTTGTCGTGTTTCTTCAAGATTCCCTCTTACGAGAAACATTTCCCTTGATTTTTGCAGAAATTGCCTCGGTCTTCGCAACTCTTCTCGATAACGAGAAAATGGTTAATTTATAGTTTTCTTCTACATCAGGTACTAATTAAAATATGAAAATAAAGGAATTTCCAAGGTGTTCAATAGTCTGTATTTTGATACGCTGTGCGAAATGTTGATTGAAAAGGTATAGTCTGCTGGGATCAAAACAAGGTTTCGATTACTCATAGTTAAACTGGTAGCTTAGAAGAAAAAAAGGAGAACCAGATTTTCTTGCTTGGTCTCGACTCGGTGAGCATTATTGAATGATCAGCTAATGGGATTAGACTTTGAAACAGTATTGCTTTTTAATACTCAATGCTCGCACTACAGGGACTTCTTTATACTTACTCCATTTTTAACTTTTCTAACAAAGAAATACATAAAACATAATAATAACATGTTTTACATTTACACTTATATAAAAAATATTTCTGATTCAAATATCCGCTATGATTAATTTCTCACATTTTTCACATTCCATGAAAAGTCACAATAACAAAACTTCCACTCTTTAATCTCCAAAGACCACATAATTACTGATTTACCGATAAATCAATTAATTAGCCAAATTTAGATGTATTTGCCAGCGAAGCGTTTCGCTCTTTAAACGGAACACCTTCGCGAAGATAGTCGACCGCGGTTAAGTATTTATTATACACCGATAAGCGTTCTTGAGCAGTTGAAGTGTCCGTTTTAAGAGAATTACGAAATGTAGGCTGACGACCACCCAGGCCAGCAGCAGCGCCGGTAATAAGATCGATTTAATCTTGGAAGGCCGTTCTCTTGCCTCGGCCAAATGAATCTTATCGAGCGTTCTCATTATCGCGCAATCATCGTTTCGCTTGTCGCTAATTGAGCACCACAGAGAAATTTTACGCGAGCTCTTTTCCCGCAACCGAACGAACAATCGCTATTCATGGTGAACCGTGTTACACGCGGATCGAATGCTTCTCAAAGCTTAAAGTCACTTCGGTTACCATTCACCGTAGAATCTTGTTAAACGTTTGAAACTTACGTAATGCCTTTCTACATCCCTTTTGTCGATTAATCGAACATGCAAAGCTATTTTGTGCAGCGGAAATCGTGACTTATTTGGCGTGCGTGAAACGGCGATTCAAGTAGAGAAGATTTATGTACTCGTTCGAAGATCAAAAAATATTTCTCACAGTGGAAAATCAAGTTTTCCTTTTTTTTTAACTCTTTACTTCAGAATTTTTCGATGGTTATTTATGTTTGCCTTCGGGCTGTTCACTGTTTCGATATAATGTTAAATAAAAAGAAGATATCTGTCTTAAAAATACAAATTTAATGGACGTCATTTTTTAAGGCAAGAAGTTCGTGACATACTGCCTGTAATTATAGAAAATAATTTGATGGTAAAGACGGTCTGTCTGATGGGAAATGAAGTATTATCTACATAATATGAGCAACGTATAATTAGTAAGTTAACAGAAATATAAATATACAGAATAGCCAGCATTATGATAATTAGTAGGATAAATTAAATACTTCGTTGCAAGATTTTTATTTTCGGACACTGTCATTTGGTTTAATTTTATCGTCTTTAATCTCTTCTCTGATAATATTTACATAACTAAATATGTTATTAATATTGTATAAGGAGTTACAAAACAAGCAAAACTTTCATTAACCCTGAAACTAATATAGAAAATACAGTGCCTGGAGAAATTTTCTTCTTTTTATTTCACTTTGAACGCATAATTATTTCGAGCTTAAAATACACAATTTTTTCAAATTTACTACGAATAAAATTATTTTAAGTACACCAGCTAATTAATGTTAATATTCCCAAGTTAAAATGATGCATTTCCAAATTAACATTCTCTCAATCACAAAATTAACGAAAAAAGAGAAAAACGTTATTTTCCAAAAATTTTGCACACCTTCTATCTCAAATTATTTTTCCAAATCCACGAATCCCTGGTGTTTCACATTTTTAAATTAAAACTCATTCATTCGTTTAAAATTCACCACTAATGCCTATCATTACACTCATCGATCATTGAGTTACGATCATAAACTGCAAAAGTAAGCTTCACCTCGGCGGTGACACGAGTCGCGCAAGATTAAAAGGCGCGGCGAGAGTGGGTAAACGCGAAAAAATGCTCGCGGGGAAAGTGGTCGGTGGACGTTGTTGGAGGTTCGCGTGCGTCTGGCCGGTTCCACGGCCGATTACGCCGTGACAAATCGTGTCACGCTAAAACGCCGCCTTATAGCCGATCTGGCCGTTTCCACGTCGCGCCATGCGTGTACGCGTGCACAATAAAGAGCGAACCACGCTAATCCCCGTTGCGCGCAAATGCGCAAATATTTGCCGCGGTCTCGTCCGTACAATTACGTTTCCGTTGGTAGATCGTTCGCCGAACGGAGAGTCGAGAGAGTTCGAAAGTGCACGGTGTTTTCGCGAGTTGAATAAATAGGTTGCAATTTAGGCTTGTCAATAGGCGGACGGGGATTGCCATTATCAAGTAAATTTGCAACTTTATCTTATTTTCTATGGGAATGAAATTGTGAGATGTTGTATTTTATGAACGTTGACAGTGAAGTATGTATAATTATTCTTGGTTCTTCAGCATTGTAATTTAGAGGTATAACATAGTTTGATTATTGGTACGAAAATTTGTAGATGAAAGTGATTTTTTGGAAAGTGTGGAAATTGATGAAATTTTGTTTTTTAATTTTAAACATTTTAGATATTTGATGTTACTCAGCGAGGTTATCAATTTATGAAGGTATTATGAATTTTTGGTCACTATCTTTTATTTCGTCAAAGAAAAATTATTAAATTCGGAGTCTGGAAACTTTTGTTACATACTGTACTTAATATAGGCAGTCATTGGTAATGGATGAAGGCAATGTCAAATTTGAAACAGTTAACGTTATATCGTACGGATAAAAGAAAGAGTTACACAAATTTTTATTTCCTCTGAAATATTGAAACACTTGTCGAGTTTTTTATAAGCATCAGATTGTATACATACAAATAATATGACATAATTTTTTTTATTTCTGAGAAAGATATCCAGAAATTTCGAATTCATGGAGTTGTAACAATTTCTTTGAATGGCCTCTATGGAACTTTTATAGTCACATAGAGTTGCAGATCTGATACAATGTATAAAACATAGTCGTGCCTTTACTACGGACATATGTTCTGTAGTATTACCGTAAGAGGGCTTCGAACGTGGGATTTTCCTCCGCTTTTCGCCAGATGTGGCCACCTTACTGTCTTGCATTCATAAATTTATCATACCCCTGTTATCGTTTTTTTTTCTGTGATTTTTATTTTTTTCTGATATCGATTATTTCTTGTTTTATATTATTCCGTCGAAATATTTAATTTATCCATGCTCGTTGTTTCATAGTCAATTATTTATTAGATGACATGTATATTCCTAAAACAATGTATGTGACAAATGTTAACGAAACATGCAAATGTAGTTGAAAAAGGTATAACAATAAATATGAATTAGCAAAGAAAAAAAAAAGTAGTATTGGAAAAATATTATAGAGTATTTGACAGTAATAATGTATGTTTTTTTTGTTATTTGATGAATCTTAATTGATTTTTATCGAAAAAATCAATTTCATTTCATTACATTAGGTTATGTATTAATATATCCTTATCGAAAAAAAATGCAAAAATTAACCTTGCATCGGCCGGGAATCGAACCCGGGCCGCCCGCGTGGCAGGCGAGCATTCTACCACTGAACCACCGATGCTTGTAGTATAACTTTTCAGTCGTCTGGTGTTCTGTACAATAAAGTAGACTTTTAAATCTAAATTTTCACTCAGTTTAACATAATACACAACTTTTTTAATTGATGTCTAATACTTTGTCAGTCTCTTAACTTCTTTGTCAACTTTTTACACAATTTTAGATGATTCATCAATTATCTCTTGAACCAGTAATACTCATTTATCTTTGCACATCAAAGGGTTATTTTACCGTGTGCCTAATATATAATAAAATATCCTCCTCGAAACAGAATAAGTTTCACTTGAAAAATATTTTCGAATTTTTTAACGAATAGTTCACAAGATAATTATGTGGATTGATTAAGACGAGACACCCTGTATATTACAATGGAAGGACCAATTCTGACATCGAACGACCCAAAATGAGGCTTGATCTCTTCATTTCCCTCGAACTACTGTTTCAGTGTTCAGATTACGAGTATTTCGATGCTTGAGTAACTTGTATCGCTTCCACCGACTATACACAGTACAATGTACACCTCACGGCAAATGTACACCTCAGACACACATTTTCAATCGTCACAAGGCTTCATCCACGCCATCGCTGGCATACAATAGTCACACAACGCGAAGTTTGCGGTCGCTAAGACAGAGATGGAGAAAGGTGGGTGCTGCATTGTTGGTTTAATTACAAGCCGCGAGTCAGAGGCAGCTCGATGGGAGAAGGGCGCATGAGAAGAGGATGCTCGGCGAACGGGGTTGAAACGAGAGCCACTCGCTTTGCTTCTAGTCGAACTCGAAATCCTCTCTAGCGTAAACGCTTGTTATCTCTGATCTCGTATCAGCGAGAGACGACAAGATCCTCCGGCGATATGAGTCGCGAGAGCGATGAAAGTTATCGTGTCGCGTGGCTGAAATGCTTATATCCGTCGAGGATAACAAGATCTCGATTATCTTGCCGCGACAAATCTGCCTTCTGACATCGAATAGAAGCCGTTAATTAAAACGTCCTCCCGCGAGGAATGGCTGGCTGTAGAGAAGTTTCACGAGATTCTGCCACCTTGGGGATTCTTATTTCTTCGTTTCCATTCGTTGCTAACAGCGCAGACAACTGTTACCTGGAAATTAATGGGAAAGTTACGGGATTAGGGAGTTTCGTGGGATTACACAGTTGTTCCGTGATTTTAGCCACGAGGAACGGTTGTTCTTCTGTTTGATTTTCGAACGGTTTAGGTTAGGTTTTTGGGGCGAGTGGATCGTGGAAATTGAAGCTTTAGATGCCCATGTAATACGCGTAATTTATTTATTTATTTTCTCGCTTCACAAGTAAAATATCGCTGTCAACTTTTTAATCAGGGAACGTTAGAATGTACCAGCTATTTGACTATCACGAACCAGATGATCTTCAATCATACGTATCTTTATTTTTATACCGAAATTTTGTAGCGAAAGGGTTAACCCTCTACTGTCGAGCCGGAGTCTCGGAGACTCCGCTGATTCTACCTTTTTTCTTTTCTTCCATTCTATTTAGAACTCAACGTTATTATATTCAAATGAAATTAATACAACCAATCTCTCCATTCTATAATGTTCATTAGGAAAATGTGTAGTAAAGGTAAATTAGTAAGAAAAGTTGTCAGAAATGTTCTATATTTATGTATACATTAACCGGAAGTTGCGGAGTTTCGTAGACTCCATATCAGGCTTTACGTCCCAAAAACGGTGTCTCGACAGTAGAGGGTTAAGGATGAGTTTAATTTGTGACTTTTAATTAGGAATAAAATTGTCATGAACTTTCCTAAATCCTTACACTGTAACTAAAGAAAACAGTACCTACTACCTTCTCAAACCTAGAAGCTAACTCACATCGACGACACAAAGGCAACCTGATTTAAATTTCAAACGAAACCAGCAACTCTCCGCAGCCATCAAAACTACTCGTCCAACGAGGGGGGAGACATCCGTCACGTCACAGACGGACTGAACGAAATCTCCGTGTCCACATAATTCTTCCGACTGGTTCCAAAGTCCAACCTTCGAGGCGACCGCCAAGATCTCTAAGTCCTCAGAGATCACGATCGATCGGATTTACCGGTCTCGATTCACCGGGACGAGACAGGCAGGTGGAAGGATCGCTTTCTAAATCTCGAATAGAGCAGGCTTACGCATGCGACGTGGCCTCGCGATGCACGGCCAGCTCGACGCGATTCCATGTCCACGTCGAATGGGGGCGAGCTGATGGAAGACAAGGGGCTTGACAAAAGGAAAAATCGCGGCGGGCCTTAATACGCGGGAACGGCCGTGTAAACCGTCGATCCGGCAGTTCTGCTAACTTCCCCGTCAATCAGCGTAAGCCTCTTTTCGGGGCTTAAGACGATGACGCTGGTGGATCCATCCGTGGAAAAAGGAGCAGCAGGTAGAAACGCGCGTAAATGTTTCGTGGATAGTTTGGGCGGCAGCGGGGAACGCCCCCGGACGTACTCAGGCGGTTCAGGGTGGTCCATTTTTCGAATGCCCGGGATTTTTGATCGCTGCCGTCGGTACAGCGATAAAGCCCGTTGAATGTGATCGATTCGCGGGCCATTTTTACAACGTGGAAATTGAATGGTCCTGGGATTTGATTTGGGAGTCAATGATTCTGGGACAGTAATGTCTCGATGGTTATTATCGTATTATGATTTGTTTCGTCGATCTTATTTGTGTAAGTGCAGATTATTTGCAAATTGTTCTTTAAAGTGAAATGACGGAACTTAGTTGTTTTAAGATATTGCGCAATTGTAAACATCTGGTGAAAGAAGTTAAATTCGTGAATTAAGTAACAATGAAAGTATATATTGATTTTTTGTTTCTATTGTATGGCTGTTATAATAGATCCATTTAGTTTTTCTGTCGTGGAAAATGTTTTTCAAGACATCAGTTTTTGAAAGCTGATTCTTTCGAGTTTTTTAATTATTCCAGTTCCAATAAATATTTCTTTATTTATTAACAAATTTCACTTCACGTATTGAATCAATATATTCATCGAAACACCGTGAACATATTCCCCGAATTTCCCAACTTTTCAAAACTTCTGAGCTACCAATCTATCCTTCCAAGCTGCCGAACGACCAGATTGGGTCCCGATTCGATCGTGCCATTACATCACCGGATTGACGAAAATCCATCGGAACAAAAAACTTCCCAATCAGGCTTCTGTCGCGATGAAAGCTCGTCAGGAGACTGCTGTCCGAAAGAAGAGCGCGCGTACTTTCTACACGCAAAAACAGCCTTCGCTTCTTCATCCTTCGAGCATTTCCTTTAATAATTAGCTTGTGCCATCGGGTCGAAGGCGTCGACGAACACTCGCCCCATTAATCTCTCTCCTTCTCTCTCTTTCTCTTCACCATTCCAGTGGCATCTTTTTAATAAATGCTGTCGCGATATTGCGTGCCGCAAAATCTTCCCCACCCACTTTGTTAAGCTTCGACATCCGGAATAATCCCGATCGATTTTTACCCAGCCAGCCGACAATCCTCACGATGCAATATGGCGTCGATAGAAAGGTTCAATTCGGCCATAATTTGTCGCAGGTGGCTCGTCCTGACGCTCACTCTCCAGGAAATCTCGAGTCTCGCCGGTCGACCCCCCCCCCCCCCGCCACTACTGGCTTCTTCGTTTTCTCCTCCTCCTCTCCTCTCTTACTCACCCCCTTTTTCCTTCCGTTTTCCACTTGCAACAGCCCTCTCTCCCCTCGTGGCTGGCTCTCTCCTCCGTCTCGTTCAGGAAAGATATAAATGCGAGTAGGTTGGGAGCGACGTCTACTACTACGGCGCTTGCCTTGAAATTTCATTTCGGTTTTTAGCGATGATCCCTCTTGCTCGAACTGCGAAGCTTCAGCATCCGTAATCTTAGCTCCGTCTCTGTAATTAAATCCTTCCAGTTTATTTCGTCGGATCTCGTCGTCGACGTGCGTTTCAAACGCGTTTCCCAACCCCGCGTTCAGTTCTACACCGCTCGGTGGTGGTTTTCTCCCTCGTTGAACGGCAATTTGCGTGCGACGTAATTGCCGCAGCGTGGTAATTGTTGTGATCGAGCACCGTGCTCTTGAGAGACGTGTTGTTTTTTCGTGTAAGAGGGTATTTTTTCTTTTTCTTTTTCTTTTTGTAAGTAAGGTTCGTAATTGAAATATTCCACTTGGATCGGTTGGGTAACGGTGTTTGTAACGTTCACACGTTACGACGCTGCTCTATTCGTGTAATTATAAATTTTAACGAGTAACAGGTAGACGAGCGAATCGTGAGTAAAAAATCGTGATAACGAGGGTGAACGCAGAGACGTCTCGATTAATATACATCTAGCGAAATTTAAATTGAGCTCACGATAAGTCTGCTGAGAGTAAAGTTGTTGGACAACGAGACTTGATTAAACTTGAATAAACGTCTGCTGTGTTAGCAGTGTGGAGTATATATTTATATTTGATACGAGTATATATTTTTCCACTTTTCTCCCCCTACACGGTTTAAATAGACTAACACAATCTGGTTACCGAGCGGTGCACAGTTTTCGCAGTTCGTTGAAATTTGCTCGTTTCTCGTTAAACTTTCGTGTAAGTCCTGTAACTTCAGGTTTAACAAAATCAAATTTTCAGATGAAAGTTCGCATATTTTAATGCAACTTCTTGCAGATAGACACCGCGTTAATTCTACTTCCGCGAAAACGGTGCAGTCTCGCTGATATTCTGCTAAATAAAATTTCTTGAACTACTTCTTTTTTTCAGGTAGTTATCAGTGTTCTACTTAATTCAAGATGCACAGGATGTTCACGTTGTTACTAACCAACCTTTTTCTCATAAATAGTATAAAATACAACTTTCCAAATTTGACAAGTTTTAATTTCATAAATGAAAACGTTCTTTCATTTTTGTTATGTATATATAATACTTATCGTGTAACTGAAATACTAAAAATCGTAGCTAAAAGCAACGTGAACTGGGTGAAAATTAGACCGTATTTTACAATTCTACCTGCTTCGCTCAAAAATTAATATCCCAACTGAACAGCCAGCTAGCTCGTCCATTAACATCCGAAACCGCGATCCAACTTTGCCTCATTTCTCGCCAGATCAGGGGAAAATCGCTCCTCCTAATTACCAACTTTCCCTGGCGATTGCACAGGAAGTTCCCTCGTCTTCCAGTTCTCGCTTAAAGACGGAAGACAAACACTTTCGACGGACAGATGAAACGCAAACTTCGTCAGTCGACGTTTTTCTTGCAATTGGCAGCGATCTTCGATCCGGACTGTTATTATTCCTGTCGGACGCTAATTCGTCACCATCTAACCTTAGCGTGGCTATCTAGGGCTGAAAGGATCAATATTACTTCGACAAAATTGCCCCTGACGCGTCTAACGTGCCCATCCCGAGTCCTACTGATCACGAGAACAGCGTAATTTGTACTTTTTGGCACGATTTTTTCGTCTCTTACGCAATACCTTCTCGATTTTCTTGCTCGTTCTTCCTAAAGGGATTTTCCTGGCTCGTGTTACGTTTGAAGAATTAGATGTTCTTTGAGTTAGCCTATTTTTTTGCTTAGATTGGTAGCTTGATCGTGTAAAGAATAGACTTGATGATTCGTCGTTTAAAGTTATTGAAAATTGAACTAGTTTAATATTGCTAATTAACGCAATATTAAGATCCTTTCTATTAGGTCCTTTTTCACCCAAAGATCTTATGTGTAACAATTCTTGTTACCAGTAATAAACTTTTAATAAGCTCTTTGGGTCTTTTTTGACCCAAGGACTAAGACCAACAATCACAAGCAAATTGCCTCGCTCTTTCCACGAAGAAATAAAGCTACTTACGTTATCTATAGAGTAATCTGATAAATCCTGATCAGTTTGTCGATGGAACAACCTAGTCACAGAAGAAGCACGTTAAGAGAACCCAGCAGCAGGGTGGCCATAAATTTTTATTAACCCTCTATACGTTCCGTGTATCGTAGCAGAAAGAGGGAAATCATTCTGACGCGGGATAATCGATTTCGAGGTAGACATATCGTGGATTTCCGCGATTCCTGTCGCGGCCGATAAAGTCGGTTCCCGACCACGTCCCACGTGCTGGCCGATAACACGACGCAGGATCGACGTTTAAAGGGAGCGCGGGGTCACGAGGACGAAGCGAGATAAGGCGGAACGGGCGGACACGTAAATGGCGGTGGCGCTAGTGAAACGGATAAAAGAGTTTACGAGCGAGCCTCTCTCTCTCTTCAGGGGATCATGCGGTGGTCACGCGGTTCTCCTCTCCGCGGATCCATCCGGAGAGTGCTGCCGACTTATTGACGTCGTCCCGTTGATGGCCCGGCACATTTTACAGTTTCCTCTTCGCCTAGAAGTTCTTCGAGAAAATGTGTGGTTTTTTTTGTGGTATTTTTTGAGGTATTTTTTGAGGGTTCCTTTGTTGAAGCACTAATAGTGAAGGAGTTTTAGTATTTATAAGGATACTACTTCGTCTAACAGTTTGTTGTATATTTTTGTGGCAAGTGATGATTGATGTCGAATACTAATATGAGTGATTGTAATGATAATTTTGTGTAACTTGCAACCCAACGCAGTGATTTGCAGGTAACTCTGACGAATCTAAAAACGACTGCGTTAGTTAAACTTTAGATTTGAAAATTTGATAGAATTAAGAATTAATGAAGTGCTTTGGAATTTGTTATATGTTTCTGATAAGTTTTTCACAGTACATAACAGATATTTCTGTATTAATCTCTAAACGTTTTAGCGATAGTACGTTAAGAATGCTATAAAAGAAAACTTGTACATATAACAGTATTCAAGATCAACACACAAAATTAGTCAGATCAGTGTACAATCGATGATAAAGGTAACCAGCTGTAAGCAATCTTCAATTAGTCACATGACGCTAAAATGCACTTAGGCCTTCGACAAATTAACGAGAAATTTAGCTCAATTTACAAGACTTCAATAGGCAGATAACTGTCTAGTCACGGTTACTCGTATATTGTTTGTCAAACTTGTTAAGATGATTCCTTAAACGTTTCGAGTAGTTCAAACGATCCTCCTTATAACATTCCATTAGTACAAAATTGTCAGAGAATAGTAATATATTTTTCAACAACTATAATAATTCCACATTCCCTGTAGCTCTTTCTCACTACTCGATTTCTTTCACTCGTGCAGGAAAATGTAAGCTATCCATCTTTTCCAAACTTCTGCGGTTCTCCCTTTAATGCATTTTATACACGTTGAACGTGTATCCAAACTTACGGAATTTCATGGTTTGGCAAAGATTGAACGGCACTTTCGCTCCATTTTCGAAACGTCTTCCAAAGTATCGTATCCCTCTCGTGTCTTCTCTCTCTCCGGAAAGTAAAACCGAGCGGTGGACGTCGACACTGTCAATGCCCTTTCAGTTTTTACCGTAGCAGCTCCTTCCTGTGCTCCTACGTTGCTTCAGGAAATTTTTCATAGATCGTAGATACCACTTTCATCCATTTTAATGAGGCAGACAGCAAGGGAACCGTAATGAATATAAATCGGTGTCTAATATGCGTGCAACAACGTAAATGTGAACTTACTTTACTTTGAGAACAGTTTTATGACTTTCGGTACATTGTACCGCTCACGTGGAAACATTCTATAGCAGATTGAATAAATCTGTATGCGTAATCGTTTCTTATTCGAACATATGCTGCGATCATTCACTACGCGTTTAATGTTTCGGAAATCCATTAGGTGGAACTATGCCGAATGATTGTTCATTTTCAAATGCTAGTTACTTCAATTCAATCAGAATTACAATTGCAACCATTTATAATGACTGTATATTAAATGGTATTTAGTGTTACACAATTAAAAAGTACTTAGAAAATCTTTTTAAAATTATGTCAATATGTAGCATCTAAATTATCATTCTTTGCCTTACATCGAATAAATATCATGGTTTCCTTTATTAAATATACACGCCAATTTTACAGTAATACCTTTTCAACACATTAAAGGTCAATGAAAATAGCGACACTACTTACGCTTTCTATTATTCAAGTCTAATATAACAATCACAATACACTTGGTCCAACATTTCCAGAAAATACCCTCAAGATCGTGAGCAGTCCCAAGTAATTTCCAGATCAATTTACCTTTCGCTTTATTACTAGCGACGTATTGAATTATTCTAAGCTGTACCATTACTTCCAACAATTCGCATACACGGTTACCAACCCTGAAGTTCCAACATCAGCCGGTATAATAACCGTATAACAACGAGAACTTGAAAGAAATTACGAAAGCAAAAAGGGAGAAGTAGAGAAAAGAGAAAGCAAAGTTTTTCAGTATCCCAGGAGACTCGCTATCTACTGGTAAGCGAGATACAAGCAACACGGAGTCGTGATTACGAAAAGTCAGCTCGTTTTGAATGCCAAGTGGACGTCTCGAGGAATTGGATACGGAACAGGAAGAAGAGCTGTCGAGCAAGATAGCCCGACGAATTTAATATAGCCTCGTTAGGTCGAAATGTGGCCTCGGCGACGAAAGAAATCGGGTACCAGGCCGACCAAGTCAAAAGTGGAAACGTCGCGTATTCTCTGTGCAACAAGAGATCGTACTGGGATTAATCTTCTCGAATCGAGCAATCCCTCGCGTTTGCTCCCGCGGGAACGTCTGCGGCGATTTGTCGCGAGGTCACAACGCCGTAACGTGGTTAAGGAGTTTTTCTTGTCGCTGGTTATTGTCCTCGTACGGAACGAGACCAGGGAGCAGAAAACTCAATGAGCAAGTTGTCGATGCGATAAGTTTTAACGTTGATGAATCGGTTGAGAAGGAATCGCGTGCATGACGGCGTTTATGCGTGATGATACTATGGAAAATGGCCATTGTGGTAACTTTGCGCGTGGAAAGATTCGGGCTGAGGTGTTCCTCACCTGGATAAGTACGTAGATGATCAAATTTACAAAGATGTGACGTTGGAATTTTAATTATTAAAATTTTGAGAATTTTAACAATGTGAGATTGTGAATATTGAAATATTACAACATAATTAATAGGGGGTGGAGAATTGGCAAGTGGTTTAGTCACGAATTCTTTTTGAGTAGAATTTCTTGCCCCCAGCATCTTCGAGTAAGATTATTCTAACATCTTAACGAGTGAATCTTATTAAAGTAGCTGTTCGTTACATACTATACATTAAATTATGAATGATCTAAAAAATCTACAGGATCCTCTTAATTCGTTTGCAAAATTAACACTCTTCTCGACACTAAATTTACAATTTTTATTTTAATTGCAAAATATTAGGAGAAATTTTTATAACGTTTCGAATGATCCTCTATTTGCTTCTATCAACTCACGGAACGGAGCGGAACTCGTTCAAAACACCGTACCAAATATGTAGCGAGTGTCAAGTTCAGCGGTGTAACCAGTTCTGATTACCGAAAAAAATAAAATAGAAAAATCCTAGAAACCTGTAAGATTTCCTTTTCAGGACGGTCGATTGGCAAAGTGCGAAATTATCGGCGAATTTGCAACAAGCCCGTCGAGGGTGAAATTTTCCACGGAAATACGATCTACTCGATATACGGTATTTCTTAAAACGCGAGCAACGTTTCCTCTCAGATGCTAAAGGGATCGTTCCCGCGAGAAATACGAAAAGTCTCAGGGCATGCGAAATTGGAGGATATTCATTTCCCTGGAGGTATGTGTCTAAAAAAGAAGTGGACAAAGAGAGAGGAACGGAGCGACAGGAATATTTCGTGATATCGGTGAACTTCTTCTCTCGCGGATGAATATTAAAAAGGGAAGCGGTGAAAGGGAAAAAGACGCTACGCGACGACGACGACTTCTGAGACGGGAAAGGATTTTCTCGAGCATTAAATGCGCTTAAAATTCACTTCGATAGAATTACTATCCCTGTCCCTTCATTTTCACGCTAATTTCGAACTTTTTAATGAGTTTAATATATTCGGCTAGAGCTGAGAATGAAATAATCTCGTTTTTTCAAAGAGAACAATGTGATATCTTCCTTCCTTTGGCACGATGTAGCAAATTTTTCTCTTGCCTTTTTCACCCTTTGCTCTTTTTCATGCAATTTACACGGTTCTTATTTTTCACGTAAAGCGCCGTGTGTCACGTTTTTTCTTGTTTGGGGATTTTAATATGCACACGTGGGAATATTTAAGGTACCTACGTGTTGGAGGGAAATAGCATAAAGGGTGCATCCGAGAACAAAGAGTATTAAATCCGAGAGAAAAATTCAAACCTGCAAAAATTATTGTAGATCTTTTAAAGCAAATAATAATAATTTAACGTGTGTTTAACTTCAGTTTCACAGCATCTGTAATTCTTGTAAAAATTACAAACATTTACTCTTTAACTCTATGTCGTTAAAAAAGAGATATACTTACTTCGAAAAATACAGACTTTCATTTATGAAACAAACTCTTAATGAACTGTTTCGATTAAAAAAAACATTTCTTCAACTCTTATACATACTTCCAGCACGAAATTATTTAATTTTCAATCGAAATATCAATCATATAAATTTCCTAATTTACATTGACATCATTTTAAAAATATGTATACTCACAATCAGAGATTAATTCATCGACAAAAACCTGCACCAACCGAAGAAACGGTTCCATCTAACCCCACCTTGGAATTCCGCAAAACACAGTAGCAACGCAAACGTCGTGGAAACGAGCCATGAATAAAGATGTTCGTTGCACGGAAGTTCCAGGAATCGGCTGGAAGATCCGGCAACCGGTGGTTTCGGGCGTCGCGACGTCCGTGTCGAGGCCTATCCCGTGGCCGTGACTCACGTTAATACACAGTTTCACGGGGTTTTTCCTCTTAATAGTCGAGCCGCGG
>NW_017100204.1:28044-28768 GCF_001263275.1 Habropoda laboriosa | reverse complement strand
TATTTGTTACGGAGCAGATATAACGGCTGTTCGGCAACCGGGGGAAACCATAAGCCCAGTAACGATTCGCCGACGTAATTAGAAGAGAAGCTGCGGATAGACCAAGGATCATCGTTCCAAGCGGATTTTGTAATTTGAAATGTGCCCTCTTGCAGCGTTTCACGCTAGGATTGATGATTAGGATAGTGCGGACGGAGAGTGGCTTTTAATTGGCTTCTTTGGTGCTCATTTCTTTCGGGTAGTGGAACTTGTTGCGGTTGTTCGATACTTTTTTAGAAAATTAATGAATTTCGATGTGTTTCCATATATTAAGTGTGCAGGAAAAAGAAATAATTCGTGGGTAAGCGAATAGATTTAAAGAAGGTTTAAAATGACGAGTTAATTTTAGTTTGCTTGGTTGAAAAGTTAGCACAATGAAAAATGATCAGAGAAATCTCGACATTGTGCAAATACCAATTGATCATCTGACACAAACATTCTTCTACTAGCAAATAGAACAGAAATTCACCAATTCCTACTGTGTCGATAAAAATCCCAATGTTCATTTTATACAAACTTGTATGAATTACTATTGGTAATAGTACTTCCACTATCAATCATCTTCTTTTCGAGTTTAAAGTATTCTATATTTTATCATACGTAGACCATAAATCTTTCTATCGTTAGACAAATATTCAGGTCGATTTGCTATTTTTTCAGAAACCAAAAATTTTTCATTTTATCG
>NW_017100204.1:20321-28015 GCF_001263275.1 Habropoda laboriosa | reverse complement strand
TTACCCTAGCGCAAAATGTAAAAGGACGTTAATCGTAAGTTGAAGCTAGCCGACTTTGATGCTCGCACGGAACCGTAGCTCGCCACGCAGCGTTAATTTCCGCTTGTGCCGGCTCGGCTGAAACCGTGAGCTCGTTTAGCATGTAACGACGATGGTCACGTTCCAAGCTGTCTAGCGTCTCGGTATCTCATTCACGATCTTCGACGATCGCGTCGTGGAATCCCAAAGACGGAAGTTGCGGCGTTGTCGAAAAGCTAGCGACGCGTCTCGAATAGTTTGTCCGGTCCATTTTCGAAAATGCTACGCTTCCATCGTGTTCTTGCACACAGTGTGACCGGGTCCAGTGTTCGTATTCTATTTCGATGAAATGGAATCTCAAGTACCAAGTTGTGGTTCGATGTTGTTCATTATTGCTGTACTCGAATCTAGATAGCTGGGTTTGCTAAGTAGAATTAAGAAGTAAAGGGGATATTTGGAAATATTTAAATATCCTCGTTATTAGGTAGGATTATTAAATTGATTTAATATTGTAATTTCCATGTCTTAAACGCCTCGTGGCGGTAATTCTGCATATAGCATATTCTAGTCAATTTCATACTTTAGATTATTATGCACCATCGATTTGTAACTGAACATCGTCAAAGGTATGCACGAAATAGAACATCAGACGTTAGCTCGATCAAAGAGGCACATTTCAAGTGTAAAGGGTTAATATATCCACTATTTATCGATCTATGTAAGTTTAGAGTAATGTACATTGCTGATGCATACAGTTTTGGTGCAACCAATGTGTATCAAAATTGAAATGAATGTTCGAAGTACACAGTATATCTTTTATTCTCTCAAGTATCTTACGTATTTTTAGCTATTTTCGCGAAAATCACATTTATATTTTTCTGAGTTCATTTGGAACGAGTACTGACATATTTCCATTTAGAATCAACGTTAAAATTTCGAAACAAAAATAACAGTGCTGTGCAAAGGTCTTAGACCACTTAATAAAAAATACATATTTTATTTTTATACATAGTAAATCTTATGAGACATTTAATCTAAAATTAATTACTTACCTTCAAAGAGATATCAATTAATTAAAGTAATCAATATTTTTTATGAATTTTTACTGCTCTCCTAATGGTAGCAAATTATTTACATATGCTGTCGAATAATTTTTCTATAAATTTCCATAGATTCGAAAATTCCTCTCGCGTGCGACCTAAATCAAACGCATGTGCATGATTCCATTCGTAGTCGAAATTGCATTCACGCAGAAAGTGTCAGTGAACATAGACGACTCGCGTGGCATGATGCATCGTTTGCCATGATTTAAGGCGTTCCGTCGTTTGCACTTGCACTGTACCGTATTTATTATTGTCTCTCGAGTGGCGGACATGTTTATTATGATTACCCGTCCGACACGCGGGCCGCGCTCCTTTGAGCTTTTAATTTAAGCACTGCCGGTAGTAACGCTGACCCGTTAATGGGATACGATCCTTGCCGCGAGATTTAAGCCCGTTCGATGAGAGGATCGTAACAGCGCCGTTGCTAATGGCCACCATATTTCCTCGCGGCTAGATGGAAAGTAGGGATGGGAAACCGTGGAATCGGTTTTCATACACTTGCCAGGATTGAGATACGGAGAAATTTGAGATCGAGAGACGGAGTGGAAAGTGGAAATTTAAACTTGTCAGTTTGTATCTTGAAACTGGGAAGAAATTGAATTTAATTTCGCGTGGATTGAGAAAGGTTTCAGTTTGAATATTCCGCGTGGATGAATTTGAACGTTAGAGAAGTCGATGTACAGGCTGATTCTATGTAAATATGCGGGAGAGAATTAAGAGTGTTAGCGTAGGGGCACTAATAGGTGTAGTATTTTCTGGTATCGAACGCGGAGAAACGGTGGAATTAGTGTTTAACCGCTTTCAAATTGACGCCCGCAATTCGTATTGGTTTTACGAGCCGGTTCGGAGAATTAACGCGCGAACGTGAGTGTCGATCGTAATTTGCCAAGGAAAATTTCGAGTGAAGTGAAGTAGGGTTTGAAGGAGAATTTAGTTCAAGTAGTCTTCAAACGCGTAATTTAACAATTCTGTTAATACCTTCTCCTTCGTGTAATAATTAAAGCTAAGAAAGCATTGAAATAACATGACTTGTGCTTAAAACAGGTTCATTTCTCAGCATTTTCAAAAAATTATATTCAGAGTTAAAAAGTACATTTGAACAAAATTTAATTCATAACAATTAATAACAATACACATTACTGTATAGAAATTCCTTTAGTACAAAATTACGTCAGAGTACGTAGAAATTCTTAATCCAAGTATCGCATTGGTACTTTCCGTTTTACTAAAAACTTTCACGATATATCGTTGAACATAGCTCGAAGAACAAACGATCAGAAACCGAGGCAAACTTCGGCTATTTAATCCTAGAACACCAAGAGCGTCTAACAAGCCGAAATTCCACACCATACAGTGACACTCAAGGGACAAACGACTGCAAACCTCTCTTGTTTCCTCCCAAATGCAACGTTCTCTTCTTCCGACGTCGTCGTCGTCGTCTGGCCGAAAGTTGGCCAATTTTCGTCGCCTCGCCTTAACGAGATTCAGCGTAATTTCCGCACTAACCACCCGCGGATAATTTGATACGCGATACCATAATGAACCCGGTATTCTGCTCGCGGAAATTAATGTTTACGCCGCGACTTAGCGACTGTAACCCCTTTTGCCGGGGTGGGGAAAGGGCTGGAAGGGGTTGAAGCTACGTAAGTGAAGCCTGTGCTTTATACGCGAGCTGCCTCGAAAATTCCGCGCACGATTTGTTGGAGGCCAAGAAGCCCTCCGAACTACCCCGTACACGTCCTCGTCCTCGTCGCAGCTGCAACCGGCGACGAAGTTGTGTTGATATGCAGAGTACGACCGCCTATAAACTTGCGTCAACGTAACCATGCTGACTGTGGACGCGTTAGGTGGATAACAAGCGATGAGGAGGGTTGAACGAGGAGGTTTGATCGCACTTGGGGATAGTGGACTGGTTTCGTAGTGCGGTGAATAAAAGTGGAAATTACTTAGAAGTGATTTGGAGGGATGAATGGGAATGTATTTGACGCATTGATGCCGGTTTAATGGACTCACGTCTATTAAGCAGTTAGATATTTGCTTGCAGTGTATTCTAGTATTTCAGAGTTGGTTGTTTTAACGAGGGTAACTTTTTCCGGTTAGTACCGTTGCTCTGTAGAGAAATTCAATTAAAATTATGGAGATTTCTGTATGCAGTGTACCTATTCTAGTATTTTAGAGTTGGTTATTGTAACGAGTGCAACTTTTTTGGTTAGTAGCATTGCTGCGCAGAGAAATTTGAATAAAATTATGGAGATTTCTTTGCTGGGTATTTTATAAACGTAGACGGTGTTCCTGGGAGAAGATTTTTCTTAAATAATACTTATTAAATGTTTAGGTAAAAGTAGAACGTCTGTTTTTGAAAATGCAACAGAAATTAGGAACAAAGGTAAACCCCAAAAATCTCAAATTCCTACAAATCTGAAAAACAGAAAAGATCGCGACTATTTTAGGAGAACAGCTTAAAACTCCATCGATTATTTTCAGCAGTGTATTCATACCTAAGCTGCTTAACAATGAACCAAATGACACAACTCTCATACTCCCCACAGCTCGAACAAAAACCGAACAAGAGACTCGAAGTTGCAATCGAGTGAAAAACCAGCATCAAAAGTATCAATTATCCATCATCGTTGCACCAGACGTTCTAAACACTATCGTACCACATTCCGTTTGTTCTTTAGTCAAACAGAAATCCCAACAGACAGTTCAGTGATCATCAATCGCGGCTGTCAGTGAAAATACCAAGAGGTCGATCGACCGCTGGCATCCAAGCGACTTTCTAATTCACGTTCGGCAATCGTAGTCGCGATTCTCCCGTGAGAGTGGCTGGAAGCCGGGCGTTTTAGTAATGGGCTAATTAATTAGCATAACGCCGCGTTAGAAGGACTGCGAGTGTACGAAGTCACGGTACGCGATTCCTGTGTCGCTCGTCACGAACACGTCAGCCCGTCACGGAACGCCATTCGTTAAGGCAACCACGCCGGTCACGTTCGACTTGGACGGTACATCGATCATGAAACGCGAAAATATCCCGCTGTCATGAACGGGCCAACGTCATTATCGGTGCCCTCTCGTTGACCCCGCGACTGTCAACGACGTTTCCTCCGCGCGTTCCGTTTAGGCTGCAGCAAAACCTAGAGCTGCCTCTCAATTCTTCGCGCGACGCTTTGCACGCTCCTGTACGAGATTGATTTATAATGCAGGACTGTTGGTTTTCTTTTTTTAAGTTTATTTTTCGATCGTTGTTGTTGCTTTGTCAAAGCTTCGGAGATGGATAGTAAGGTTGTTTGGTGGTCTGAAGTTTCTATTCGAAAGAAAGAAGTCTGTATTTCAAATCTTAGGGTGTATGCTCGTCTGAGAGTTGTGTTAAGATAGTTGCTTTCGAGAGTAGTCTGAAATTATGTGTCTAGTTTTCCTCTAGCACTCTTAATATCGTGTACATTGATAAATTTGACTCTCGAGAGCAACACGCGATAGATTTACTCTCCGACAGATTCTGTACGATCTTTTTATTTCAAGGAAACATATATTAACTTCCTCGAGAAATATCATCACGACAGTATGCTGGTTCTATTTTTTAATACTACTGATTTTTCAAGTTTCGTATGAGTATGGTATAAATTAGAATTTAATCTGTTAACTAGGAAACACGAATTTACTCGTCATTGGTTAATCAATACTTAGAACACAATAATTTTTGTATTGAAGAATTATCCATTTTTAATTGCACTGTTGTGCATGTATTAAATGTAAAACACATCATATTCACATTTGCAAGAACGCAAAATCAAATAATTATTTATGACATTTTCTCGTCAATTTCTGTTTGAGAAGTAAACCCAGTTAACAGATTAATACGCGTGAAAGTTGTTCCAATACGTCACTCTAAAGAAAAACACAAAGAAAGAAGTTTAATCTTATTTCATACTAAACGAAAACGAATATTCGTCGTTTTCATATCGAAGGATGTTGGCATTCAAGGTATAACATACATTGCTGTGTTTGGTCAACAGAAACGTAAACATGTTTTTTCCAAAACAAAATTTTATATTGATTCTCGGACCTTTACCCGAGAATGTTACAAGAAATAATTTTCTGAATATAAACATAGGGTAGAAACACGAGGTATATGTGTACTTCATTGATATAGGAGAGGTCAAAACGATCCTGGCATTTCCTCAGTCTTGCTGTTACCGTCGTTCGTGTAGGTTCTAGTGTGTT
The DNA here is from genome assembly GCF_001263275.1 of Habropoda laboriosa. Lineage (NCBI taxonomy): Eukaryota > Metazoa > Arthropoda > Insecta > Hymenoptera > Apidae > Habropoda > Habropoda laboriosa. The sequence continues at coordinate 22,673 of NW_017100204.1, read as the reverse complement.
ATCAGTGTCGTTCTTATCGTGTTTCAAGTTCGTTGCCAAGTTCGCGGTTATTGACTTGTTCTAGTGCTACGACGAGGCTTGTCGCTATTCCATCGTCTCTCTTACGTTCTCGTAGTATAATTTTCTACGTAAGTACCAGTTGATTCTACATTTTTTCCGTGTAATCTGACCTTATTAAATCGTAACAAGAGGTTAAATCGACCACAATGATTTACGAACAAAGTAACACGTAGATACAGATAGGAATAAGTGAAAAATTTACTTTTCGCTTATTTTACTTTGGAATTTTTACGAGTGTGGTAGGAAAATGGTTTACACATATCTTTCGCAAACATAATTAAAGGTTCATTATACTATTACTGGTTGCTTTCATAGTTTTGTGGACCCAACCAATAACTTACATACCTATATTTAAGAAAAATATAATTTTAAAATTATTTAACGCAAAACAAAAAATTGAAATAGTGACCTACATAGTTATATATTCACAAGTAATCGTATTCAAAGTATATATTCACAAGTTACGCACAATAAGTAAGTTTAATCAAATCAATTAGCAAGATAATATTCAAGATTTTTCTTGCTCGAAATATTTTACAATTAATTACAATATCTGCCATTATCCATACTTACTATTTACGTTACAAAATTTCCTTCATTCATCCCAAACGAATAAATATTCGAAGTAATTGTTTATTGTTTTCTTACAATAATCTGTAAATTTGACCACTTCCTGAAATATTCCTGAAAAAAAAAAAAGAAATCCAGTTCCTTTGCATCTTTTACGTCACGTTCACGCGAGATCGCGTCCGAAAAATTGTTGAACGTGGCGGAAAACGGGAGAGGAGACGGGAATTTTAATTTCGCGGTGGCGGTAGGAGAAATTCGAGGGAATCGTTGATTCAGGCAATGTCCTCGTAACGGAGGCGAGAGCCGCGAAAATTAAGGCTCTTGGCAGAGTATATCTTGTAGAGCGTCGCGCTCGCTACCACGGAACGCGGGTGAACTGTAACTTGTTTACTTAATGCAAGTGCCTATTCACTTTCCAAGTGTCCTCGAGCGTACTGCATTTTCGCGAGCGCATACGGAACGGTAGTTTGGCGCCCTGTTGCAGTGGAAAGCTCCTTTTCCGTTTGCCGAAAGTATCTGCCACGCTTTCTGCAGTGGCTCGTTGTGGAAGATCGTCTCTTCGCGTGGCGATCGCGTGAAAATTATCTGCCCTTTCTGCCTTCGTATGAACAGTCTTTAAGGTCTATTTTCGTTCTTATACTAGTTATAACCGATCCACTTGGAATACCAATTGTTCTAGCGTGAGCATTCGTTCCAACAACTCGCAATTTAGAAAAATATAACATGTCAAATTTGATGAATTTTGTAAATAAATTTAGGTATAAATGATCAACTTTAATACTTCATATTTTGTGACAAATTGTGTTTATCATTATCGAGTTGGTGGAAGGAAATATTGAAATATTGTAGGACATGCGAAGGGGTGATACTGTAATTTTTATTTTTTAGTAATTTCATCGTTTTGCGTTAACAGTAGAACTATCACGTTAGTATAAATTCATAGTGTGTATTTCTTATAAAAACTGCTGAAATTTAGAATGGTACAATTTTAAAAAATTTTCGCGATTTTCTGTGAGGAATATGAATAGACATTTTATCTTTAAAATAATTACACATGAATCATTATTAGATATGACATTAATATCACAATTATTTTAATTGGTTTATGAAGATCTTGATATGTTTTTGAATTATTGTGGACATTTTATATCTTTATTCAGTGAAATTATTGCTAACAAGATGTTGTATAATTCTTATTACGAGCTGACATTCAAAATTGAAGTCATGGATGTCCAGATAGGATTTCGAAAGGGATGAAAAATCAACAAGATTCTTTCGAAGCAAGGGGGATTTTGCAGTGATCGCGTAGTGAAAATCTGCTTAAATTGTATAGTGGTCGTAGCTCGTATAATTCTGTCGTTTCTCGAAGTGAGCATTCTCATAGAGGTTATCGTAGATTGCACGCACTTGCAACGAGATTTTATTGCGTCCAATCTCCATTTGGCCTTACTATTCTCGAAATATAGTCTATCGATATGTGCAAGCTTGCACGCTTCATGTTACACCATGCATTTGATGTTTGTTCGCTCGCCAGAGATGTGAACGTCGAGGAACGAGCTATAATGAACATAAATCCTTAAATTATTCAGTTATACGTATTCACCGTTTCCCATTTATTTCTCAATAGTTATCAAAGTTAATACAAATTTTTCATTTCCATATGCACTTCAAAAATATAATAATTTCTTGTGATAAGAATTAGAAAATTAATATTATCGACTA
>NW_017100204.1:10752-20103 GCF_001263275.1 Habropoda laboriosa | reverse complement strand
CATGAATTTATTGCCAGTCGAATTTAACCCCGTGTCGCGGTGTTGACGTAATATTATGAATTAATCCAGCCCGGCCGGATTTTAGAAAGCTCTCCAGCGCTGATTACGGATAAGCGGCCCTGTTGTTTTCGTATAATTAAAACTTGCGTGCACCGCCGAAGAATACAAATCCGCCGGTTATAACGATAACTATACACACACCGGCTGCTGTGTGGCGTTTGTTGCTCGTAACGCGTAATTAGTCTGTTAAATCATAGCCGCCGCCGCCAGCCGAATTATCGAACTTCATTCCGTGAATTTCGACGCGGAGGACGATTTTTATCGAGAAACGAGAAACGAATTTCGAAAAGCGAATCAATTAAAGGATCGACAATTTTTCATCGCACGAATATCGGAACGCGGTGGAGTAATTAGTTGATGAGGGAGGACATATTTGAGGGGGATGCGTTTTTTCGACACGTAAATATGGAACAGGTGCAGAGTCAATGTTGAAAGAATCGTTGTTGTTTACGTGATGTTGCAAAAAAAAGAAAAAAGAAAATAGTAATTTTCGCATCACATAAATATCAGAGAGAAAGGATAACTTTTAACGGGGAAATATTGAAAGAGATGCAATATCGAAAGCGTGTTTTATTTTTGTTCGGTGTTGTTTGTACATATATTGTTATTTTTTAAAGTTTGCCATTGGAAAAAAATGCTCGCTCATTCTGAGTTGTTAACAAGAAAATATTTTTTGCGTTCTTTTTATTCCGTTATTTCGTGACTATATTCTATTCAGCTGTGTGGTAATTAGAAATTTGGATTAAAGAAAAAATTTGGTAAAGAAATCAATCTTGCCACATTTTTCTCGTAATTTTCGTTTGATGTTTATTTTCAAAATCGAATTTCAAGGGAAATTTTACTATTTCAACCGTCGAATCATTTTCTTCGCTTCAGATGGAATATTCACGTTGTTAATACGACGCTAATCACGTTTATTTAGTGAAATAACACGGGAATCGTGATACTTGCGAAAAGGGAACACGTATCCTTTACGATTCTTGCGCTAATATGTCGGTGCGTGTGATAAATCATTGCTCGATCAAACCGGTTTGTGGCACTGACAAATTTCATCTTACTACCGGACTCAACATGTTCCTTGTAACTTAGAACGTTGCTCCCCAGCCTTTTGTACCATTTATCCGTCAGCTTTGTCAATAACCTTTTATTAGCCATGTGTTGTTCACGTTTGCAGAGGAAAAAATTGAAGTATCGAACGCGGAAATAGATCGATAAACCGTGTAGTTTCATGGAAGATGGATTTTTTTCGTATTCAATTAACCACAAGAGGCACGTGCATTGGTAAACTTGTTTATTAATGAACGTTTCGTCAAGGGAACGCATTGTTTCCGGTCTCTTGTGAAGAGTTATCACCGTCGTAAAATAACAGCATTGAAATTGAATGGGTGAGAAGAAAAAGGAAATAATATCACTAAAACTTATTTTTCGAGAAATCAAAAAATTGATATAGCTGTTAATTTACTAAATTTATTTCAAAATTCTTGCTTGAGAATTGTTACTATGGTTTTCATTGTTAGTTTTCTTGATTTTCTAAAAATATGGTTCAGTGGAATCTTTACCATTTTCTTACTCATTTAATTATTTTAAAGTATCACTTCAATATTTATGGCGAATGATGCACTTCTTTAAATATATTATAATTTGTATTCTAACTACTAATTTTGGGTTGATTATTAGCGACCATAGTTGACGATTAAATTAAAAAAAAATAGAAAAGACACAACTCAAAAAATCCTATTCTAGCATTTCTCGTTACTCCTATCGAGTCACCGATCCTTCACAGATTCGATTCTATCATTATTCTAACACCTTTACAATATTAAACAGATCCTAAGCCAGGAGCACGTGTAATCAACGTTTCGCCAAATCCCTTTAGGTTTAACAGCATTGCAAACGTCGTTTCGCTAGAACGTCGTTGATGGGCATCGAAGTAGTTGCCGATCCTCCTGGGACGCGTATCGTTTTCGAGATAATTGAAACATGTCTCCACGGTATTATTTATTGATCGTCATAAATCGAATTTGCCTATCCACCATTTCCTCGTTCCACCATGGATCCGATTTATTGCACTCGTAAAAATGCTTTCGTTCACCACCTCTTTGACCCGTTCTGCCTCGGCTGTTCTGTTCGCCTCTCGTCATCGTTCGCGACTGATTTCCCGCAGGATATCTCCGTCCCGTGGAACGTTTCTCGACCACCTGACAGTCTTTCCCGTTTCCTTTCGATTCGGTTTCACGCCGTGCTTCGCGACCCGTTCGCCCGTGAACCCATTTTTGCGCATCACCGTCGAAACGGAAAGGAGAATTTGCGGGCTCTTCTCGGTGCTTTCGCTTCGAATGAACTTTCGTTTCGAGAGGTTTGTATAGGAATGGCGGAGCAGTGTGTTTAAAAATTGTCACTTCTCTTTGCGGAGTCTGTCGTTGAAAGAGGATTTCATTTTTTTTTTTTGTGGTTGTTTGCTTGGAAAAAAGAGAAATTGGCGGACAAAGGCTAGTTGAAAGTTTGACGGGTATACAAAAGTGATAGGAATTAATGGTTGAGGTTTCAGTGTGAATATTATTTATTAACATTCTTTAGTTAACTTCTCTCTCAGTTAGAAAAAATTTTAAACAATTATTTAGCTCTTCAAAATACAAGTATGATGTACTTCATAGATAGAGTAGATACAACATTACGATCAATAGATAGGAGAACCATGAATAATTGAATAGCTCGCTGCAGTGCTACTTGAAAATTGATTACAATACACGCAACATTTTTACGATACAAAACTTCAATTAACGTGTTCCGTGCCAAGGGAGAGTTACAAGCTTTACCAGACCGTTGAAACGAAGTTGAAAAAGTTACATTGAAATATGAAATTACAGAGAAATATCGATATTGATTAAATTCCTGACACTCTAACCTTCTTTTACATATATTTCGCACGAGCATTGAGTCGAAGAGTAATTTTTTTCGTTTAATAAAATTTTCATTTCCTAAAATTGTCGTGTACCGCCAGTGGTTACGCGTTAATTAAAAATACTGTGCTACCAGTGATAAAATGAATATTCCAAAGCGTCGCTGTAATATCCACCGCAACGTTTCCATTGAAAAAGACAAAAAAAAAATGAAAAAAAATGAGAAAAAGAGTAAAATTGATTAGCACGGTGATCGTAAATTTCTAAAACGAATTTCGCCAGGTTTCCTGGTTCGAGGTCGATAGTTCGAGCTCTCGAAGTGGCTGGGTATCGAGGGGCTCGCTGTCACTCAATATTTATCTATCTGGCCGTTTATCTCCTTGGTTTACGAGTTCCGTTAATGGCCGCGGTTTAATGAATTCACTTCAATTACGGGTAATTGCTCTGGCGGATCATTAACACAGTTAGTTGCCCGTTACACTTGCAAAACTTATCTGCGAACGATGAAGTTTCACCGTTATTTCTGTTGGCCCCTAGCTACGAAAATGAGCTCGTTTGCACTTAAACCCGACAATTTCGACCATTTCAACGTCCGATCGCTACACGCAACAACGTTGTTTAAGACTGCTTTCGAATCTGTTTCACAGAGCTGATTGTGCAACAACGGTGAAATTTACTGTTTGCATGCGTTGAAATTTCGAGTTAGCTGGTATTATATTTGAGGGGATGAAGATATACATACTTACTTACTTATGTATATGCTAGATCTGTGAATTGCAAGTTTAGGATTGTATGTGTTTCTCAGTCAATTTTGAAGTTGGTAAGATAGTTCAGGTATGAATTTCTGGTTCAATTCTTTTTTCAACGTTGCTTATGATGAATCGTAAGTTATAGTAAAATACGAACAAAATATTTTGTATTCTTGCATGATACTTATTTACTGCTCCTCACTTATTGTTAGAAATGATCTAGTATGATCTAAGGCTAAGTGTTTTATGAATTTTTTAAATTATGAAATTTGAAATTAAATTTGAAACTTCTTTAACATTTAAGAGTCAACAAAAATCATTTCGTTCAATGTTATTGACTACTTCATCCTCAGAGAAAAAAGAAATGCAAGAATCAAGAAACCGTATTTTTTCCGTGGAGTTTTTTTCATAGTACAGTAATGGGAATTCACGTAATCTCGTTTCTCTCGTCCCTTCGATAAGTCAAGAAGTTTGTCCGTGAACGTCTTCCCTGTTACGACAGTTTCTGAGTGGCTGGTGATGCACCGCAGAGCAACAAAGTGTTCGGCGCGTGACGCTTGGCTGTACGCAGCTCTCGCGGAATAAATAATTCGCGAACTTGGGCGTTGTTTTCGAGGGAGAAACGGAAGTTGCGCAAGAAGTTGGCCAAGATTACTCTTGAAACGAGATTATTGCGCGGTTGAGCTTTTGATGTCGTACAATCGTGCTGTGAAAACAGACGTGCACACTTGATGTACCTTTACTATGTTATCTGTTCGTGTTTGTATCATTACGTGATAGAATGAAATAGTAAGTGATACTTAATGAATGTGACCTAGTTTCTTCTTTTCGTCGATACTTGTAATAATATTTTTTATCGAGGAGGAAGGGAAGTGCAGGCAATTTTGTGTTATGATATTTCTATTTAATTAAAACTTTTTTAATACTACTTTTTATTTAAATAAGTTATTTTAAAGTAGAATTGTTAAAATAATAATTTACACATGAAAAATTGAAATTGAAATAAAATTAACTATATGACTTCTACTGATTAAGTTTCACCAATTCCCTAATTCCTGTGTCTAGTTCTATATTAAAATTCTTTCAAGTTAACGTTAAATTCAACATCCGACAATACATCTACAATCACTGAAATCTGCATACTGCTATTTGTCATTGACAGTCGCATAACCAAAAAAATAAATTTTTCCAGAAAAGTAGTTTAAAGATTGCAGTTGACTGATATTATAATTTGTGCAAAAAAAATGGACATTTTTTTTAATTAAGTTGACATTATCTCTTCCAACACTATCCGAATCCTTTTGTATATTTCTATTGAATATCGCCACGATGCGTGAAACTTCAATTACCATAACGCGAAATCATCTTCCATTTTCCCGACGAACGCATGCATCCGAGTTTCCGCAACACAATGGCCGCGTGTATCAGTCCCGAAAGCGTTTTCACGCGGAATTGAGCGGCAATGAGCGCGGCGGCATCGCTTCGGTACTTTTCTTCTTTTCCGTCGACTCGATCTTCCCTCCACCCTCTGCACCACGGTTTTCTCCATTTTTCCGCACGATTCTCGTTTCCCTGTGTTACACTACGGCCGTTGCTCGTTTCTCTCGGATACATAGAGGCACGTCTGAATTGTCGTAGATTTTCTATGGGTGCCGTGTGGACCGTGCAGGGAAATTCGCTCGGGAAAACCTGTTTATATTCACGGCCGTGCGGCAACCGCGAAGAGAGGAAAAATCGTGAAAGTTTATCTCGTTTGTAGCGACCACGACGACTACCCTGTTGTTGCAGTTTCCCTTCGACGATTTTCTTCTTTTCTCTCTCTCTTTCCTTCTTCTTCCTTGCACCCTTTTATACGCAGCTCTTTTTTATCGCTGGTGTTTTCATCTTCGCTATTTCCACGACGTTTTTAATTTTCGCGGCTTCCCCTTTTGCATAAACGAAATTATCTCGGTTTCGTTCTGTTTTACGTTCTTTTCTCTAATTTTATAGCTTGTCTCACGAACAATTACACTTAACCTTTGTTTATTTGTCGTTACTTCTTTTTTTTTTTAATACGAATTTACAATTTTTCTTATTATTTCTGCTTTTTTCGAATTGTTCATGGTTATTTTATTTGTATTTTTTATTTTACATTCATTCGTTTTGTGCTCCGCGATTCATTCCACGCTTTTATTTCTCGCCTCTTAATTCTTCAGCATCGTCTTTCGCAAGGTTCTTTTTTCCTCCGGCTAGAACGAAAACCGACCAATGGCACGCTTAAATTGCGCGACTCGAACCACGCGGATTTTCCATCCGGTAATTCGCTCACGTTTGGTCGACCCGCCTGCGTACCATGGCGGGCTTCCGCTTTTTCTTATCGAGCTGTTTTCCCTTGAATTGGCGTGTAGCGTCTGCACTACGACACTTTAATTCTCCTCCAGTCGCGTTTTTCTCTTTGCTGAGATCTTGGAAATCTCGTGCCACGTGTGAAGGTTTGGGGAAATCACGAAACGATTGTAATTAATAATAGTTTGTAGCATTAAGAATTGAAGAAAAATAATTGAATTAAATAAACACAATCTGTTCAGTAAAAATTGTACTTTCCAATTTATGGTGGCGCAGATTATTGTCAAAATAAAATAACAGTAGATTACATTGGTGTTAAAATCTAAAAAGTCTTAGGCTACAGTGCTAATTTTCTTATTACACTTCTAAAATGAAAGAAAGTATTTATTTATTCACAGCAATTCAAATTAATAAATTTCATTCGTAACACGTAAAAAGTTATTCACGATCGTTATACGTAAAAAGAAAAGTGGTAGTTGGTCTTGAAAAAGTAGGCTGAAACTTGGTCTAAAAATTCGTTTCGATCCGGTAGCCAACTTCTGGTCGATTAAACAAAATCAATCCGGTCGTTTTAATTAATTAAACGCCGCGGCCGTTTTTGCTCCTTTGGTCCCTTCAGCTTAATTAAGAATTTCGCTGGATGAATGCAATAATTAAAAAACGCATCTGCATGTCGAGCTCCACGGAGTCGACTGTTATTTCAAAAGGGATTGGTTCGATTGCTATTGACCGGCTACACAGCTGTATGGAGAGTTGAATGATTCTTTAGAAACGCGCAGACACTTTGATGATCGCAATGACGATGTCACCATGAGTGTCAGTGGAGCTGTGATGAACCGGTGCTTAATGAAGCCGTCATATAAGTGCACTCCGCTTCAGTAGGACCTCTCTTAACGCGTTTCTAGTCAGAGATCATTTTATATGGCCATTTGAAAGGCGTGATGATACCCTACTTCCCGTCTGCAACTCCAGCAACCTTCTTTCATATTTTTACACTCCGAGAATTTTTTACCTTTGGAAAAAAATGTGAGGAATTCTTTGATAACTTCGAAGGAAGTCGTAATATCTTCTTTTTCTTTTTCTTGCCAATAATTTTAGTCATTTCTTTGGAATTTTTCACAATTAGGAAAAGTGATTGGGGAAAGCATTTGCTGGAATATCAATTAATAAATCGAATAAATTCATTTAATAAATGCAGATTACACACATTCTGACCGTGTATTTTAATGGTACAAATTGCAAAAAGAACGGAGAGAAATGAATTTTACGGATTATCCGTCGTTAAAACGACAAATTCCAGCGTTAATTAACAGTGACTACAATGTGTAACTACTTTAGCAACTAACGCTTGGTTTTATTTCAGAGCAACAAGAAATGTGTTCCCTGTAACATTAAGTGAAATAATAATTACGAGATATAACTCCTTCGTATGCATAAAATTTGCTCGGATCTTGAAATCGTTTAAATATATTCAATGCAATTTGTTCAAATTCACTGCTGAAAAATTCTGTCGATCTCTTAACTTTTTATCTTTTAATTTGCTAGTTAAATTGTCAATTAACACGTTCCGTGCCGCGTGGGTCGCATACGCCCCACTCTGGACTTTCCGTTCAGGCCATTTGATATTTCGGCCTTTTCCTTCCGCTGACTTAAACTATGGAACTACAGCGACAATTTGTTAAAACAAAAACTTTTCCTTGGCTCTGTAGCGTATCTTAAACGTTACGTTTTTCTCGATAGCAATGATTTTTGCAATCTTATAAATATTGGAAGACATATAGGGTAAAAAGCAGAACTGTTAGTCTCGGCAACGTGGGGCGCATACGACCCACGCGGGGTGAAAGGAAAGTCACCGAAAATCGGTCCGGCACGGAACGTGTTAACCTGTCGTGAACTAAGAACACTTCTATTTTTTCTATTTCCATTACCAAGATGAAATTAACGCTTTGCCAAAGAAACAACGCGTTCGTTTCTCCGTGTCCCGTTACTTCATCGCCATTGGGCGTCTAATGAAGTTGGGAATTCGTTAATTAAGTATCGTCCAGGCTAATATGAATGTCTGGTTGGACGCTTAATGGACGGGATATGTACGCGCAGAAAATAGGGAAACATAAATACGCAGCATGAGGAGAGTGAATTAATCTTGGTCATCCCTCGTCGTCGCGTTTTTAAATACCTGCGTTAATTAAGAGCCGTGCGTGCTAACACGTGAGTCCCTTAACGTTTAACGTGTCGTTTTGCCCTACAAGTAACACGCGAACCGTTTCTTTTTATGGTTTTCGAAGTGTTCGCGTGTCTCCTATTTTTTTCTTCCTTTTTATTCGAGCCATGTCCATATGACACGATAATGAATGTACATCCGTAACCGTGGTAAAGTATTTTCACGTCGGAGGTATTAAAAGACCGAGACTTGTAAATGGAAATTCAAACGAACTCTGAAGTACGTGGTGTCAAATCCTTTTGACGAGGAATTTTATTCAAGCTCTTACCGCGAACGAACGTCGCGTCGAATCATTCAGAACGATGATTAACAGTATTTCGTAAAGAGGAATTGAAATCTGTATAAATTTAAGAAACTCCTTAGAACATAGATGCAATTTTTTCAAATCGTAACATTCCATGCGTATTTTAACTCATTGAAGCATCCACTTTTTGCGCTACCGTGTATACATTACTTAATTCATCCCGAACTTTTCACGAAACATTAACACACAAAGTCCACGTGTGTACCGTTCAACGCGGAATTCCAGTTGTTCGAAAATATTTGGGCCAACTTTCGACACTTGGTACGTGGCAGTAATTATGAGGCGAGCCAATTAATTAAACCTCGATGCAACAACGAACTACACGATACACATATTCAGACTCCCCGTTGCATAGTTTCACGATTATTTTCCCTGAACAAGGACGTTCGTGCCCGGTACGGTGCTCATAATCGCGTCGAGGTAATTAGAGACAGACACTGGGTGAAAACGAAAGTTGAACAGTGTCCGAATCGCGTGGTGAAACAGTTAGCTTAATCGAGCGAACCAGCTGAATAATTCGAAGAGTCGCAGGGGGAGGCGGAGGGGGCTGCCAATTAATTCGTTATGGGAAGAGTTCTTTAGAGCCATTTTCCATGTTAAATCACACACTTTCTGTCATTTTGTTACTGATTTTAAAAAAAATTCTATTTGACCAGATTTTATGGTGAAATTTTTAATGGGATTTTTGGCCTTTTGTCTCACTTTTCCATCTATCGAGGCGAAGACAGTTCGCGGGACGCGTTATTAATCACAGGCCACGGGATTAGGCGGCAGGAAGTAATCCGAATATTA
>NW_017100204.1:1013-10625 GCF_001263275.1 Habropoda laboriosa | reverse complement strand
GTGATAAATTGCGGATTCGCCGTGTTACTCATGCCTTGTTTAACCACGCACCCTGACGGTCGATCTGTCGCGATTCGTTAGCATCATTTAGATAAATGAGGCTTTCTTCTGAACCTTTTTTGCTGGAAATTTCGACTCGAGTATTGGCGCCACGTTTGACGTGTACCTCGAGTGTTATTTTTTCTTTTTTTGGATTCGAGGATGTATTTTTGCTGTGGGAAGTAGGATTTGCAATTGATGAATGGTACGTAAAAGAGATGGTGAATTTGTGATACATTTTAGTGAAAGGAATAAGTTTCTTCTCGTTCGAAAACCTACAATTTGAACCCTTTGTAACGATATGTTATATTTTTGTAATAATTTTTCTTCTCATGAACGAAGAAAAATCAGGTCATAAAGGGTTAACATTTCAACCATTTTTAATCTTCAGGGAAATACATTTTTCACCCCTAATTCTAAGTCATTCTTATTCCTATAATATGAACAATTTTCAATACAAAAATATATACATTGAACTATAAATTTTTATTTTTTTAATTAATATTTTTTGCAAGAAAAAACGTCCTCTACAAATCTTTCCTCATGAATACATATGTTGAAATAATTATTATCTCCGTCCCAATCTAAAGTACTTTTTTTACAGGTTGATATGGCGAATTACCCAAATGACTCACATTTCACTTAAGCGTTCCGCGAAAGAATTCGCGGAAGTGAGGGTTTGAGACGAGACTTCCGAGCAAACGTGGTGGCTGTAAATCCTAGCCGTAGCTTGTTTCATCCTTTTCATATTTACCGGGACTGGCTCGACATAAATATCACTCTTGCTGACCGTTGGCCGAGATGTACGATATTGCTGGTACTAGCAGCGAAGCCGAGTGCGTGACCCGGGTCCGGAATTGTCCTAAACGACGTCACTTTCAATCGCGGCTGCCATCCACTATCTATCTTCGTACTTGCGACGCTGCTGCAACGGTATCAGCGATCGCCGTGCGGCATTATGCAAACTTCATGCGTCGTTGAAACGACCCAAGACTTATTCATTATTAATATCGCGGGCCACGTGCTTGTGTGGACGATTTTAGGAATGTTAAGATCTCACGATTAGATGAGTTTAATTAGCGTTTTAGCGTTGAATGTTAATTGGAAAGTAAAGTGCTCGTTATATTAGCGGTGCGAACAGAGTATGTGATATAATTTTGAGTACGAGAATTGAGTAAAATTTCATTGTAAAAGTGGTAGATTAAGTTGTTAAATAAAAGGCTCGTTAATTGAATTTTAAATTTAAAAATTCTCTGGGTTTTCATAGATGTTCTTCAACTGCAACGTTTAAAATTGCAAATGTATAGAGTGTGAAGAATGAGTTTGAGTATTTAGATCCCTTCAGAGATCTTCTAAATTCGAGGTCTGACTGAATTTTATCAATTATTTATGGTATCTACAGACGGAAATTTTCAATTTGATAATTCTGGACAGTGAAAATTTGAAAAAACTCTCAGGAATGAACGATGGAGATCAGATTGCAGTTTAATGGAATATAATGAGTTTCCGTTAGATACTAGGTCAAGAGTAAGATGAATAATGTCAACCATCTTTGCAGCTATTATCTCATTTGTCATCCACGTCATTCGTGACAGTAGGTACACGAAAATATCACGATGGCAGGTGCCGTTATCTGATGCCAGAACTGGATCGATAAAGCGATCTTAAATAGGTTACGTTTGTGAAGGGTGGTTCCGAGAACAAAAGGACCTTTCAGAAAAATACCAAGAAAGTTTGAAGTGAAGTTACGTAGAAATAAAAGACCATCTCTAAATTACAAAGCATCTCCATACTTCAACATTGTTTATTGTTATAAACTACCGCTACAAACGACTTCAACTTCAACTTCGACTTCAACTTCAACGTCGACTTCGACTTGGACTTCAACTTCAACTTACTTCTTCTCCGACTTGGACTTCAACTTCGACTTACTTCTTCTCCGACTTCTTCTCCGACTTACTTCTTCTCCGACTTACTTCTAGAATTTGAATATGTACATTTGGAAAATACGGAAATTTTCAATTTGATAATTCTGGACAGTGACTTCAACTTCAACTTCGACTTCAACTTCAACTTCGACTTCGACTTCAACTTCAACTTCACTTGACTTCACCTCATTTCTTGACTTCACTTGACTTCATTTCATTGACTTCACCTCATTTCTTGACTTCACTTGACTTCATTAGAAGTAGAACAACTTCATTTCCGACTTCTTCTCCGTCTTACTTCTTCTCCGACTTACTTCTTCTCCGACTTCTTCTTCTGCGACTTCTTCACCGACTTACTTCTTCTCCGACATACTTCTTCTCCGACTTCTTCTCCGACTTACTCCTTCTGCGACTTACTTCTTCTCCGTCTTCTTCTCCGACTTACTTGTTCTCCGTCTTCTTCTCCGACTTACTTGTTCTCCGTCTTCTTCTCCGACTTACTTGTTCTCCGTCTTCTTCTCCGACTTACTTGTTCTCCGTCTTCTTCTCCGACTTACTTGTTCTCCGTCTTCTTCTCCGACTTACTTGTTCTCCGTCTTCTTCTCCGACTTACTTGTTCTCCGTCTTCTTCTCCGACTTACTTGTTCTCCGTCTTCTTCTCCGACTTACTTGTTCTCCGTCTTCTTCTCCGACTTACTTGTTCTCCGTCTTCTTCTCCGACTTACTTGTTCTCCGTCTTCTTCTCCGACTTACTTGTTCTCCGTCTTCTTCTCCGACTTACTTGTTCTCCGTCTTCTTCTCCGACTTACTTGTTCTCCGTCTTCTTCTCCGACTTACTTGTTCTCCGTCTTCTTCTCCGACTTACTTGTTCTCCGTCTTCTTCTCCGACTTACTTGTTCTCCGTCTTCTTCTCCGACTTACTTGTTCTCCGTCTTCTTCTCCGACTTACTTGTTCTCCGTCTTCTTCTCCGACTTACTTGTTCTCCGTCTTCTTCTCCGACTTACTTGTTCTCCGTCTTCTTCTCCGACTTACTTGTTCTCCGTCTTCTTCTCCGACTTACTTGTTCTCCGTCTTCTTCTCCGACTTACTTGTTCTCCGTCTTCTTCTCCGACTTACTTGTTCTCCGTCTTCTTCTCCGACTTACTTGTTCTCCGTCTTCTTCTCCGACTTACTTGTTCTCCGTCTTCTTCTCCGACTTACTTGTTCTCCGTCTTCTTCTCCGACTTACTTGTTCTCCGTCTTCTTCTCCGACTTACTTGTTCTCCGTCTTCTTCTCCGACTTACTTGTTCTCCGTCTTCTTCTCCGACTTACTTGTTCTCCGTCTTCTTCTCCGACTTACTTGTTCTCCGTCTTCTTCTCCGACTTACTTGTTCTCCGTCTTCTTCTCCGACTTACTTGTTCTCCGTCTTCTTCTCCGACTTACTTGTTCTCCGTCTTCTTCTCCGACTTACTTGTTCTCCGTCTTCTTCTCCGACTTACTTGTTCTCCGTCTTCTTCTCCGACTTACTTGTTCTCCGTCTTCTTCTCCGACTTACTTGTTCTCCGTCTTCTTCTCCGACTTACTTGTTCTCCGTCTTCTTCTCCGACTTACTTGTTCTCCGTCTTCTTCTCCGACTTACTTGTTCTCCGTCTTCTTCTCCGACTTACTTGTTCTCCGTCTTCTTCTCCGACTTACTTGTTCTCCGTCTTCTTCTCCGACTTACTTGTTCTCCGTCTTCTTCTCCGACTTACTTGTTCTCCGTCTTCTTCTCCGACTTACTTGTTCTCCGTCTTCTTCTCCGACTTACTTGTTCTCCGTCTTCTTCTCCGACTTACTTGTTCTCCGTCTTCTTCTCCGACTTACTTGTTCTCCGTCTTCTTCTCCGACTTACTTGTTCTCCGTCTTCTTCTCCGACTTACTTGTTCTCCGTCTTCTTCTCCGACTTACTTGTTCTCCGTCTTCTTCTCCGACTTACTTGTTCTCCGTCTTCTTCTCCGACTTACTTGTTCTCCGTCTTCTTCTCCGACTTACTTGTTCTCCGTCTTCTTCTCCGACTTACTTGTTCTCCGTCTTCTTCTCCGACTTACTTGTTCTCCGTCTTCTTCTCCGACTTACTTGTTCTCCGTCTTCTTCTCCGACTTACTTGTTCTCCGTCTTCTTCTCCGACTTACTTGTTCTCCGTCTTCTTCTCCGACTTACTTGTTCTCCGTCTTCTTCTCCGACTTACTTGTTCTCCGTCTTCTTCTCCGACTTACTTGTTCTCCGTCTTCTTCTCCGACTTACTTGTTCTCCGTCTTCTTCTCCGACTTACTTGTTCTCCGTCTTCTTCTCCGACTTACTTGTTCTCCGTCTTCTTCTCCGACTTACTTGTTCTCCGTCTTCTTCTCCGACTTACTTGTTCTCCGTCTTCTTCTCCGACTTACTTGTTCTCCGTCTTCTTCTCCGACTTACTTGTTCTCCGTCTTCTTCTCCGACTTACTTGTTCTCCGTCTTCTTCTCCGACTTACTTGTTCTCCGTCTTCTTCTCCGACTTACTTGTTCTCCGTCTTCTTCTCCGACTTACTTGTTCTCCGTCTTCTTCTCCGACTTACTTGTTCTCCGTCTTCTTCTCCGACTTACTTGTTCTCCGTCTTCTTCTCCGACTTACTTGTTCTCCGTCTTCTTCTCCGACTTACTTGTTCTCCGTCTTCTTCTCCGACTTACTTGTTCTCCGTCTTCTTCTCCGACTTACTTGTTCTCCGTCTTCTTCTCCGACTTACTTGTTCTCCGTCTTCTTCTCCGACTTACTTGTTCTCCGTCTTCTTCTCCGACTTACTTGTTCTCCGTCTTCTTCTCCGACTTACTTGTTCTCCGTCTTCTTCTCCGACTTACTTGTTCTCCGTCTTCTTCTCCGACTTACTTGTTCTCCGTCTTCTTCTCCGACTTACTTGTTCTCCGTCTTCTTCTCCGACTTACTTGTTCTCCGTCTTCTTCTCCGACTTACTTGTTCTCCGTCTTCTTCTCCGACTTACTTGTTCTCCGTCTTCTTCTCCGACTTACTTGTTCTCCGTCTTCTTCTCCGACTTACTTGTTCTCCGTCTTCTTCTCCGACTTACTTGTTCTCCGTCTTCTTCTCCGACTTACTTGTTCTCCGTCTTCTTCTCCGACTTACTTGTTCTCCGTCTTCTTCTCCGACTTACTTGTTCTCCGTCTTCTTCTCCGACTTACTTGTTCTCCGTCTTCTTCTCCGACTTACTTGTTCTCCGTCTTCTTCTCCGACTTACTTGTTCTCCGTCTTCTTCTCCGACTTACTTGTTCTCCGTCTTCTTCTCCGACTTACTTGTTCTCCGTCTTCTTCTCCGACTTACTTGTTCTCCGTCTTCTTCTCCGACTTACTTGTTCTCCGTCTTCTTCTCCGACTTACTTGTTCTCCGTCTTCTTCTCCGACTTACTTGTTCTCCGTCTTCTTCTCCGACTTACTTGTTCTCCGTCTTCTTCTCCGACTTACTTGTTCTCCGTCTTCTTCTCCGACTTACTTGTTCTCCGTCTTCTTCTCCGACTTACTTGTTCTCCGTCTTCTTCTCCGACTTACTTGTTCTCCGTCTTCTTCTCCGACTTACTTGTTCTCCGTCTTCTTCTCCGACTTACTTGTTCTCCGTCTTCTTCTCCGACTTACTTGTTCTCCGTCTTCTTCTCCGACTTACTTGTTCTCCGTCTTCTTCTCCGACTTACTTGTTCTCCGTCTTCTTCTCCGACTTACTTGTTCTCCGTCTTCTTCTCCGACTTACTTGTTCTCCGTCTTCTTCTCCGACTTACTTGTTCTCCGTCTTCTTCTCCGACTTACTTGTTCTCCGTCTTCTTCTCCGACTTACTTGTTCTCCGTCTTCTTCTCCGACTTACTTGTTCTCCGTCTTCTTCTCCGACTTACTTGTTCTCCGTCTTCTTCTCCGACTTACTTGTTCTCCGTCTTCTTCTCCGACTTACTTGTTCTCCGTCTTCTTCTCCGACTTACTTGTTCTCCGTCTTCTTCTCCGACTTACTTGTTCTCCGTCTTCTTCTCCGACTTACTTGTTCTCCGTCTTCTTCTCCGACTTACTTGTTCTCCGTCTTCTTCTCCGACTTACTTGTTCTCCGTCTTCTTCTCCGACTTACTTGTTCTCCGTCTTCTTCTCCGACTTACTTGTTCTCCGTCTTCTTCTCCGACTTACTTGTTCTCCGTCTTCTTCTCCGACTTACTTGTTCTCCGTCTTCTTCTCCGACTTACTTGTTCTCCGTCTTCTTCTCCGACTTACTTGTTCTCCGTCTTCTTCTCCGACTTACTTGTTCTCCGTCTTCTTCTCCGACTTACTTGTTCTCCGTCTTCTTCTCCGACTTACTTGTTCTCCGTCTTCTTCTCCGACTTACTTGTTCTCCGTCTTCTTCTCCGACTTACTTGTTCTCCGTCTTCTTCTCCGACTTACTTGTTCTCCGTCTTCTTCTCCGACTTACTTGTTCTCCGTCTTCTTCTCCGACTTACTTGTTCTCCGTCTTCTTCTCCGACTTACTTGTTCTCCGTCTTCTTCTCCGACTTACTTGTTCTCCGTCTTCTTCTCCGACTTACTTGTTCTCCGTCTTCTTCTCCGACTTACTTGTTCTCCGTCTTCTTCTCCGACTTACTTGTTCTCCGTCTTCTTCTCCGACTTACTTGTTCTCCGTCTTCTTCTCCGACTTACTTGTTCTCCGTCTTCTTCTCCGACTTACTTGTTCTCCGTCTTCTTCTCCGACTTACTTGTTCTCCGTCTTCTTCTCCGACTTACTTGTTCTCCGTCTTCTTCTCCGACTTACTTGTTCTCCGTCTTCTTCTCCGACTTACTTGTTCTCCGTCTTCTTCTCCGACTTACTTGTTCTCCGTCTTCTTCTCCGACTTACTTGTTCTCCGTCTTCTTCTCCGACTTACTTGTTCTCCGTCTTCTTCTCCGACTTACTTGTTCTCCGTCTTCTTCTCCGACTTACTTGTTCTCCGTCTTCTTCTCCGACTTACTTGTTCTCCGTCTTCTTCTCCGACTTACTTGTTCTCCGTCTTCTTCTCCGACTTCTTCACCGACATACTTCTTCTCCGACTTCTTCTCCGTCTTACTTCTTCTCCGACTTACTTCTTCTGCGACTTCTTCACCGACTTACTTCTTCTCCGACATACTTCTTCTCCAACTTCTTCTCCGACTTCTTCTCCGACTTACTTCTTCTCCGACTTCATCTCCGACTTACTTCTTCTCCGACATACTTCTTCTCCGACTTACTTCTTCTCCGACTTGTTCACCGACTTACTTCTTCTCCGACTTCTTCACCGACTTACTTCTTCTCCGACTTCTTCACCGACATTCTTCTTCTCCGACTTCTTCACCGACTTACTTCTTCTCCGACTTCTTCTCCGACCGACTTCTTCACCGACTTACTTCTTCTCCGACTTCTTCACCGACTTACTTCTTCTCCGACTTCTTTACCGACTTACTTCTTCTCCGACTTACTTCATCTCCGACTTACTTCTTCTCCGAATTACTTACTTCTTCTCCGACTTACTTCTTCTCCGACTTCTTCTCCGACTTACTTCTTCTCCGACTTACTTGTTCTCCGTCTTCTTCTCCGACTTACTGCTTCTCCGACTTACTTCTTCTCCGACTTACTTGTTCTCCGTCTTCTTCTCCGACTTACTGCTTCTCCGACTTACTTCTTCTCCGACTTACTTGTTCTCCGTCTTCTTCTCCGACTTACTGCTTCTCCGACTTACTTCTTCTCCGACTTACTTGTTCTCCGTCTTCTTCTCCGACTTACTGCTTCTCCGACTTACTTCTTCTCCGACTTACTTGTTCTCCGTCTTCTTCTCCGACTTACTGCTTCTCCGACTTACTTCTTCTCCGACTTACTTGTTCTCCGTCTTCTTCTCCGACTTACTGCTTCTCCGACTTACTTCTTCTCCGACTTACTTGTTCTCCGTCTTCTTCTCCGACTTACTGCTTCTCCGACTTACTTCTTCTCCGACTTACTTGTTCTCCGTCTTCTTCTCCGACTTACTGCTTCTCCGACTTACTTCTTCTCCGACTTACTTGTTCTCCGTCTTCTTCTCCGACTTACTGCTTCTCCGACTTACTTCTTCTCCGACTTACTTGTTCTCCGTCTTCTTCTCCGACTTACTGCTTCTCCGACTTACTTCTTCTCCGACTTACTTGTTCTCCGTCTTCTTCTCCGACTTACTGCTTCTCCGACTTACTTCTTCTCCGACTTACTTGTTCTCCGTCTTCTTCTCCGACTTACTGCTTCTCCGACTTACTTCTTCTCCGACTTACTTGTTCTCCGTCTTCTTCTCCGACTTACTGCTTCTCCGACTTACTTCTTCTCCGACTTACTTGTTCTCCGTCTTCTTCTCCGACTTACTGCTTCTCCGACTTACTTCTTCTCCGACTTACTTGTTCTCCGTCTTCTTCTCCGACTTACTGCTTCTCCGACTTACTTCTTCTCCGACTTACTTGTTCTCCGTCTTCTTCTCCGACTTACTGCTTCTCCGACTTACTTCTTCTCCGACTTACTTGTTCTCCGTCTTCTTCTCCGACTTACTGCTTCTCCGACTTACTTCTTCTCCGACTTACTTGTTCTCCGTCTTCTTCTCCGACTTACTGCTTCTCCGACTTACTTCTTCTCCGACTTACTTGTTCTCCGTCTTCTTCTCCGACTTACTGCTTCTCCGACTTACTTCTTCTCCGACTTACTTGTTCTCCGTCTTCTTCTCCGACTTACTGCTTCTCCGACTTACTTCTTCTCCGACTTACTTGTTCTCCGTCTTCTTCTCCGACTTACTGCTTCTCCGACTTACTTCTTCTCCGACTTACTTGTTCTCCGTCTTCTTCTCCGACTTACTGCTTCTCCGACTTACTTCTTCTCCGACTTACTTGTTCTCCGTCTTCTTCTCCGACTTACTGCTTCTCCGACTTCTTCACCGACATACTTCTTCTCCGATTTCTTCACCGACTGACTTCTTCTCCGACATCTTCACCGACATACTTCTTCTCCGACTTCTTCTCCGACTTACTTCTTCTCCGACATACTTCTTCTCCGACTTACTTCTTCTCCGACATACTTCTTCTCCGACTTACTTCTTCTCCGACTTCTTCACCGACATACTTCTTCTCCGATTTCTTCACCGACTTACTTCTTCTCCGACATCTTCACCGACATACTTCTTCTCCGATTTCTTCACCGACTTACTTCTTCTCCGACATATTCACCGACTTACTTCTTCTCCGACATATTCACCGACTTACTTCTTCTCCGACATATTCACCGACTTACTTCTTCTCCGACTTCTTCTCCGACTTACTTCTTCTCCGACTTACTTCTTCTCCGACTTCTTCTCCGACTTACTTCTTCTCCGACTGCTTCACCGACTTACTTCTTCTCCGACATATTCACCGACTTACTTCTTCTCCGACTTCTTCACCGACTTACTTCTTCTCCGACTTCTTCACCGACTTACTTCTTCTCCGACTTCTTCACCGACTTACTTCTTCTCCGACTTCTTCACCGACTTACTTCTTCTCCGACTTCTTCTCCGACTTACTCCTTCTGCGACTTACTTCTTCTCCGACTTCTTCTCCGACTTACTCCTTCTGCGACTTACTTCTTCTCCGACTTCTTCTCCGACTTACTCCTTCTG
>NW_017100204.1:0-303 GCF_001263275.1 Habropoda laboriosa | reverse complement strand
ACTTACTTCTTCTCCGACTTCTTCTCCGACTTACTTCTTCTCCGACTTCTTCTCCGACTTACTTCTTCTCCGTCTTCTTCTCCGACTTCTTCTTCTGCGACTTCTTCTCCGACTTACTTCTTCTCCGACTTCTTCTCCGACTTACTTCTTCTCCGACATCTTCACCGACTTACTTCTTCTCCGACTTCATCTCCGACTTACTTCTTCTCCGACTTCTTCACCGACTTACTTCTTCTCCGGCATATTCACCGACTTACTTCTTCTCCGACTTCATCACCGACTTACTTCTTCTCCGACTTTCTT
>NW_017100203.1:2752331-2753898 GCF_001263275.1 Habropoda laboriosa | reverse complement strand
CGTATACATATAAATTATAAATCTAAATTCTTTTTTTCCAACGTTGGCGGTCACCCATCTTAACATCAGTCGCGAGGAATGTAGCTTGACTTTGGAAAGCTACCGAAGAGCCACCCTACCTAGTCCCCATTTCTCCCAGGACAAAAACAATTGTATTCTTACATTATTTAAAGTTAGAATAATTATAGTAAATTCACTACAGCCATTTGACATAAAATAGTCACTTCTAAGTCACACGGCGTTATAAAGGGTTAAATTAAACTCTGCAATTGAATCGAAATGTTGAATCGAGAAAAATCAGAATAAATTCAGTTATAGAAAATTTCACCAAAAATATTTCGACTTTATTGCTGCTAACCTAAAAACATAAAAATCTACAGCACTCCATCCATTGGGCAATTCTTTATTCTTTAATCGACAGGAAACATTTCAATCAGCCTAAGAAGAATTACATACTTCTCTCCTTCGAGAGGGAGGGGATCGTATCATTCAGTCTGACGAGAAACTAGCCAGATACGACCATAAACGTAATACTATATCTTGATACAAGTCCCTGTACTTGTAGCAGCAACTGAAAGGGATAGAGGATAAGTTATGCTCGCAACATTGGTAAAAGATATCTATCAGGGATAACAAAAATAGTACACTTTCCGTATCTAAGGGATCTCGGTAAAGAATGCTCGCAACTTGTCCGACAGTGGAACGTATTTCTCCCCCCCCCCCCATCCCTCTCCTCTTTTTCTCTATGCCCTGCTTCTTTTGTATTCCCGTTTCCGTTTCTCCACGGAAAATGCCACCGTAGCATATATTCCATTGCACTTTGATAAGTCACAGTCGCTAGATTGGAGGACGGTGTATTTTTCAACTTGAAGCGAGAAATCTCCTCTCGATCCATGACGGCGACGATTTATACAAACCAATGTTAGAACAACGTATGCGAAGCACATCTCAAGTCTTCTTCTCTGTCGCGTGTACGTTTGATAAAGTGGGGCCGCTACGGCCACCATTTCTGTACCCTGTTTGTCGTTGTATTACTTTTTCGTCGTTGTATTTCGGCACGAGAGTGGTGAAATTTATCGTCGGAACGAATTTTTATACGTACAATTGTGTCGAGGATCAGGATATAGGCTCGGTCAACGGAAACGAAAAGAATTGCGAGAATGGCACTAGGCTGTAATCTAACAATACTTTTCCTTTTCTCGTGTCTTCGTTTGGTTACCACTGTTAAGTGTTTTTAGCTTCAGCATTTTACGAATTATTCTTTTATTATTATTGCAGTATTAACAAGAATAAATTCAACTATATTTATATTCATCCATACACATTCAATTATGTTGCGTAATAAATATATTAACGAAAAAATTAAAGAACTGTGGCGGTGTTTCATACGCTCCGCCACCAGAGGGACGGACTAGTATTAACCTTTCTCGCTAGTCCCCGCCAAGGCTCTTATTACTATATATACAACTTCCAAAATTGTACTTTTATTACCAGGACAAATTTGTAAGATTAACACTTTCACTCAATTCTTATTTGATCAGAACGGAAATGGTTTAATACCATCCAT
>NW_017100203.1:2751235-2752143 GCF_001263275.1 Habropoda laboriosa | reverse complement strand
AAAAAAAAAAAACTTTCTCGAAGTGTGTGTGTGAAGCGATAGAAAACTGGATTTTTTTCAAATTTCCACCGGTTACAAGCACTAGCCTGTATCTATCCGTTCCACCATGGACAAAGCGTTTATTGAACTTCTATGAGATTAAAACGCGCTTTATGTCTTTGCCTTTTATCGACAAACTGTTTGGTTTATCGGCGAGAAGAAGCGAAAAGTTATCAAAGCCGTTTCAAAGAAGAAGCTTGTGACGGTTCACATAGAGAGAGATCGTTGCCATCGAAGTTCAGGCTCTCCATTCAATCGGACCGTTTTATTCCGTCTCGCGGGTAGCGATCGATTGAAAATTAACACTCGCATAAGTTTCGTCTGAACTCTCGAGCTGGCTCGAATATCGCCGTTTAATCGTTCCAGAGAAGCGTCTGAACTCTTCGAGTGCTTAACGGTCAATCGAGTTCCTTAACGTAAAACAAAAATTGATGGTGTTTTTTGTTGCAGAGATCTCGCTCTAAATAACTTACCGATTTCGTACAACTCGTCGATTTCGAAATTCGAAACTAGCGCTCGAGGAGAGAGCGGAAAATCGACTGAAAATTTCATCCGTTCGTAAGAAATAAATCAAAGCGTTTGCAAAGGAACGGTTGGAAATCGTTTCGCCGGGATTTAACTTGGAACAAATTTCCCCCGGCTGGCGAAGAATTTTTACGATTTCGTGTTGAAGTTCGAGCATTCCAGTTTAAGAGAATTAATCCATCGGGAGGGAACGATTGTCCCGAGGAGAAGATGAGCGAAAAGAAAGCTAAAGTTTTTATGAAAAGACGAAAAAGTCGAGTGAGAGCGTCAACGAAGAGTCGCTAAATTTAAGACTTTCGCAGATGGAAGATGCTTTAATAAAAACTCGTTCGGCCGACAGGGAA
>NW_017100203.1:2749083-2751153 GCF_001263275.1 Habropoda laboriosa | reverse complement strand
CCTCGATGCTTACCCGCGACTTAACCCGAATTTAAACAGTCAGCTTGTCAGACTCAACAAAAAAAAAGAAAAAAAGAAGAAAAATGTCTGAATAGAAGCTCGCCGCTCAGTTTCCTTTTTAATCTACCGTCGGTAAAAAAAACTGCGGATATCAAGGCGATTTCTATATAGGAAAACCGGGTCCCTTTGCTTCATAGAACGGTCTATAGCTATTTAAACGGAATTCAAACGATTCTACTGATGCGTTTGAAGTAAGGGAAAATAATATTTTTACGTCTTCGAATATACACTCTGCGGTGCATAACTGTAGCACCGGCTAAATTTTTAGTTGTTTCGGACTTTAGATTAAAAATGCAAAGAATCAGACGTAGGAATTTGAAGAGTATGAAAAACAATGAACTTTAGATTAATTTCTATTTAAATTGCTCTCTTGTACAAAACCAGAGCGATATTGCGGCAAATTCTGTTTAATTTTAATTTACATTTTGACACGATAAAGTTAGCATAATGTCGCTGGTGCTATAGTTAGGCAACAGTTGAAAATCACACTTTCGATTATATCGTTTTGTATAATAGGGCAATTTAAATGAGATTTAGTCTAAAATTCATTGTTTTTCGTGCTCTATTAATTTTTACAATTGATTATTTTTGAATTTTCGTGTTCGTTTATTTTTAATGATATCAGAAACGTTTGGAACGCAGTTTGAATGGTTTCAAAATTCTTTTATTATTTTCTTTTTTTACAAATTAAACGAACGGTTTAATGATATCAGAAACATTTCGAACATACAGTTTAAATGGTTGCGAAAGAGGATCATCGTAAATATTTTTTTTACCTTATTGCGTTTTTCGTTTTGACTGTACATTTAAGACTTTCGGGTGAAAAAGGACCTAAGACGTTATGTGTAATAATTTTTGTTCCAAACACGGCATACGAATCTAGAACAATAAAATAACGTTAAGGAACGTAAACTTGATAACAGCAAAAATGACTAAAAATATAAAAAGGTGGTGGGTCAAAAAAGACCCGAAGACCGCTCTAGGGTTAAGGTCATCGCTATTTCTTTGCCGGAAAGCATATGCTTCCTTCATATTGCATCTTGTAGCACGTGTTAAGACGCATTTAAACAAGTCTAACTTATGATCTTTAGGTGAGCCTGGGTATTGAAAAAATAACGAAACATTAAATATTTAAGAATGCAGGGCGGTAAAAGACGAGCGTTTTTTGACTGACTTCGATATTTCACAAGAGAAATACATTTCACGTAGGTACATACGTGTCATAAATTGAACCAGATTACTCGGAAGTGTAAATGTCAAAACAGGTGGTGCATAAATAAAATGGTATGCTACGTTCGTTAAAAGTTATTGAAACAGTGTGAAATTGGCGGAAAAAATACGATGATATTTAGAAAGAGTCTGTTATTCAGAACGCATCCACTCCGGTTATTGCGGACGTAAAAATATTTCCGGAAAATAAAGATTGCTGCTCTTTTCATTTCTCTGTGTGCTTTTTTTTCTTTTTTCTTTTTTTTTAACTGTCGTGAAACACGCTGAGAACCAAGGGGGTAGCGATTTTTATTCGTGAAAACGTAGTTTATAAAGTTAAATGTACCGTGAGATCAATATTTTCAAATATGTAAAGGACGTAGTGTATCTTCGTTGAACAGGAACCAATTTCCTTCGATTTTTATAGGTTACTCGAGTGTTTTCGTCCTGCTATAGAAATGCTGGAAAGTTTCGGCAAAATTGAAAATAAGTCTGTCAAATTCCACCAGAGTGTGTAGAATCACAAATTCAAGAGATCTGACCTTCTGAGTTGCAAGATTTGGACATTTACCAAGTTTGATAGTAAAGGAGTTTAGCGAGTTCAGCCGGCGAACTTCAAAGCACATTCAACTCTAAAAACTGATCTAAAACTGTTCCTAAGTTTGGAATACTTCCCTCAAGATATTCTTGAGGGGCTCCGCCGCTAAAGACAGAAGCCTGAAAGGATATCTCGATTTTGGTTTACCCTGTTTCGAAATTTTATAAGCGTGTTTCGTAAATTTTTGCATGTAAAATACGCGT
>NW_017100203.1:2738187-2748795 GCF_001263275.1 Habropoda laboriosa | reverse complement strand
CGTGTCGCCGGTGTTGTTCACTTGCAATTTTTTCTTTTTTTATTTTCACCGCTCCTCCGATTCGCTCCCTTCCGGCTCGATGCTTCTCGTTTTCTTTCCACACCTCGCTCTTCTTCTTTTTCACCAGCGCACGCATCCACATACACACACTCACGCACGCATGTTGTTTAAACATAAACAAATGTGCCACGCACGATCGTCTTTCATTCGTTCTTCCTTTCCAGGCCATTCAACACCAACTCTCTCCACCACATTCACTCTTTCATACCACACCCCCATATTATTACATATTATACTATACACATATGTATATACTATATTATTACATATTAAGACCTCCCCCTACCCCCTCGTAAATATATAAATTACAAATAAAATTTTTTTTTTTTTTTCGTTGGCGGTCACCCATCTTAAACATTAGTCGCGAGGAATGGAGCTTGACTTGGAAAGCTACCGACGAGTCACCCTACCCAATCCCCATTTCTCCCAGGATAAACAAAACTGCATTTTTGTATTACTTAAAGTTAGAATAATTATAGTAAATTTACTACAGTCATTTGACATAAGATAGCCACTTCCAAGTCACACGGCGTTATAAAGGGTTAGGTAGAATAAATTCAATTATTTCGACGAACCACTTTTGCATGTTATTTAACGAAGAACAGTGTCGTACACGGGACAACCGACAATTGAAAATTAACGAGCACGTGGACAGCTCTTCAGCCTCTTCACTTTTCTCCTTTTCCTTTACCATTGCTTTCCTCGCACGATCCTTCGTCTTTCCGGTATCACCGCCAGGACAATACTTCGGAGGACGCGGATTCTTCAGCATACGTGAAATTTCACGACGCACCGGAAAAATCTTCCTCTCAAATTTCATTTTGAAGATTTACAATTTCTAATTGCCTCGAAGATTATGAATGTTTCTATTTACATCTCTCTATAAACTTACAAAATCCTTCATTTTCCAAAAAAAAATATCTTTCTCGTTCGAAGTTTCCTCTCAGATTTCATTTCGAAGACTTAAAATTTCTAAAAGAAAAAAGAGAGGGAAATCTTTATAACGCTAATACGTCAATTTCCCTTCAACGAACAAAACGAAGAAGTTTGGTCGCGGCTGACGTAAGCCCGTTTCCTGAGAACGGAAGATCCAAATAAGAAACTGACTGTTTTCCCTCCGCTCTCGCAACTTCCGCGTTCCCTATCCGCGAAACGTTCCGCGAAATGCAATCACGTCATATCACGCTTTGTACACGTCACAGTTTGACAGACGTTGTCACAAGATTCGGGAGTATTATACGTGATATTTTTCAAACCGGGAGCACTGATTCGCCGCGGTTTCATCGATCCGGCGTTTCCATTATCAAAGTAATACACACGTTTATTTGCACGCGTCTGCGCCGCCATTACGATAGAAATTTACGACACACTTCGTTCTCTTCAATCGATACATCCTTTTGTTGTTCCACACTAATAATAAATGGTCACGTTGGTAGCACGTGGTTTTAATGGCGCCGCTAAATCAAGTATTGCTTTCACGGCGAGAGATGCATATGTATGTATTATATGCATATGCAGGAGGATTGCTAAGGAACTCTTAAGAAATTGTGATTTCTATTCGTAAAGCGTGTTCTGTCCAACTTGAACATCTTAAATATCTCGCCTATTTTTTGCGATAGAGAAAAGTGTCAGAGGAAAACAATATTTTTAGAAAAATTTCTCATTTGAGCATTTTAAATATGTGCTGATGATTATTAAACTGGTCTAAGTAAAAAATGTCCCTAAAATTATTCGGGGCATGGTGGAGTAAAGTGTCCCTTTTTTAATACTTGTCACATGCAAACTGTGATGTTTTTCATTTCATCTAATTCAGATAACAAAGCTAACTTATTTTCACAAGTTTCATGGTGGGACTATTTAAGTCCAAATAATTGTGCTGGTGATTATGAAAGTGGTTTAAGTCAAAAATCGAAAAAAATTGAATTGTGTTACGTCGATTTTTTTCATAAATAAGAGTTCCATTATAAGAGCAAGTATTTTTGAAATATTTTATCACACGATGAAAAAATATTTTTTAGTACACCCAAAGGGAAAATTCTAAATACGACTTTTATAATCACCGGCACATATCTCGCTTATTTTTTATAACAAGAAAAAATGACAGAAAAAAATATTATTTTTCTCGAAACGAAAACAAAAATTTCTCAACGTCATTTTTTCGAGATTTTAAGGCCATAGAATTATTTCTAAAGTGAGACTACATATTTTCATCGTGACATGACAGCTGAGTTCAAAAGATTCACAAAAATTGGACAATTTACGCAAATAGTGAAATAACTATATACCCAAATAGGAAACCGACAAGGGAGAATAGAGAGGGAGTACACAGTTGGCGTAGTCGCTTGCAGGTTTTTACTAAATTTTCCCTATGCACCAGATCTCATGATCAAACCCCCAAAACCCATATTCGAAGAAATCACTCAACACGTCAGATGTCCCAGGGCAGGAAGCATAATACTCTACACTCACGTTAATAAATAAAAATAAATGGTAAATGGTAGTTGGCGTAATGCGCAAAGCCTCGGCTTGCTAAGCCGAAGGTCCCGGGTTCGATTCCCGTTGGGTCCCTCAATATTTTTCCCTAGGTTCCTACAAATGGGGACCCGTCCGGGACAGAGGTATCTACGGCTGCATGAAGCCAGGCGCTGTGAGATGAAAACATGTGAAAGGGTGCACGTCTCCCAAAAGAGTTGAGAAACAGAGTTTCGGCTGAGAGTGCCACTGTGTGGGGGAGTGTACCCGAAAGTGTTGAGTTGTGTTGAACTGAGGACATTCGAGGGCGAATGTCAGTTCAGGGATGGCCGAGTGTAGTATCGGGGCCTCCATACCCCAAAAATAGGAAACCAGCACGAGAGGGAGTGGTTGGCGTAGCGCGCAAAGCCTCGGCTTGCTAAGCCGAAAGTCCCGGGTTCGATTCCCGTTGAGTCCCTCGATATTTTTCCCTAGGTTCCTACATAGCTATGACAAAAAGATTAGTGAAGGAACATTTATTTTAACAAGTATTCAAAATAATGTCGACCCATTTTAACATGAATATTCTGGAAGATCTCGTAAAGGACGAGCTAATCTCAAGTCTTCCTTACATTTCGAGAGATCTATACTTGAATCTTGATTAATCTGAGCAAACACCTTTCTACGCTTCTATCAAATTTTACAAAGTACAACTTGTGTTGCTCGTAGAATAAACGGAACCAATCAATTTAAAGTAGATGAAATATCTAATCCGGTAAGAAGTAGATAGCAGCTACACCTATCCAAATACGTCTATTAACATAGTTAACTAAAGTTCCACGGTATATACATGTATCTCTTGCTCATTAGTAACATTGGATTAAATTAGAATGTGACATGCAGATCACTGAGACCAACGTAACGCTAAAAACATTAAACCTGCACGATTCTCTGGGGTACGTAACGTGAAAACAAGTTTGAACCTTGGTGCATACTCTCGGGAGTTCCTGCGGCGCAACGCAATGAACTGAAGCTCTGTGACTCGCGTCGACTCTTTGACGTCGTAATACGAGAAAAAGAAATTAATTTCTAGGCCAGCAATCTACAATCCTGCTAAGTAAATATTAATTAATAGATAAATCCAGGACACAGAGGTTGTAAAAATGTATGCACGAGTAGCAGATGCTCCCATTTTCAGTTACATTTCCTCGTTTAAACTGCTTGGCATATTTATTAATTACAAATGAGAAAGTGTACGTCAGAATAATCGACGATTTAGTCCGAAGAGTTTTACGATTTGAAGAATTACGAGTTTCAAGACTTTATCGAATTAATTAAAAAAGATTTTTTTATTATCGTCGCGTAAATTGAAAAGAAAATTTTGTAACTGTAAGAATAATAAAAATTAATAAAACGGTGTAAATAGTAGTGCAAAAATAATGTAAAATAAATTTTTAAAAATTATCCACTGTAAAATGTTGGCGAAAAATTAGCTGAATTAATGTACGAACGTGATAATAGTGATGCGAATAAAAGGGAAATAACGTTATTTTTAAGTGATCTTGTCTTTTGAATTCGTGCTTAAAACGGCGCCTGCACTAGAAAACTGTGACACTGTTACGTGGTAATTGTATAATTTATGCGCGCTGCGTAATCGTTACAATTGTTACATATTACCCAGAGCTTATGGGCATTAACTCGTACGACCATTTGTTTATTCGTGTACATATTGTAAAATATATTCATCTATGTTTGAAAGCGTAAATTTTCCTTGGCTGTTTAACCTATCAAACTATATTGTTTGTAAAGAGAGTTTAATTACTCGTGACATCGCAATCAGTAAATACTGGCGTACATGTAACCGATGTATATTCAGCAAAATATGACGTACAATAAAACTGATAATCGTTTCGCTGGAATTTTCAAACAGACGCGAATATACAATGTGAAATGATAAATGCATGCTGGCTGAACGCAAATAATTTTCAATGGGATATTATTCTGAAGAATTTTACATTCAACGCGTAACTTCCTTGCAAGCTTTATTCGCTTCTATCGTCGAGTTTTGTACACTTTCTAAAAAAGCTAATTTATGCGCAGTTCATAGGTGCGAAAATTAATTCGGTGCCTTTTCTGGTAAACTTTAACGTTTATTTACAAAAAAATCAAATACAATTGTAACGTTCAAAATAACCTCCATTACTTTGATTGGCCATTTTCTCCATTTATGAAGTAACTGACGTATTCCATCTCTGAAGTCGTCAGAACTTTGTGAAAAAAGGTACAAAATTAATTTGTACACCTAGTATTTTGTAATTGGAAAGAGAATACAATAAACGAGAGTAAGCGAGGTCGAAACCTGGTATTTGACAAGGATACTGCAGGAGCTGCAAGGAATCATTCAATATAAATAATTAAAATTTCTCTAAGCTTCATTCTATCTTTATGAAAATAGTACCAATGGATTATTGAGGTTCTTCCAATGAAAATGAGTCCAAACACGACAATAATCGGACGAGGTTTACTCATCATCAATTTAAATATCCGCCATATTTGAGGGTGCCTTTAAATGCGATTACTATTAAGACTAGTCTGATTTATGTCATGTTTGGACTCATTTAAATCAGGCAAACCTCAATAAACCATTGGTGTCATTTTCATAAAGGTAGGACAAAAATGATAGAAATTGAAATTTTTGATATTAGCTGATTCATTGCAACGCAAGCGGTATCCTCTCAAGTGTTGCATCTCGTTTACCCTCGCTATACCTGTTCAGAAATTTCAAATTCTTTCAGAGATATTTAGAATTCATCTTCATCTATTTTCAAAAGACGATTGAATAGCAAACTGTTGAGGTAAAAGAATATACAAATGCTTGATTTAAAAATTGAAAAAGTATACATACGTTGAAAATGAATTTCCTAATTGCATTAAATAAATGTTAACTGAAATATATTTCCATTTTATACTTCTAGTATGTTCCTGATTTAAATTAATAATACAAAAGTAATGATCGCCTTCGAAGTATAAATGGAGCTTCTTTATGGCGCTCCCGAGTCGCGATTTTTGCAAGTTGCTCGACAGGTTTCACGGGTGTCCGCGTGAATTCGCCAACGGGGCTTTATTAATGCAGGAAGAATTGGAACGCTAAACACGCGAAATGTTTGAAGATTTCGAGAGCAGGAAACGACTGGACCGTATTTTTGTTTAAAGGGATCGAGAAACGCTTGGTTTCACCGACAGAGAAATTTGGGTTAGAATTTGCAAGTGATTCGATGGCGAATCCTGCCGACCAACTCTCTATCCCTCGTCCGCGTCTCCGTTTTCATGCTTTTGTGAAACGCAATTCCGTTTATACGAGACGACCGTGCTTTGACAAGCCGCAGATACCAGAATGAGAAGTGTGAAATTTTTTAACAATACCCTGTCCTTGTTTGCTCTTGCCAACGAAGCTTTATAATGCACGATGGAGCAGCAGAACGGTTGGTCTTAACTTTGCATATATTAAAGCGATTGTGGAACGAAAAAAAGAAAATGGACAATTATATTCAGTTGGTAAATATTGCAACAAATAAAAAAGAAATTGAAAAGAGTTCGGATGAGGAAAAATTAAACGTTCCTGTGAACTTTTTCGTTTAAATATTACATAAAAAAATATTTTTTTTCTGACACGTAATCTAGGCAATTATTAAAAATTAAAGAAAAATGTTTTAAAAATTTTGAAAGTAATACTATTACTTTTAAGTAATTGTACAATCGAACTGAAGTTTTGAAGTAGCATTGGGTAATTGGACATTTTGAACGTTCTGTTTATGAATTTAATAAATCTAAATTTTATTTATTTTTACTTAAATGAACAATTCATCAATTTGGTCGTAAATCAATTTGCATTGAACGAGATACGGTAATGTAGTAAATATAAATACGTCGAAATTTTTACCTCGTTAAAAAACGATAATATTTGATCTACATTCAACGAAATAATAAATGGAGCATGTCCGGTGATATGTTAATTAATCAGTTTGCAACTGTACTGTTTCAATTCACTCTGTCGCCTATAATAAAACCCTATTGTTAAATGAATAAAAATATATTTTATTAAATGGTCGAAATTGATTCCAAACGAAATGGGGTAGAATTAAAAGTACAATATTCTTTTTTAACACTGCTAGAAGGACGTCTGCAATCTCAAGTATTATCCTATTGTAAATTATTCGCAGCCTAACAAAGGTAGAAATGAGCGAAATGTAACGAAATGTAAATGGAAAACGTACAAATGCTTAAAACAAAGCAGAATATTCACCATAGTACTGCGATTAAGAACTTGAGAATAATGACGCATTATATTCTTTTCGATTAATACTACAAAACATGAATACAATAAAATTTAAAATAAATAACAGAAAAATTAGTTAAATTTTTAGATTCATTCTTATCAAAGGTGGGCAAATTTCAAATGTGTATTAGAGACACAAATAATTTAAATTGGAGGCTTCTATCGTATTAACGTCTATTTACAATTGCATTTCATTTTTTTTGTGTTGCCTAAAACTAATTTTTTTCTCTTCGAAATAATTATAAACACAGGATATAGTATCTATAGAATCTGCATTGTTAAATGTTTTTCATATAACAGTTTATAACGATGCTTTGCGACAATGACAATTCGCAGAATATAATAAGTGAATGTAACGATAATTTCACACAAATCGCAACGTACCCGCCCCCAATCTTCCCCCACCACAGGACATTTGCTCAAATAGGTGTGGCCTATTGTGGGCGTGGCCTATAGTGCAACTTCGACCCTCTAGCATTCTTTCCAGACTGCAAATATCAATCAATAACGAGTCTTCGATCAAATCAGCTGAAACTATGATTTCGAACAGACAGTCGGAAACAAATCGTCGATCATTCGAGACGATACAACATTCGTAACACCATTTTCAAGTTGCCAATCAGTCGAACCAGGACGAAACGCCCTAACCTTTCCTTTTCCGCCCATCCTCTCTATCACTTTCCTACAACCCTTCACGCCTCTGTAATAAGCACTATGTAAAATTTTTCAATAGAAATTTTCTGTTTCACAAGAGTTATTTTATTTCATTTTGTAAAAGTGCATGTTTCTACAAAACTCGTAAATATTGCGGCGCCTTAAATAAAGTTTCCAACAAAATAGCCGGCGCTTTAACCCTCATCCGTCCCTCAGTTTCGCATCTTAATAGGTACCTCGGTGTCAATTTGACACAACGGTAAAAAATCAATTAATTTTGTAAATTCTTTTATTAAATATAGAAAACAAACAACAAATTTTTTCTACAAATAGCCGAATAATACAATTTTTTTGTCAAATTGACACGAGGGACGGATGAGGGTTAAGTGTTAATTCCAATTTGCGATTTAATTTATAAAACTGAACATCGGCAAATTTAGTTAATCCACGATACATCAGTTTTCCATACTTAATACAGTACTGAAAACGGTACATAGCTGACGCTTAGGTGCACAGTCAAGAAAAGAAATCATACGTCAAGGGGTTAATTCGGCTGATAACAGTCAGCGATAAAGGTACACAGGTTAGCAGGGGGCACGGGTGCAAAAGGCAGGCTTTAACTGGAATTTCGAGCGGCAACAGACGAGTGACGAAGGAGTTACGAGAGGACCGTAACACACCGACAAGGAGATTGGAACGCGTTATATTTTTCAAGCGGCGCTAAGGCTCACCGCAGTCTTCGGCTTGGCTGGGGTCGCTTTTCACGAGAGATGGCCCCGTACACCAGCCGGAAAATCGGATTACGTACAAACGCCAGTCGGGTTAAAGATGCGCCGGGGATGAACGGGCAGCGCGGCACACGGTGAATCGGCGCCACTTCAAAGCAACGTCTATAACTAATTACGAGTGTTATCTATAGGTCGTCTAAAAGGCGCTGATTAAACGTAGATTCATCGCTCGTCTCCGTAAGGCCGTTTCGAGTTAAACAAGCCGGGCATTTTCAGGGAATTCGTGTCCTACGAATAAGCTTTCCATTTTACCAGGGAAAAAAGTGTGACATGTGGCACGCCATTGTTTGCTTCGACGTTATATACATAGTATTTCTCTGTTCACACAAATAGCAAAGCTGTTTTTAGTTCGACAGAGGGAAATTGCGAGGATAAAGTGGCATTTAAATTGATAATTGGATTGAAATTAGCGTGCATAAATGAAAGATGTGCTATGAAAGCGTAATTTCGATGAGTTGCTGTATAGTGTGTGTTGTTACTTGTTAATCTTTTATTAATACAACGGTTGTGTAAGTAGTTGACGATGTATGAAATTTCATTAAAATTTTAAATATAATTTTGAGGGATTCGGCAAAAATTCATGTATTCCCACCTGTTTACCAAAAATATCGCCTGTGGATTTTAATTTTAGGTCAGTCTGCTCGATAAAATATTAAATGGCTATGTTACTAAGGTGGCATGATCGATTGCCTTTTAATCGAAGGCTTGAATGAAAGAATTAATGAAATATACGCTGTTAAATAAAATTGTATTTTAAGTGAAAATGCTTAATTTTCATTATGGGACGATAATAAGACCCTCGCAAAGGTTGTCATATGTACGTTAATCTGACATTTAGCTTCGTTATTAAATATAAATAATTATTTGAATACGAAAATAAAATATAAAAATGATATATATTTGTGTCGAATGTAAATGAAGAAATTTTTCAGCGATCTAAGATCAATTCTGTCGTTATCATATAGTAAACACATACGTTAAATGTAAAATTAATATTTAATTTGAATATAAAAATGATATATATTTGTGCCTAGTGTAAATGAAGAAATTTTTCAGCGATCACGTACCGTTTGATAAATACATCAGAGTGTGTACGTGTACCGTTTGTTTTTAGTTAAACTATATATCTATGGAAGATAAAATAATTTACCTGCAGATGCATGTCTGACGATCTCGCTGGTCGTGTGATGCCATGACGCGTCGTATTATCTGACAGAACCTGAAAAATGACAAAAAAATTGCTTGTGAGAAATTTCAGGAGTATCTTCGACATTTTTAATTTAATATTTCATGTTTTTAATTTTTGCAGATTACTGTATAATAATGTACATGTGTAGTGTTTAATTATTCTATTTGTTACATGCATACTTTGCAGGTTTTCAGAGGTATACGACACGATTTCTATTAATGTTAAAATTAATAATATTCCAAAATTAAATTACGCTCATAAAGCCGGAGAAACGTAGATAAAATTTAGCTTTGTGAGGGCACTGATAGATATTACGATTGCTGAAATAACTGTCTCATAGTACAAATAACTGTGCAGAGCAAATTGATAATTTTTCAAAATTTTTTAAAATTTTTCTCGTAAAAAGAAATAACATTTAATTTAAAAAAGAAAAATACAGTAGTGTAATGAAATGAGCAAACACTTTACTACACGTATTAAACTTCTTACTGTAATTCTTACAAAATATACGCTAATAAATTTAAGTCAAAGGGTATAAATTCCTAACAACATTCTACGCTTGTTAAAGGGAAATTAAATGAAATAT
The DNA here is from genome assembly GCF_001263275.1 of Habropoda laboriosa. NCBI lineage: Eukaryota > Metazoa > Arthropoda > Insecta > Hymenoptera > Apidae > Habropoda > Habropoda laboriosa. The sequence goes on along the minus strand of NW_017100203.1, from coordinate 2,738,731 downwards.
TCAGACCTAAATGACGTTTGGTCGAAGGTAATTTCTCCAAACAATATTTAGACTCAGAGAGATAACATTCTACCTTCCCGAGCCCATCAGACTCCCAGCGATGCTTTTTTTCGGTTGAGTAAATGTTGTTCAAATTATGTCGCGTCGAAGGTAATTTCTCCAAACAATATTTAGACTCAGAGAGATAACATTCTACCTTCCCGAGCCTATCAGACTCCCAGCGATGCTTTTTTTCGGTTGATTGCTGGCTTTAGACTCACTGCTATATACATAACTACTTGTTTGTCCTACTTATGTACCTTAGCCTGTTTATGTTTTGATATTCCGCCTGGTTTATAGGATTTCAGGAAATTGTATACTTGAAGTTTTTCAATTTTTTCCAGATCTATCGTTTACGTGTTATATTGCCCGTGAAGTGTACCGCGTGTAACATAATTCTTTCCTTCGTAGAAAAATTAACGTGTCCTAACGATGTTTCACTTTTCGACGATAGTTCGTGCAAAGTACAGAAAATTTGCTTATCCTCTTTCGTAGGAAAAGAGTA
>NW_017100203.1:2724161-2737643 GCF_001263275.1 Habropoda laboriosa | reverse complement strand
CCTGACTCTACAAGTGTCAGGTTTAGGTTCCTTGCGGACTGACACTTGTGGAGACATTACTGTATTTTGTTCAATTTTTTTTTTGTAGAGAAAATAACGATTGCCTTGATTTTTGTGTGACATACAATGCAGTGACACATAGATGGGGCTAAAGTAACTTAATTCATTTATTTGACCTTGAAAGGGTCTGCGAAAGTCAACTTTGAATTTTTATTTTATATTTTAATTATTACTCTTCATTTTATATTTTATTATAATTATTATTCCTTATTTTATATTTTTATACTAGACGCCAAAACGTTTTCAAAATATCAGCTACTTGTGTTTTTTGCACGAGAGTCATTCGCGAAATGTGAACCCTCAAAGTTGCGCTTTTCTTCAGGGAAGAACTTGAAAATCATCCGTTTCGATTGTTCCGCGTTAAGTGCAGACGAAAAAATTCACGGTAGAGTAAGGAAAAAAAAGAAAAAAAAAGGTCGAGATGAACATGTAACCGTGTTGAAGCAATTCGGCGTATGGCGTGGAACGGAACAGGCATCCATGTAATCTGGGAACGAGCAAAAAAAAAGTTCAATTTGGCGCACATCTCGAGACTTGGCGGGACCACCGACCGAGCTATCGAGGCGGCCTTAAAAATGTGAAACAGCGTTCGCGTTAGAATCCGGCGGATCGAAGGTGCGTGGAAATTAGAAGTGTCAAGTCGAACGTGTCGGTAAATTGGATATGTTCCTCTTGGATCTTGAGAAGCATCGAGAATTGAGTGCCTTTAATAATAACAATAATTAACGCTAAAGATAAAAACAGTATCGTACAATTTTCTGGAGAAAAGTGTCGTATGAATCTGTAAAACACGATGAAAGTGTCCAATGGCTAAAAGAACAGAAAAGATGACTTGAAGTCTTACACAGACGTAAAATAGTGGCAAAAATAACGCATTGATAAATTGAACAGAATTACAAACTCATAACAGAAAATACACCAAGTATCATTCTGCAAAAATATTGCTCTTGACTCTACAATCTTCAACCACGTATCCAATAACGTTCACTTAAGTTCAAGCAACAGTCACTAATAATCGTTGCTGTTGATGTGACTCTAAACTTGCATATAAAAAAAGAAAAAGGAAAAATGATGGCTGTAAAATATACCGACACTCAACTATACACACCGACAAGACAATATGACATAATAAATCCTATATTACTGTGGCGGTAACTTCTACGCTCCGCCACCAGAGGGACGGACTAACGTCAACCTTTCTCGCTAGTCCTCGCCAAGGCTCCTATTACTATATATACAATTTTTAAACGTGTATCTTTATTGATGCAATATTAATATAGAGACCGAATACAAAGAAAATATATCAAATTTTCTTCACACTCTTACCAAATAGTATTGGAAAAAGAATGTTAGAAATAAAAAGAAATATTAGGGGTGTGCGAGAACCCGAGAAAATGTTTGGAAGCAATGCTCCAGACTTGGTCGGGTTTCCGAAAGTTATCTGGCGACTCAAGAAGAATGTCGGGATTCCCGAGAATTTCGAGAACCCGAACGACGTTCGGGACTAGTTTGTGTTAAATAACCGCCATGATTACGGGAATCCCGTTATTCTCGAGATACTTTTAAGAACCCGACCCGATCCCAAGAAAAATTTTCAGGTTCTCGCACATCTCTAAGAAATATATCGTACATGATCCCACTAATAATATCAGGAAAGTGAATTACACACCGCAAAACTCATGAACAAAAAAACTATTTAAAACAGCTCGGATCTAAACGTGTGGCAATACAGGAAAGCACAATTTCGAAAGCAATCTAACACAGTTTGTAACTTCCTAAATGCAATATAGGACTTCAGAATAGTACGAGTGACAATATAATAATAATAGTAAAAGAGAACACCAAAAGGAAAACAGAACGAGAGGAAGTGTGTCAGTAGATATTGAAACTATTAGCATATTAAGAAGTTTTAAAGAGAGGTCACGGATTCGTGAATGTCGACATCTCCTGCCGAAGGATAATGAAAATCTCTTCCTCTTCTGCTTTTTTTCAATTTGCTCAAATTGATGCTTAAACTTGCTCCTCCGACTGTCGTTCGTACGAATCGAGGTAGGAAATCCGATTACAGAGATGGACGAACCGGAGCGAAATTTGACATCGCTGTAATCGCGGATGTACATAATTTAATTCGGCCTCTGTAATATGTCCCGATTATGTTGATAAGATTCACGGTAAATCGTAGCAACGATGATTGCAGAAACTCTATGTGTAAATTTTTCCGCAAGCCTGCGGAAAATAACGGAGTTTCAATAGTAGGTTGCTGATTTCAATTATAAAATGTTTCATCGTTACGATTTCGCTAAATTCACATTCTTTAGAAAAAAAGTTCTTCGGCAATTCAGGAAAAGTGAAAGCTTCGGTATCGGAAAATCTGTTATCATTACGATCTCGTGAAATACATTTTCTTCAAATACAAAACATAGAAATTTTTCAGCAATTTAGGAAAAGTGAAATCTATATCGGAAAACCTATTTTCTTTGAAACAAAAAAGAATTCTTCAGCAATTTGCGAAAAGTGAAATCTTTGATATCGGAAAACCTATTATCATCGCAATCTCGCAAAATACATTTCCTTAGAAAAAAAAAAGAATTCTTCAGTAATCTACGAAAAGTGGAATCTCTGATGTAACACGTTTTTCCCTTTTTTCCAGAACGCTTAATACCGTGAAATATCGGTCAAGCAATAAAAACAGATCGCGTATCTCTCTCCCTAATAAACCCACCGTGCAGAATTAAAACGGTGCTAGAATCAAAACTGCGCTCCCTCGATATAAACTTTTTCAATTATTACGACAATCCATAGCTCGCTCGAAAAATATCGTCAGATCCTTCACAGGAGCACTTCACGTGGTTGTACTCATCGCGTAACGCAAACCCATATTTTTCTCGCTTTCGAAAACGTCGGTTACGTATTACCTGCTGGGGAGGCAGCAACGCGTGGCATTATGTTGTTCGAAAACGAGAAGAACAGAATGCAAGAAAAAAAAAACAGTGTGTAGGAGAAGAAGAGAACGAACTAAAGAATAAAAAAAAAATAGAAAAAAAGCAAAAGAAGAAGATAAAGAAATAGGCAAACAAAGAAAGTGTGTATGCACGCGTCGGGGCGTAGTTTAAATTTTATTACATACAGGCTGGCTCTCCCTGGCGATTTACATAAACGATTTGCCTTTTGCAACAACATGGCTACTCTCTACTTCGTTACGCACTCTAGCGGGAAGAAAAGGTAACTAGGCGGACCAAACTTTCATCACTCGGTACCTTCAAATATCGTTATTACAAACGAGTTCGTTCCTTCAACGAGGAACAACCGTGTGACGACTATCGCGAGCAATGGAAGGAAAAAGCGTTCGAAATAAAGTGTAAAAAGGGACAAGGGGCGAGAATAAGATCGAACATTGCCCCACTGTTGATTAATGGCTTCCATTCGAGCCACGGGATTCGATTATTCCGCGACGTCCGATGTCAAGCAGAAAATCAGATTACAGCTTGCTGACGGACGAGCCGGCCGGGGGGTTAAGAAGAGAGTGGAACAACTAATTACGGCTAATTACTCGCCTTATCCCGATAAAACGCCCCTGTTAAATGGCTATTCGTCGCCGAGGTGTCGGGCTAAGATGGTAGTACATATCCGGTTCTCTCTCTTTGCAGGTTTGAGTTTCGTCGCCGATAGTTTGGACAAGAAAATCGAGTCGCTCGATCGTGTGTGTAAGAGTGAGACGCACACACACACACACAGAGGAGAGTTCGTAGCGTAGCCGATAAGCAATCTCGCGAAAAATGACTGAGACATATTTCTTCTTTGACGCATGAACGACTCGCGATTGAAGAAGATCGAGCGTAAAAATCGAATTTTCAAGCGACCGGAACGCAACGTCTGCTAAGCTCTGGGAAAACTTTAACGACTTGCTATGAATTTCTGGGTGTGTGTCTAAAAGAAAGAATTTCGGACACATTTCCGAGGGGAAAAGTTTATGTAAGAAGATCGTGACGTGAAACAAATTCGTTTGCAACAAATTAACACACGGCGCGGAGAAAGTTCGCCATGTGGTGTTTAGTGCACTTTGATATTATTATTGCAGGTAGTTAACGAACAGAGTTGTTTGAGGTTTGTGGACCTTGGCTGGTTGTTGGTAGGATTTCAGAACTGACAAATACCACTTTGAAACTTCTCCGAATGGTTTATTTGAAGACTTCGAACAAACTTCAGCAACAAACTGAAATTACGTTAGCCGTACGCCGGATCTATAGAAAAGCGCGTGTGACAGGTGGTGACCATCCGACAACTTAATTTCCTTATTTCAACGTCGCTCATTCGGACACGTCAGTCCTTCTTATCTTGAGCTAATCGACCATTTTATCCTTGTTGTCAACCCCTATTATAACCTCATGTTATTTTGCATATAAATTGACTTTTAACATCGTAAAGTCAATTACTAACTTTCTGTGAAAGTTAGCGGGGTGTAGTGTTGTAGAGAAACATGTGTGAAATTCTTATATACCGGGTGTCCCAGTTTTTTTTCCCGACCAAACTTTGTCGGCACGTTCTACGTATAGACGAGAGGAAAAAATGTTATATAAACATAGGTCGTTTGAAGCTTTGTTAAAAAAATTACAACAAAACTCCCTTCGTATTTTCGTATTATTGCCATAACTTTTTAACGAAGCTCCAAACGACCTATGTTTACATAACCCTTTTCTCTTATTCGCATCCATAGAACACGCTGACAAAGTTTGATCCGAAAAAATTTGGGACACCCGGTATGTACGTTAAAAGAAGCAAATAAAGAATACCGGCACATTTCTACTATTTGCAACAAAAACCTGAGCACGAAGGAAACTAACGTTTTGTGTGCTACGTGTAGCGAAGTTTCATTTCACTGTCGCTGATCCATCTACAAAGATCACGATATTTTTGAACACAGGCTTCCGTAGACTATCGCGAAAAACGAACAGATACGTTCTTTTTGTTTCCTCGATAAAAACCTTTCAGTGTCATTCGACTGGTAATGCATCTCGACGTGTTTTTCCACTGTCGCCAATCCTCTGCATCAAAACGTTACAAAGCTTGCCTTTCGTGCGTTAGTCGATGAGTTAATCTTCCAGAATTTGACAGAAAGAAAGTCAACAATGACTCGTTTCAATTTTGCCCAAAGAGACCTCGTCTCTCTATTGGTTTAAATATCGCGAAACGTGCACCATTCCTTCTGTCGTCGACCCGTTTTTCTTCTTCTTTTTTCTCATCCGACGGGCGCCTTTTGATCATGTTTCATGGCATTGATATCGAAATAATTATGTTGGATTATTAGGAGGAACGAGTGTGTGTGTGTAGTAGGAACAGCAAAAATGATCAACATACCGAGACAGATTAATATAAACATATATAGAAGAATCACATAGTAACCATGTTAGGACAGCAAGGGGACAATTTTATGATACGTGATTTCTAGTTCAGCAAACCGTTATTTTTAATTTAGCAGACCGGTCTGCAGCCAATATGCGGCACGTAGAATCTCTCAAATATTAAAAAATAGGCTATTGTTCAGTCAGTAAGGCAAGGTATCATAAAGTCACCCCCAAAGGGTCTTCGAAACCGATGCAATTACCGAGGCCTCTCGGTACCTGACCTTCCGAACGAGTCGGAGAGTCAGAGTTGACCTGGCCGGGTTTTCCCTCCTTATTGTCTAATTTCCGTCCAGCAAGGACCAGTTTCGTCACCCCCGCTCCAAGGACGTGACGCGCTCCGGGCGCAATGGAAGGGGGTGATACGGGGTTGGTCACTTAGTAATTTTAAGAACCTCCCTTCGCGTCCCTTCTTCAAATTTTAGAAGATTTGGAGGAGGGACGACTGGATAAGAAGGCCGGACTTAGATTAAGACACAGAGTGTTAGTACACAGACCATCAGTTACATTAGGAATCTTAAAGATTCAGTCAGACTCTCAACGCAATACATTCAGTCTTCAGACGGCACCTAGTGCAATATTCCAAGTACGCGGAAATTAGTACCCGAGTGCTTAACAAACCATCTGTTTAGTATGGCTGGACGCTGATATGCATTTTTTTTTCTTTAGCGTCTTGTCGATCTCTTATTGATCGCGGTGTGACGTGCCTTTTAATTTATTACCTTAAATTCCAATAAATGCTTATCGAGGTGAAGCATTATTTTATTTCGGAGAGGTGAAAGGCAAAAGGGAACGGAAGTCTTTAATTAATAGAAAAGCGGGACGTTTGCATGCGTGGAGGCAAACAGTTTGCATTTTCGTGTTGTTTCTCAGTCGGTTCATTAATATCGGTAATTAAAAATCATTTTATCGGCCATGTGAAATTGGTTCAACTTTGACTTCGAAAGAGACTCCGGTGAATATTTGACGAGCGGAGCTGGGTATGAGCAACATGAGTACAGTGGAAACGCAAAATTCCACATTGCTGCATACTCTGTTTTCAGTATTAATCAACACATCCGCTAAAGCATCTGGTCGAAGTGAAATATCTTATTGACCCCGATTTCCTTTCGTCAATGTCGTAATTTTTATTTACAGGTTTTGTTTTTGTTTGTTGGATGCTCTCAGAAAGTGACAGCGGAGACAGCGAATAAATAAATTTTCTCGAATCGGAAATCACGAAATAGAAAATGATTGCAGTAATTCGAATTTAATTTTAACACCTTGCCGTATAGAAATGAATTTTAAGTCTAATTTTCAATTTAATTTATAAAACTGAAGATTATACCACGTTTGATTAATCTACGATACATTAGCTTTTCTTACTTAACACATTACCGACCGGTAGCTTATTAATCGGCTTCTTGCCGCCAACGCTTACCGACCGGTAACCAATTAATCGCAACAGCAACAATAACAGAAAGCGAACAATGTAGTAAGCACTTTCACAAAGTTTGATTTAACATTTCTATAGGTATAAGAAAAAGCGCATATATTCCCGCGCGATAGCCTAGAGTCTAAGCAGAGTCGGTGTCAGCGATGTATCTGCGGCCGAGTGACCGGTCGAAAGTGCGTAGAATGTTCAACCGTTACCGGTCGGTAAAGTGTTAATAAGGCTACAGCAGATATTATAGCGTACACCAGTTACATCGGCGATGAAAACTCAAAAACGTACATGGCAATTTTAGTTTTCGATCCTTATGGCTACGACTTTCAGGTGTGAAAAGTGAGTGCGTTAGTCGCGTTGAAAAATAAATGGGTATATAAAATGGGCTTCGGAGTATTAAAAAAAAAAACAAGAAACTTGGAGGGAAAGGTAAGTTAACATATGTATGTCCTTATAAAAAACTAACAAATTATTACGACTTAGCAATAAAGAGAAATGTTAGCTCCGCCGATGAAATGGCATAATTAAAATTCAATTTTGGACAGCAATACAAATTTTTCACCAACATTTACAACGCGGAGCAGCTGAAAAGGCAGGAACACCGTAGTTTAAATAGAACTCTGGAGGCTCAAACAACAACAAGAATCCTTCGAATAAGTAGAAAGTTTGCCGAATGTGTCTGAAATAATAGACCAGCGAAAAACAGGTGCAAGTTTCTAAAAATTCTTACTTTTCTGGGCCTAAATCTTTAAATGCGTTTTTCTCGTAAGAACTTTCTTCAAATTGGCGTGCGGCATAACTCAAAGGTAAGTATGTATATATTAAATTGAAAGGTTTCAATTAGGAGTTACTTGTAAAAAAAAAATTCCCAAATTTTAGCTATTGTTAGACGCATCAAGATGGCGCACCCCCTTAAGATATTGCAAGTTATTGAAGCTGACGGAATAAAATTATTCGTTCGGTGTCGCTTGCAAATCGAAGCTTCGCAAGAAGGATAATGTTGAAAAGCGATTCGTCCGGTTACATTCACTTCGATCGCATGCTTGCTCTCGATGAAAAGATGCAAGGAATTCTATATCGCTTTGTATCAAACTCTGCACTTGCAATATCCATCGCCCGAGGACTTACGAACAAGCAAAGCCTCTCCTTTGGTCCTTTGTCCATACCGTTCCATCAGGTAGACAATTTGTCGGAAAAACAAAACATTTTATATTTGCAGAAAATTATCTTCAATTCGACGAATTGCATGCATAAATAGAGAAATTGAACGAATGCGTTCGGTGAAAAATACTGCGTGTACTGCAAAGCGAAACAAATGGTCTTAATTAATACGTATACATGATATATGGATAAAATTTCGAATTATGTTTCGTTCGTACATGTAGAGACATCGATAGTATCGGAATCAAAAATGATCTTGAAGCGTTTCAAATTCTGACACGCTGTATAAAATACATAATATTGAGTAAAAAATATATTTCAAATGGTGTGAATAAAATAAAGAATATAATACGGACAATTTTACGACACAAACATGCAAACTGTACATGAAAGCTGGAACTCGACAATGAAAAGTAGCACGTTGTGGATGAATAATAATAACAAACATGACCAAAACAGAAAATTACCAATACAAACTAGATTAACTTTTTACCTTGTATTACATTTATATGTATATGTAGGTATATGTAACATGTTCTTTAACATGTATTAGGTGCAAACTATATGTCTTGAATACACATAGTAGTACACAAAGTAATTAAAGTATTGTTTATTCAAATAAAGGGAATTCAGCAAGTGAGTATTTACGATGTGCATATCTTCTGCTTTGGCAAAAGTGCATTTAAATTATACAGAAATGTAGAATCTGTATTCTTAAATGTTTCTCACATAACTGTTTATAATTAGGCTTCAGGGCAATGAATATAATAAGTGAATATAATAATAATTTTACACAAATCACAACGCTAAGATAACTGTTAGGCAACTCTAACAATTATGAAATTACACTTACAACTCCCATACAGTTCAGACAACTCCCTAATCAACTCATGCAGCGCTCTCCGTAACACTATCTTTAACGCTCCGACTCTATCCATAACACTCCTACTCTACCTACAACACTCTGACGACTCTAATTAACACTCTCCATCTACAACACTCCGACGACTCTATCTAACACTCTAACCACTCTATTTCACGCTGGCTCTGTCTGCAAGGAAAAACTTTTCCTTCACCTCCTTCCTCTCCCACCATACACAAACTATTTCGAGGTTTTTCCATTAAAAACGATCAACGCACTAGTGGGCCTTGTGGGTCGTCGAGGATTTTCACGAAAGGCCTGGCTTGTCGAACACTACTTTCTCTTGTACAACCTTCGTCCTACGCCTTTTAAAACGCTTCTTAGAGCACTAAGACAACTCAGACAACTTTCAGAGGACTCGTACAACACTCTCTGCAACACTATCTCTAACACTCCATCGCCAATACTCTGACGATTCTTACAACACTCTGACTCTATTTGCCACTCTCTATCTACAACACTCCGACGACTGTAACACTCTCTATCTCCAACACTCCGACTCTATCCACAACACTCTCTCTACAACACTCTGACGACTTTATCCAATCCTGGCTCTATTTGCAAGGAACAACTCTTCCTTCGCCTTCATTCTCTCCGACCACACATGCACGCTATATCGGGATATTTCCATAAAAAATGATCAACGCATTGGTAGGCCTCGTGCGCCGTGGAGGGTTTTTGCAGTGGGTCTGACTTGTACCCCTACGCACCCCTAGTTTCTCTTTTACAACCCTCGTCCTGCACCTCTTAAAACTACTCACACACGCACAAAAAGGCGATCATTTTTACGACAGATACTGAAGAAATAAATTTATAATAATATACGATAAAAATACAACAGCCTTTCAAAAATTCAGAAACTACTGTATTCTTTACTACATATTTAAAAAAAAAAGGAAATGTATAAAAATATTAAAAAATTCAGATTGCAGGCAACTAATTTATTCTGAACAATCATACGTGACATTTTCAAATCATCCAGAAGCAGGTTAATCGTTCCCGAAAATAATGCACACTTGACCATGACCACCTTTCAAACGAGCGATTATTGTTACAAAGGTTCGAGCAAGTACTCCATAGACTTTTTTGAATTCGTTTCATTGAGTAGGCGCGATGCGTCTAATTCAGAGCACTTGCGATCACCGCTCGGACACAAAGCTGTCTTCCCACCTCCTCCCTCCCGCCGTATACACTGTATTTAATGCTTCACACCAAGCCACCCCGGTCTAAATTTCATTACGACGATTATGCGTGGTAAGCTATAATCTTCCAAGAGGATAAGACATTTCTCAGTGTACCAAGCAGCCGGTGCTGTACCGACAGTCTCTCGCTATTTAGCCCACGGGAATTTAGTGGACCAAGTGATATTACCAACTCGAGGATTATTTAGAGCCGTACGACCGCAAGGCCCTGCAAATTCCGGTGAACCGGCTGCAATGCACTGCAGGTGCTACGAGGAACTGGAAGCCACATATTTACGGAGACACGTTGGGAATCGATGCAACTCCGTTTGAAATGAAATTTTGATACTCTGTGGATTTCCCGGATATTTCTTCCTATTTTCCAGCTACAACGAATTCTCACATTAGCACAAGCACGCAGCTATGAAACAACTTACATGCCAAATAAATTCGCGAAATTTAAATTCGAAACAGCTGTACGCTTAGAAGCAGCTCATTTCGTCGAACTAACAATTGCGAATGACAGTTTCGGTCAAAATAAAACAAAGTAATTCAACATGAATTACTGCATAAGTTCTGTCCGCCACTTCGTATGAACAGTCTATCAGTGGCTGAATTAGTCGAAGAAAATCCAGAATTGTCCAGCTGTAAGATTGCATCTGGGTTTGGAATTTGTAATTCCAATTTCCTTTTTACACATTTTCATTCGATATTTCGAGCGATGATAGTGATTTTGGACCAGACTCACGCAAGCGAACGCATATGATATCCGATGATGACAGCGAATAAAGTTATGTTGTTTTCATCACTATCGCTGTTTTCAATTTTTAATTCCTGAATTTCTGATCATTTTTCATTTACATATGTTACTTATAAAATAAACTGTGCACGAATGCACATACAAATCAAATTTGGCTTTTTATAAAGACTTTTAACCCCTTAACCTATAACAACGTGTCAGACTCGTGGCAAAGATTCTGGTCAAGATATGACAAAAATAGTTCTGTCAGTAAGAAAAATTTATTACCATCCTAATTTTCGTTCTAATTCGTAAGATTGAGGATTGTTAAATGTAATTAATCTGTAGTAGATTAGCTTTTGTTACCTAATACAATACTGAAACAGTAAAATGGCTGACGCTTAGATGCATAGTTGGGAAAGAAATCATAGGTTAAGGGGTTAATGAAGTTTTTTTGTATGAATCCTTTTATTTTAGCTATTTTTTACAGGTTTTAAGAATATGGAACCAATTTTTCTATGTATGTACACGATGTCTTTTTCTGCACGGTTTTTTCTGGAACGTATCTACCATGTAAAAACAGAATTGGGTGTATTGCATAGGGTCTTCGCAAAAGTGGATTTACAGTTCGAAGTACAACTTGATACCGCACGAACCGTCCACCGAACAATTTACTGGACCACACTTCACTTCGTGCTAGACAAATTCGAGACGATTTTTTTGCATCGCCTAATCTCGCCAGATGAAAAGTGGATTTTGTGCAATAACGTAACGTGGAGAAGACGTCGGTCAAAACCCGGGCAACGTTCTTCGGAAACTAACAAGAAGAATTTAACGATGTACAGAGGAACAAGAAGTGAGAATCTGAAGATTACTATAGGCAGAGTTAATTTTGGAAAAATATTTAAACATTCGGGAACTTTCTCTGTTTAAAAAAAAAATGTAACTCTCGGTGTTACCGTGGAAACGCACCAAATCAGAAGTGTTATATGAGTTTGTAGGTCGTTCTGTTGAATTCATCTCGACAGCCGCTTTTATATCGCATAAAAATATATGTGGTATTCCATTTAAAGAATTAAAAGTGTTTCGAAAAATGCTGCGAATACAAAAAAAAAATTTAAATACGCTAATATGCTGACAATAAACGCCAGTGAAACTTTTTCCTCTTCCATGTTTTCTATATACTTATCATTTACGAGAAAAACACTGGCTAGTATACAAATACATATGAAACACAGGAGAAAAGTTCGAATTTCTCTTGACATTCGTGTGATTTAGCGACTGTGTCACAACTGCATTTGCACGAACATTGTATAACGTTTCGACAGCAGCTAAATGGGCAACGTGTACTGCCAGGCATAAACTTAATCTAAAGCAGTGGCGGAGATATTTCTGGAGAACGATGTTTCGTGAACTAGAAATTCGCGTTCATTCGCCCATAACGCGATATCGTAAGCACACTATTCCTCGTATTTTCTTTACGCCCCCTGCTACGAACTCTTCCAATACAAGAAATCAGAGCGAGGAGAGTAAGTGGACAAACAGAATTGAAGAATATCAAAGCTACAGAAGAAATTCAATCAACTGGAAAATATTTCTCGAAAAGAGGAAAATAACGGAATACTTAATCATATTCGATAAGACGTTAAAGAAAATTACGTTACTGTAGATAGACGAATAGAACGAACTTTCCTCGTTCTTTCTTCTTTTCACACGAGAAAAAGGTTACTTACGCGTCTATTTAATTACAGCTTCGAGAACTAATTTTATTCGACTCGGTCGATAAAGTATGTTACATAGTAAACGTATCAACGGTTTTGTTGAAATTAAACAGCGATGAAAATCTACTTGGCCAGGATTGCTGTAAAAAGGCAACAGAGGGAGACGAAACACTGGCTACGGTTGCTAATGAGTTAACAAATCAATTTCAACTCCGGACGGCAACTTGCAACGTTATTTTAACACCATTAGGTGAAAATTGCAATATAATTTCCCAGTCACCTCGGCTGTATACGTATCCTACGTAAACCCGCTACTTGTAGCTCGAGTGAACTCTGTGCAACTACACCAGGAGAAATTGATGGAGATGTTGTGAGAAGTGACATTTCGAGAAGTCGAAATTTCTCTCCGCCAACAGCCAAGAGATTGCACAAAATATACCTACAGGGTGTCCCATCAGCTTTGTTCATCTCATATTTTGTATCCATTATTTCAAGTAACAAGTGAAAATGTTAATTACAAAAAAGATTTGATTGCGAGGAAAATATAACACGGTAATAACTGTTTTTTTTTTTTTTACAAATGAAAGAGTAGAGAAAATCTGGAGGTCAATTTATCTCTTTCTTTTTAACCCTGAAGTATGAAGTAATGGTGCAGAATAAATTTTTGATAGGTATAGTTAAATTTCTCAGTCTAAAACGTTCAGATTTACTTTACCATTAATGAAACGACAGATCAAAAATTTGACGCACTTTTATAATGAGTGGTGCAAATCTAGGAGTTAAAGGGTTAATGGAACTTCCAATTTTTTTACAGTCAAATTCAATAGAATAAAGAATTCGGAGTAGATATTCTTTAATGTTCAATTCATCGTA
>NW_017100203.1:2710950-2722571 GCF_001263275.1 Habropoda laboriosa | reverse complement strand
ACGAAAGCTGCGTTCCTCGCCGAATCACCCTGGTTGGTGATTTCCAAAACGATTCTCCACCAATCAGTTTTTCTCCGATGCATTGACACCCCCTTCCCGTTACGCCCTGAACGCGCTATTTTAGGGAAGGGATGCACAACGTCCGAAGAAGCGTTCGGCGAAGGAATGTTTGGGAATCCTGTGGAGCCTTCGCGAAGTCGGGACTTTCTCGCGTAAAGTGGGCCCAGTCACGAAAATATCGAGGCCCACTTGTCCCTTGAACTCTTGGAGACTCCAGGATTTATGGCCTCTCGAGTCCTAGTTACCGAGTGTCGTGTAATATTATATATTTATATAAAATTTATAATAAGCATAAATGGTAGGTGAGAAATGTAAACGGTTTCTGTAGTTGTCCTTGTGAAATTCGAAATGCGTCAAAATGAAACGTCCCGTAAACCTAGTGTTAAAAAAGTCTGTGTCGACGCGCATTACGAGATGTATCAAATCTAAATATATTTTACTTGGGTGTATGTCTACTCTATATTCTACCAACATCCACAATCACAAAATAGCAAAGTTTACAAACTGTTGTTTAATTTTGAGAGTAATAGATCAGCATTTAATCATGGGAACAACGAAGCTTCCTAACTCGAAGATGATCAACCATCGTTTATTTGAAAAAATTAGTCAATCCAATAAATTTCAAAGGTCAATTATTTTTAAGTGCTTAGCTATCGTTTATATCTAAAAGTAATTAGTTAACACTTGATTCTGGAAAGAATGAAATCTTCAACTATTGTTCAGCCTGAAAAATAACTGGTCGTAATTAAATCTGGTAAATTTGAAAGCGAGATTATATCCAATCGATCAATCATTCTTTTATTCTTCTAGATAATTAGTCGTTGTTCAATCCTAAGAGTAATCAAGCTTTCAAGAATCCTTTTGAAAAATGTTCAACCCTTGTTCAAACTGAAGTGTAACCAATCATCGAACTATTAATTAGTCAGTGGCTAATTGACTGTCACACGGTTTGGTATTCAGTTTCGAAAGCGTATTGGGCTTTTCATTTTCAATCTTGAAAGTCATCGGCCTTCTGATTATCAGTCGGTGTTCAATCAAACATCGAGTAGTATTATTTGGTATCGGCATTATCTGAAGCAATCAGGCTTCAAACTGTCAATTCCTGAGGCTTCATGATTCAGATAGTGAGTATTGCCATTTTGGAAGTCTAGATGCAGTTGAAATTAGTTTCCTGAAATGTTAGTGTTTCCTACACTGTAGAAAGTTAACTCGCTGTTTGATAGAATATTACGTTAAAAACTTTAACGTTGTATTTGAACTAGTGCAGGAAATAAAATTATACGACGTAGATTTATTCGATAATTTGTGAAAATACTAGGTTAGTGCATATGAAATGTCGTTTTTTGAAATGAAACTTTAGATACACTGTGTTTCTTCAAAAATAATTCACAATTCTGTACACTTTTTTCAACGATTAACTAATTTTATTATTCCAAATTTATAAAAATCATTAGTCTTGGAATTTCAAACTGCTGCTTTGACAGTGTCTTCATTTCGGAATAATTTATTTGTTAAAAAATTCTTCAGGTGCTTGAAGAAATGGTGCTCTGTTGAGAAAAGGTCGAGTGAATAGGGGAGGATGTGGCAAAATTTCATATTCTCTACCGTGGATTGTTTTCAATAATTTTTCTTAAAACGTTATCATTCCAAGCCCTATCTGGCCATCCTTTTGGCTCATTTCCAGTGAAAAGTCACCGATCTTGAATTTTGCACACCAACGTTCAAGTGTCTTCAAATTTACATAACCTTCTTCAAATGCTAAATTTATATTTTCAGCAGCTCTCGCCGCAGTTTTTCCAAATTTAAACTTATATAAAGAGAATTACGCGAATATCCTGATTATTTATCATATCAAATAATGTCCAAACAATTGTATTATATTACAAATTTTTTTTACTTTTCAATGCACGTGTATTATGAAAATTCCTTCTTCTTGACTACTGTGCACAGAAATAGAAATTGATGATAGAATTTTACCTGTTAAAAAAACGACATTTCATTTGCAACAACCTAACAGCAGTGATTATCAATTAACCATAGTTTTATGATTTTGAATTTTTGAATTTACGATTTTGAAATATGATACGATGTATTAATATTTGCCTTTTTATTATTTATTGGGTTGCTTGTGTTAGCAATAGAAAATCAATTAGTGCAATAATTAGTAATAACGTTCAATTACAATGGACAAATATTACATTAGTAATACACGTTTAATTAATTACCTTCGTAGTTACACGTTATGTTTCCTATTATAATATTTTGATACCGCGAAAGCACTAACATAAACATTCACTTTGTAAGAACAAGAAATGTGTTTAAATTTCCAAATTGTAATCAAATTCTCCGTTCAAATTAATCTAACTAATGAAAATTTATAAATGACAATTAATATTAACGCAAGTTAAAATGCTTAACCCCCTGCTTCACGATTTTTCAATGGCTATCGTCGTTTTAATAATGCTTCAATAAGATTGAGGTAAAATATCTGTGCAGTTCATAAAAGTTAAGTTATTTTACACCAAAAGAAATTTGTTCTACTTTTTCAGATGTTGAATAAAATATCCACAAAGTTTCAAACAGATCTATTCCATAGTTTCCTAACCCATTCGCTGAGGCAGATTATAGGCAAAATCTTTCGTTTTGGCGTTTAAAAATTTAAAAAAATTTTAAATATCTATTTTTAAATTAAAAAGGGTTGAGTTTTAAGCAAAATTTAAGGATCGAATTTTAAGCAAAATTTAAGCATTGAATTTTAAGCAAATTTTAAGCAATATTTAAGGATTGAATTTTAAGCAGAATTTAGGGATCGAATTTTAAGCAAATTTTAAGCAAAATTTAGGGATCGAATTTTAAGCAAATTTTAAGCAAAATTTAGAGATCGAATTTTAAGCAAAATTTAGGGATCGAATTTTAAGCAAATTTTAAGCAAAATTTAGAGATCGAATTTTAAGCAAAATTTAGGGATCGAATTTTAAGCAAATTTTAAGCAAAATTTAAGGATTGAATTTTAAGCAAATTGTAAGCAACATTTGAGGCTTGAATTTTAAGCAAAATTTAGGGATCGAATTTTAAGCAAAATTTAAGAGTTGAATTAAGGCGAAAGTGTACCAAAAGTCACCAAGAGCACAGTGCGAGAAAATTTTCAAAGCGCCTACAGTCTCCAATAACGGTGAAAGGGTTAAGAATAAATTCACAAAAATCACCTTATTTCCAGTAAGCTACACGAGTCTCCACCCTCAAAATAAAAGAGATTTAAACATTGCCTACATTTTCCATCTAACAACCCTCAAACTCATACAACAAAACTCACTTTTGTACTAACTTAACCATAACCTTCACCACAAGACAAGACCTAAAAGGCAAAGGGTTGCAAAACACCCTGAGAAACCATATCTGCTGTCTGTCGAAAGGAAAAGTCGCACGTAAAACACATCCGCACATAAATTTGCCGAAAGTTCGATAAATTCAGCAAATTCAGGGTGAAACGGTTAGGTTAGAAAAATTGTCGAAATTTATTTGACAAATAATTTCCTGTGAAAATGGACGCGACGGCGCGTGAATACTGGAGGAACGTGCCTCCGACAAAAGGGTTGCTTTTTATCGGTGAACAACGGGGGACGGGAAAGGTGCGAATTTATAATCGTTGCTCTCTCGGACGATGTAAAACGTTACCATGTGATGTAATCCCGGAAACGACGGGGATAAGAGAGCTTTCTATATCCTCGTATTTTCCCATTTACGGCTTTAAATTCGTCTCGTCCCGCGCCAGCTAAATCGGATTACAAAACGACGTACCTGAATCAAGCGGAGATTTCGTCGGGAGCATGATAAATAATAATTACAAATAATTATGCGTTTCATGTTGCCGCGAATCGTTTTCCAGGGGAACGACTATGCCGCGATTGTTTTCTGTAAACTAATTAATTATAATTATCGAGCTGAACGGTGGTGTGTGTTTTATCGGGGACAGAGTAGAAGTGAAGTTTCAATGTTTGGTAAGTGTAAGGTTTAATACGGCGGGAAAGATTATTTTAATTGTAATGTACAATGACTGGTAACATTTTGGAGTAGCTGTTTGATTTACTAGACTGCGGATTTTTATGCAAATTTATATTTTCACGAATACAATTGAAAGAATAGAAGGTAGATAGATAATTGTTTTATTCGCTAAATATTATAACGAGTATTGTATTTTTGCTTATTATGTGCATTCCGTGTATATTTGTACCTTAAAATTTTTCATAAATGGATAAAAATTTGCAATCTATCGATTACGATTGAAAATAAAAATATATAAATCTAGCGAGTGCGACTTATCTCTTGTTCCTTGAATAGTGATAAAAAAATTATAAAACAATAATACAGTAACACTTGTGAAATTTTAATCTATTATTAATATTGATAAAAAAATTAAAAAATAATACCGTAACACTTATGAAATTTTATCTTATTATTAATACTGATTACGAAATATTACAAAAATATTTATGAAATTTTAATCTATTATTAATGCTATAAAAATTACGAAATTCCCAAAGATAAATAATTGCAAAATATTAGCAAATATTTCTGTTCTTATATAGCAACAGCTTGACAGTTATTAGTGTTAGACTAGAGGAAGTTCTCTAGGTTACCGACGCGCGGTCGACCTGATAGTCTGCGGCGTCTCGTGGAACGCCTCGGTTGGCTATTCAATTGTTCTTGGAGAGAGTCGTGCGTTGCACGTTTTATATTTCGTGTAATGGAACCTTCGTTGCAATAAATGTTTGCGTTTCTGTTATCACCGTACAATTGCGTCTTGTCACTTTTCCCTGCACCTGAACCTCGCGCTTAACAATTAGTTTTAATAGTATTAATATTTATTTATTCAGCCTCACAGCTATGAATTATTGGACTTGGTTTACAGTAACCTACGTTTTATAAAACTATTGTAGGAACCTAGGGAAAAATATTGAGGGACCCAACGGGAATCGAACCCGGGGCCTTCGGCTTAGCAAGCCGAGGCTTTGCGCGCTACGCCAACCACTCCCTCTCTATTCTCCCTTCGAGGTTTCCTATTTGAGTTTGGAGGCCCCGATACTACACTCGGCCATCCCTGAACTGACATTCGCCCTCGAATGTCCTCAGTGCAACCACAACTCCTCAACTCAACACTTTCGGGTACACTCCCCCACACAGTGGCACTCTCAGCTGAAACTCTGTTTCTCAACTCTTTTTGGGAGACGTGCAAACGTTAATATTTATTTATTCAGCCTCACAGCTATGAATTATTGGACTTGGTTTACAGTAACCTACGTTTTATAAAACTATTGTAGGAACCTAGGGAAAAATATTGAGGGACCCAACGGGAATCGAACCCGGGGCCTTCGGCTTAGCAAGCCGAGGCTTTGCGCGCTACGCCAACCACTCCCTCTCTATTCTCCCTTCGAGGTTTCCTATTTGGGTCTGGAGGCCTCGATACTACACTATCTTATTCACTCGTTCGATTCGTTCTCTCTCTCTCTCTTCCATTCACATTCCCTCGTACTCTACTAACTTATCACCCTACTTATTACCCATTAATTGTTGCCCCTCCTTTATACTATAATATTCTCTGTTTTCTTTTCTTTTCTTTTCAGCTTCTCGAGCCACTCTACAATCTTTCTGTCCTGACTCCCACTCACTACGTCTTCCATCCTGATGTCCCTTTCGGTTTCTTTGCAGTCCCTTGTCAAATGTTCCAGATTTTCGAATCTATCACCACGCAAATCGCATCTCCTTCCTTCTTCCTCTCAATTACTTTTAATATAAGTATTAATAGTTGTATCATTAAAGTTACTATGTCAAATGTTCCAGATTTCCGAATCTATCACCACGCAAATCGCATCTCCTTCCTTCCTCCTCTCAATTACTTTTAATATAAGTATTAATAGTTGTATCATTAATGTTACTAGAATCATGAAATTCTTGAAGCTAAATAATTGGAAGATATTAATAAATATTTCTATTCTTGTACAGCAAATCTTGACTGGCAGTAGTTTCAACATTAATAGCTCCAGCAGAATTAAACATGAATCGCATTGCTAATTAAAAAATAAAGGTGACGTACATAAGAGGATAGAGCACAAGTGAAAGTAGTACATATATCTACAGTCAGACGTACTTTTCAATTAAGAAGATGATGCAGTAAGTAAGTACCTACTTAATTTTGCATATAATTTCATAAAAATAGAAACAACTCTATTAAGTACATCGAGATTAAATTTGCGTTTCAGTATACCTTTATTTTTTCACTTATTTGCTTCTTTGTTCGTTCTAAATCACTATTCTACCAACAACAATTTAATTCAACGAATGAATTAAATTTTCATTATATGTTACTAAGATTATTATTTCTTTCGATTATTTGAAACCTTTTTAACAATTTCAATCAATACAAACACCTATTAATAAATTCGAATTTATCATCTATGCCATAATCTTTATTTTAGAGAAAGCACCTTAGAAAATTGCCTCAACGGCAGCCTGATTACGTAACAAGCAGATAAGAGAAATAAAACTATTTGCATAATGGGGTACTCACTTTTAGTAGGATTACATACTATAATAGAGCTTAGCGAGCGCTATGCTCAGTTTACTATTTGTAGCAATTTGCACTGCTTGTGTATCATTCTAACGACGATGTAAACTTAGATATAACTGCAATTTCAGAAAAGAAACATACATTAATTCTAGCTACTGTTTCCCTCGTTATTACGTTTCAATTAACTGTTAATTAGAGGAGAAATTGTTTAAACGTCTCGTCGCTCCTAATCTGAAAAGTAGGTACTATACTAACACGCTGCAGGCATCTAGTATTTAGCTGAATTATCGAAAATTTCGTTTAAAAGTCATTTAATTTTTTAACAACCTCTCAATTTTTCAATTTAATTAAAAAAAATGTTGTTTTAATTCTTAATGTCTTAATTCCTCAATTTAATTTAAAAATGTTTTTAATTTTGCGAAGGTCGCGAAGATCTACTATAACCATGTGCGGCATTACATGTGTATATTCGATTCGTTTAACAGTAACAGGGCAACGTTTGAGCTGTTATTTACGCAGACTAGCGGACACGGTGGCGCCGAGACCTCCGCCTAGCGCGCACCCCCTAGAAAAGGCCCTCGAGATAGGGTAAACGAACGCATTTCGTTCCCACGAAAATCTAGGACCCCCACCACCAAAAACCACGATTTTTGGTGTATATAAGGGCACGACGTTTCATGATCGCGGGCTCAGTCTTCTTCCAGAACGTTATTCCGGCAGTCGGAACGCGATCAAGATCGGGTTGTAGTCCCTTTTGACCATAGAATTACTATATTCTCAATACTGTAGGAACCGACGACGGAAAAAATACTGAGGGACCCAACCGGGAATCGAACCCGGGACCTTCGGCTTAGTAAGCCGAGGCTTTGCGCGCTACGCCAACCACTCCCTCTCTATTCTCCCTTCGAGGTTTCCTATTTGGGTATGGAGGCCCCGATACTACACTCGGCCATCCTGAACTTACATTCGCCCTCGAATGTCCTCAGTGCAACACAACTCAACACTTTCGGGCACCACACAGTGGCACACAGCCGAAACAACGCATTTTTGGGAGACGTGCAACCCCATGTTTTCATCTCACAGCGCCTGGCTTCGTGCAGAGGTAGATGCCTCCATCCAGGACGAGCCCCCATATGTAGGAACCGACGACGGAAAAATATTGAGGGATCCAACGGGAATCGAACTCGGGACCTTCGGCTTAGCAAGCCGAGACTTTGCGCACTACGCCAACGACTCCCTCTGTATTCTCCCTTCGAGGTCTCCTATTTGGGTATGGAGGCCCCGATACTAATACGGTCTAAGACACCCCCGCGGCTCGGCGCGTAAACTGAGAAGGAATATCCTCGCCCAGTCGAGAATTGACCAATGAATTATTTAACTATCATTGTAACCGATCATTGGATCGAAGCGACTTGTAACTTCGCATTTGTACTAGAACATATAGCTTTGTTAAGTTAGACTCGCTCATTTCAACCAAACCTCTCCTGAGTAACATTAGTAACGAATCAGCTAAACTCGCAAGGATATATCTTTACCGTTCGAGGTATATCCAACATTACGGTACGCACTGTCTTCACAACCTTCCAACCATTCCATCCTTCGGAGAACGACGTATTAGCCACATACGTCGAAGGTTCCGACCGGTCCATCGCAAACCAATATTACGCTCCGTGTGAGGACACAAAGCGTAACCCGTAACAAGTTTTAAAAAAATTTCGTAATTTCGTAATTTAATTTTTAAAAAATTATTTTTAATTTCTAAATTTCGTAGTTCTTCAATTTCCCAATTTCTTAATTTTCTAACATACTTAAATCTGAGAAAATAACTACAAATCAACAAGATTCCTACGAGACTTAACTCAACGAAGATTTACAATAAGCAATCTTCCAATTCACAAAGAACCACAATAACCGTGAAAGTATCGACACAAAGGACTCTTCTCGCCGACTAATCATTTCCATTCGAGGCCGAAGAACCGGCGAAGAAGAATTTGGGTGGAGAAGCGCCGTTGGTAGCACGGGAAGCATGAATATTCGAACGGAAAGTGGACGAAAAAGGTGCGGGGGGAGGGGCGGAAGGGAAAACCAACCGCTTTCCGTAAATTTCAAAGCACGTCGGACCAGGGGAGAGAACGTTTTTCGTATTATCGGAGAAAGCGAAACTTACCGTTCGGATCGATCCTAGGCGACGCACCGGTGACCGGCTTCCAAAAGGTAAAAATCATTCGGACCAACTGGTGGCATCGACATGCTACCAAGGAAAAGGGGTTCTCCACGGTTCAGCGCTACCGACCGGTTTATGGAAACGTTGTAGTCATAAAGCGTCACCGATAAATATTTACGAGACTTTCGAGGAATCGAACAACGACCGGCGGACCTAGCAATATCGGTTTAATTAATTAATCCTCAGACTACGCCGCAGCACGGGCGTTCGATCATCAGTCGCGGTCTTTGAATCGTAGCCATTTAATTTATTTCCCCCCTCCCTTTCCCACGCCTCTCTTTCCCGATCACCTAGCCTTTACCAAGGCATCCAATCTTTATTCCCATTATACTGGGGGCCTCTGCGGGTCTCTCCACTACACTGTGTAGAACAGAATTGATCTCCGAAGTTCTTCTACGCGAAATAGAAACGGAGAAATATCGAATAGCGTATTGATTATTATCGATAGTTTCCGCAGTGAAAAACAATCGATACGTTTTTATCACTACCGACAGTTTCGATATTCTTGTGATTGGGGGTCAATTCCGATATACCCGTAGCGCCATATTGTACTACTGGTTAGCAGTTATGGTTTCCAGTTACCGGTTCTATTCCAACCGATCTCGTAACGGCAACGGAATCTTAACTGCTTACGGGGAATCTCGCGACACGCGTGTACAATTTGCCAATACGAATTTAAATTCTGGATAATGAGGGTTGCGGAGTATTGAATAATATCGAATAGAAGAACGAGAATTAAAAGAAAACTTCTACTTGTTTCCTTTTTCGAATAAAAATTAGCGGGTTTTTTTTTTTTAATGTATATGCTGCATATATTTGGAATTTATGAGTTTCCTGTACATATATCAGAAATGAAATTTATTTTCCAAGCTAAATTTTTGAAAATTATGATTTTCCAACTTTCTTTAAAATTTCTTAGAAAGCATATAAAATTGTAATAAAATTTTGGTATTTTTAATGATTAATATTGAAGTATTCAAAGTGCCCCCGAGCGTCGACTGTTTTTCCCCGAGAGCACGCGTAGCTTGGGCTGTTCCTCCCTTGCGCGCTCGTGTACGGTTGTAGCTGTGTTTGTTACCTCGTGTTGACTACCTTCTGTTCGACTACCTCGCCTAACTAGAAACTCAACAATTAACTACAAAGATCTCTGAATAAAAAAGTTTCTACAGAGTGTGATTTATGGGAAATAATCGATAATTGTCGATAGTTGGGTGTCAAACGATTTTCGAGCAGTAGGCCACGCCTACTTAACACACTGGCGTCGGATGACGCAAATACGCGTCATTGAGAATTTCACTCATTTCCATCTGTCTGAAAATAAATTTATAAAACGCTATAAACGGTTATTCAATTTCTCTTCAGAAATGCCATAGCAGATGTTTCACGAATTAAATAAAATTTTTTCGAAAAATATTCATTAGTTATAGCAGTTTTTTCCCAATGTAACGCGATTGAAAGAAATAGACGCGAAATCACCCCCTACCCATGTCAAGTGTGGCTCCAAACGACGCGACGCGAATGTGTTAAGCAATGATCCTACGGTGGGGCATCGTATGAATGTAACAGTAATTTCTCGACCTGAAAAACAATAATACACAACTCAGGAACATACCAATGCACGTCTATCTACACGCCCATATCCCCTCCACTATCCTTCTTCCCCCACTCCATTCACGACTGTATGTCACGTGATCTGTACCTTGCCCATAGCAGTGCCCGCGGGCAGCGACGGGCAACGGCGGGCATTCTCAGTGCCCGCGGAACGTCTGCCTGAGCAGCCCTCTGTATATGAACTCCTATCCGTTCGATTTACCGTTTCTCCGCAGAAATGTGATGACGTTACACCTGGAAACACTATTCCTGCACGATTGCAACCGAGCTAATTACACATCGCGAGGCAGCCGATTATTTACCAACCGCAGGCTTACGTCTCGAGAACTTTCTGCATGCGCAACAATGCGATAACGAATCCATTACCCAATTCCATGGGTGGATCGTTACCGACTAGACTTATTGTTAGACGAATGACTGTTGCATAGAAATTAAAGGCTTTTAGAAAGAGTGATGGATGCGTGGAGGACGTTTACCCTGCTTCGTATGGATTTTACTGTTTGAAATTGCATAAATCCTTTTAGAGCTCCGCGGTTCGTTGTATGTATGATCTTTAATCTGGTAAAGAGAATAAATAGTGTTGGTAGGTAAGGTAGACTTAAACGGATGAAAGATATGAATAAGGTCGTTATGCGACATGAATTATGCAACTGGGACAGGTGAAATAAAAATCATCTCTTCATTGGTTACAGATAGAAGAAGAAAAAACTGGAATTTCTTGAGAAGTAGATTCTTGAAAACCTGCCGGTAATCCATAATCTTTTGCAATAATACATTTGAAATGAACCATTGCAGTTTTTCTTGAACTCTAGGTAATAAGGTAAATTTTTTTCTTAAAATACAGAAGTAGGGATTCTTTTGCCAATTTTTATCGTTCTACCAAATTATCATCAAAATTGTAAAAATTGCTAGTAATCATACCTTTTCTTGGAGTTCTTTAGTCGAAAACACATTACCTTCAATCCACTCATTTTTTTTTTTTAAATTAACTTTCAATATTAGACAAGGCGAAACTTAAAAAACTTAATACACTCTTCTCTGCATAATTAATTTTAACGTACGTATATCAGTAATCACTGATAAGACTATTGCAGGTTTAATAATAATAGCGTTCAAGCTTTTCCCTTCACATCGCCAAAATGACAATATTATTACAATGAT
>NW_017100203.1:2707440-2710862 GCF_001263275.1 Habropoda laboriosa | reverse complement strand
GATACACTCTTTTTTTATTTTTCAAGGTGGAATTTTTATTTCTTTATTACTAAAAAATATAAAATCACATAAAAGTATTAAAGTAGAAACGTCGATTAATCAAAGTTCTCTTATTACTAATATAACTATACTGTTAAGCAACTATTTCATCAATTCCACGCGGGTTGATTCATCACTTTCAGACACATTTGCTTTAATGTCGCTATTATTTCGCATCCTTATTACTGTCTCGAGCTCATAAATCTGCACTTATCTAGTTTCAGTCAACCCACGTAGGGGACACCAACATGAAGAAGAATGCCCCGGTACGCGTTTCTCCTTCAATGAATATCGTAAAATTAATAAACGCGATAAAATGGACAGCTGAGAAAAATGGCCGCGACATGAATGACTTTCTTACGTGAACCACCACTGGTCGACACGTTTGCGTTCTAACGTAACCGATCACGCGTTAAATACCGCACGAAGCAGCTTCAGAAAATAAGTTTACAAATTTTTCACGGTCGTCAATTCGCAAGATGAAGCGTTCGAATATTTTCGTTCTTAGTCTTAGTCTATTTCACGATTTTCGGCCTGTAACTGTAACAAATCTGAAGATTCTTACATCTTTCGATGCCTGTCGCCTGTTTCTGCATGAACCGATTTCCCTAAAATTTTCAGCACGTACATAATTGACACAAATCTACAAAACGTATGTCTTAAATTTTCACTACAAGCTCAGATAGAAAAAGTTGTAAAAAGCGACCTCCGCTATTTTCTTCGCGATTCCATTAATTGCAATTTTTTCAAAACTTTTTGTATAGTCTGGGCCACGATATAGCGAGGTTGTAACTTAAACTCTCAAGAATCGGCACCGATTGATGTTGCGGCACTCAAGGCCGTGTGTTGCAGTCTGCTTCAGGGTTCCAACAGGGTTCCGCGGCAAAAGAAGGCACATGGCCCACTCGAGCGTCCGTTCATTTAGACTTTTCTAACATTATACTGTTCCAAAGAATGTCCGAATATTAGTGGGAGTCACTGTACATATACAGTAGTGCACGCATAAGCGTCTGCATTTTTGCACACTTAAGCATCCGTGACCTCAGGGACCGCCTTTTTCCATCGGTCGCGGTATAGGAGTTCACGACCCCGAGGAACCCGAGTGCACGGGCCCGGGGGAGGAGGCAGGCTCTCCCGCTGGGTTCGGGTTTGGTGGACGCCCGCGCAGGGAGGCTCCGTCTTCTTAACGGGGGGCGAGGGGGGACTCGACAGCCCATTGCACGCGCCCCGCGGTGGGGGCGTAGCCGGCGTGGTCCCGGCCGCGCCTCGGAGTAGAGAGGGGGTCCTTTAGACCCCCTCCGGGATGGCGCCCCTCCCTCCTTGAACATCTCGAGGGAGGGGCCCGGCGTGGGATGGGTCCGGTTGCGTTCGTTCGAGATCCCGGGCACACCCCTGGCCACCGTGGGGTTTTAGCCGGTAAGAGTTCGGTACTACCCCGCCCCCGAGGGGCAGGGCTTGGGTCCCGACTGCGGACGCTTATGGGTTGTCGCCACCATTTAGGCACCCTGATTGGTGGATGTCCACTACGCACAATTGTATAAAGAGCGAGCTCATCCTCGCCCGAGAGATCAGATCACAAATAAACCATCAACTAAACAACGAACAGGAACATTCTCTATCCATTCTCAACGAGGTTCAGAATCGTTAAGTCAAGGCTGAACCACAGCGAGCTCTGAACCGAACAAGGTCGAACGCTCGCAACAGTTACGTTCCTATCGAAAGATACACCGCTTGTATTTTATTTTCAAATAATTCTTCATTTCATTTCATTTCAGTTTCAAATGAAATCTGCTTTTGCACACACCGATTGTGTTTTATTTCCAAATCGGGTACGAACTTTTGCAATTATCCGATACAAGTGGGTGTGAGAATTCGGAAGGGAAACAACGGTGACATTTTCCAGAACTCTTACAAGAGAAAGTTCTAATCTAAGAGAAGACAGAAGAAAGGAAGTACAGTATACAAGCAAACACAGTTAAGCAAGAGATCGAATGCAAAAATACAATCTCTCTCTCTCTCTCCCTTTTTCCATGCACATACGCATGCGTGTGTGTGTGTATGTGCCACCGTCGTTCTCGCACGTGAAAACCTTTCATTAATTTCATAAAGCCCGCTACTTGACCTGCTACCGCTAACTACGAACTGCGTTTCTGCTTGTGCGAACGGGCCAAAAGCGGCGGCGCGCGGGCCAGATCCGCAAATTTCCGCGTGCTGCGTTCATTCGACTAATTAAACGCAAACAGGGGAGTGAAAAAGAATATTGCGGACACGAGGCGCGCGCCGCGCGACTATTCGATTCGTTTCGAGAGTCGCCCAGACATTTTTTTCTCTCCATCCCCTCGACAAAACTCGTCGAAGTTCCACCGTCATATTTTCGGTTCGCCCGGCCGTTAAGAGTGAAGTGTTTGCGTTAACGCGGTCGCAATCTGCCAAGGATACAGCGATAATATAGGTCTTTTCCCCCAACAGGCGTTGGTACCTGTATCGCGAAGGAAATGCAAGAGAGTTGGCGTGGAAGTAGGAACAAACGCACACAACACACGGTGCAAATATATGGGCCATGTATATATACACACATACACGCACGCACAGACATACAGAGGTTGTTTCAGGAAGGTTTGTCGCGGCTCGAGAATTGAGTGGACGCCGAGATTAGTCGATTTATGGTATTCCCACGTGATACATGGTTAAGCTCGTTGTCAAAATCGTAAATATTTCGCAATAATTTCACGTACATACGCGCCCTATTTGCGATTCCTGTGTTTACACGTAATGGAAGTTTATGCAGCCTCTACCGGATGCGTTTCGGTTCGATGCCGCGCGATACATGGGGACCGAGAGTACCATAAATCTGTGCACTTTCGGAGTGTTCTGTATAACTCTGTAACTTTTTTTTTTTTTTTTTTTTTTATTTTTCTTCTAATCAGTATGTATGCACACGTGGTCAAGCCAGGTTCGATGCGAAAAGAAGGGTTATTATGGTCGTGTAATTTTGCTTGTGACGAATGGAGATTGGTACAGCGTTTCTTTTCACCTGGGTTAGACGTGAGGAAGTGTAGATGAACGGATGTACCTGTGAAGGATGAACAAAGTTTCACGCGTTTTGTTAAAGCATTTGAAAAAGACATATTTTTTTTTTTTAACGCCTCTTTCTAAGAGTTAGGTTCAATTTCTGGTAAATTGTGGGTATTTGTTTTACCGTGGTGATGGGGAACAGTGTTCCGTACCGAAGGACGCAAAGATATGGCGCAGCGCAGTGCTTCAAGACAGACTTATGAGCGCGCGAAATTATGTTATTTTAAAAATGTATAGATCATTGAGAACATGTAAGAGTATTAAAGATTGTGTTTTTTTGAAATTGCTTTCTTCGTAAATTGGGAGTA
>NW_017100203.1:2701150-2707177 GCF_001263275.1 Habropoda laboriosa | reverse complement strand
GATTTATTTTAAAATACAGAACAAGGCCTCAACAACATTCCCTTTATCCAATACATCCTTAAGTCCTCTGCTGTTCCAACGAAATCCTCTAAGATTTTACACGGACACACTGGGAGCTCGAGAAATGCGAGGCACTCATGGTGTGCACTAATGGCACGACGACCCGTCCGTCAGTGGCGTACTGATGCCTAGTTCCGCCGTCGCGAAAGGGTTAAATTCAAAATATTCAAATTCAGCCAATCAAATTGAAACTATTTAAAATTTAAGTTGAGCCAATCAAATTGAAAATATTAAAATTCAGCTAATAAAATTCAAAATATGTATTCAATTTCCGCCGTTTAAAATAAATCGAAATACGTTTAATTTGCGTTACTGCACCTACAAATTTGATGAATTAAATTACGAAACACTACGAATTCATCGTATAAACTACACAAGTAACAAAATGTTACGAGTCGAATGATCAGAAATTTTCTCAATTTATTTAACAAGACTATTGCACGTAATGAATTCGAATAAACGTAATTACTAAATCTGACACGACACGGAAACACCGGAAGAGGTACGAGATGACATTTGTACCATTTTACACGTGAACAAATGAACACCGAGTGCACGAAAGTACGAAGAACGGCGTGAAAAATCACTCGCTGCGATAAATTCAAAGTAGTTCTGACGATAAATAACCGAGGAAAAAAAGAAGCGCAACCCCCTCTTCGAAAATAAAACCCTCGCACGATGTGCTAGGGTATCTTGCATCGACTGATTTATATTTCCGCAACACTCTCTTTCGTAGTCTTATATATCTTCGAAAACACGCTGTATTTTCGAGTAAGTCAGACGTTTCGTGTGGTTGAGCTGTGTTTATCGCTAGACCGATATTAAAGGAAACTGAATGCGGCTCCTTTGTCGCGGGGAACCCATTAAATCTAACGCAACATCTCTATAACGCCGCGCACCATTCAGGGACTCTATTTATTTATGAACTGCGCTTGTCCTTATATTTCGCACAAACAAACACGCGGTAAAATAAAAACGCGTTGAACAGAAGATAAATATGAAATGATACTTATTCCGAAAATAGAGAATGAAAGAATCTGGGAGTTAGGTTGACTTCTAAAGCCAGCTAAACTTCTAAAATTTTCAAATTTTTCACTATTTTACAAGTTTCTATAAAACTAAGTGACTCAATGTGACACCTCGTTCAATTCGTCTCAACAATTTCTATAATATTAAAAATAGAAAAATATAGCACTCCGTTAAAAAAAAATAAACTTGTCCTTAAATTCTCCTTCGCTACTTCACTCATGAAAAAAAAAACTATATGTAGGATGTTAAGTCCTCTGCTGTTCCAACGAAATCCTCTAAGATTTTACACGGACACACTGGGAGCTCGAGAAATGCGAGGCACTCATGGTGTGCACTAATGGCACGACGACCCGTCCGTCAGTGGCGTACTGATGCCTAGTTCCGCCGTCGCGAAAGGGTTAAATTCAAAATATTCAAATTCAGCCAATCAAATTGAAACTATTTAAAATTTAAGTTGAGCCAATCAAATTGAAAATATTAAAATTCAGCTAATAAAATTCAAAATATGTATTCAATTTCCGCCGTTTAAAATAAATCGAAATACGTTTAATTTGCGTTACTGCACCTACAAATTTGATGAATTAAATTACGAAACACTACGAATTCATCGTATAAACTACACAAGTAACAAAATGTTACGAGTCGAATGATCAGAAATTTTCTCAATTTATTTAACAAGACTATTGCACGTAATGAATTCGAATAAACGTAATTACTAAATCTGACACGACACGGAAACACCGGAAGAGGTACGAGATGACATTTGTACCATTTTACACGTGAACAAATGAACACCGAGTGCACGAAAGTACGAAGAACGGCGTGAAAAATCACTCGCTGCGATAAATTCAAAGTAGTTCTGACGATAAATAACCGAGGAAAAAAAGAAGCGCAACCCCCTCTTCGAAAATAAAACCCTCGCACGATGTGCTAGGGTATCTTGCATCGACTGATTTATATTTCCGCAACACTCTCTTTCGTAGTCTTATATATCTTCGAAAACACGCTGTATTTTCGAGTAAGTCAGACGTTTCGTGTGGTTGAGCTGTGTTTATCGCTAGACCGATATTAAAGGAAACTGAATGCGGCTCCTTTGTCGCGGGGAACCCATTAAATCTAACGCAACATCTCTATAACGCCGCGCACCATTCAGGGACTCTATTTATTTATGAACTGCGCTTGTCCTTATATTTCGCACAAACAAACACGCGGTAAAATAAAAACGCGTTGAACAGAAGATAAATATGAAATGATACTTATTCCGAAAATAGAGAATGAAAGAATCTGGGAGTTAGGTTGACTTCTAAAGCCAGCTAAACTTCTAAAATTTTCAAATTTTTCACTATTTTACAAGTTTCCATAAAACTAAGTGACTCAATGTGACACCTCGTTCAATTCGTCTCAACAATTTCTATAATATTAAAAATAGAAAAATATAGCACTCCGTTAAAAAAAAATAAACTTGTCCTTAAATTCTCCTTCGCTACTTCACTCATGAAAAAAAAAACTATATGTAGGATGTGAACAGGGAGAAGGGAGCAACAACGGGTCAACGTTGTAAGATTTAATAAAGAAAATAGAAAAAACAAAATGATAGATGCAAACGACTCGGTGGCCACTTAACACGTTGAGCGCGGAGCCGATTTCGCTCTGCTTCCCGTTCAGGCGGCACACAGCGGCGATCACTTCGCGAGCTGTTCGGTTGTAGAGTATAAACAGAAGATAACAAATGCGCTCACACCGCGTTCAGACGAAGAAATACCAATCCGGGTTGATAGAAGTGTTCATAAATTGCAAAAAAAAAAAGAAGGAGACGTGCATAACATTTATTTTTTAAACATGATACTGCCGGTCTCAGGGACCGACGCCACCCAAACGAAAAGTTCACTGTCAGTCCCCACGGACCGACGCCGCCTAAACGGAAAGTTCACTGTCAGTCACCACGGACTGACGCCGCGCTTAACGTGGCAACGACTACCTCTTTCGCTCGTCTCGCGCCTCGACCAACACACCGCTCTCACACTCACACGCACGGCCATCGTCTTAAGGCCCTGTGCGACACGCGTAGCAACGACCGTGGGACCCAAGCCGCTGGGGGCCCTAGGCCAGGCATGGGCAACGGAGCCGCAGACTCCTCTCCCTACTCCTGGGTCCCCCCCACCAAACTCCTGTGGAGTGTAGGAGGAGTTTGGGGAGATTAGGAGTGTATATCCTCGCCTCACGCATATGCGCATGCGTATGTCGCAGTACGCGGGAACTGGAATACTGGTAGTGGAAGTCGCGAAGCGACAGCGGGGAAGAAGTTGCCCGAGCCTGCCCTGGGCAAGGATGAGCGCAGGCTGCACCCCCACCCCACGGCTTGCAGAAGGAAAAAGGGCCCACACAATATCGCACATAGTCATCGACGAGCGAACCGACGCATATGTGTGTTATTCTAAAAACAGTTATTTTAAGCCCCTGTAATTCCTTAGTTTTACATATATGACATTATGTCCCCTATCATACCAAACAATTTTTGTAGGAACATTTTTTCGACAGCTTCACTTCCCTCTGAGATATTCCACCTCGTGTCCAGTTAAAAAAAGACACCCTGTAGATACTCCTTTTAAATACCACATATGAAACGTTATATTTGTCCGTGTTATTAAGTAAATTTGTATAAAAAATTTATATAGCATAATAATATATGTAAAATAACGTGCAAAGCTTCAAACTGATAGTTCAAATAACTTCGATTTTATAAAATATATCCTACTTGTTAGCGCGTTCGAAGAGGCTAACGTTGTTAAATCGAAAGTATCGTAAATAATGCATCCAGCGTAATAAAGTTAATATTTGATGCACCATTTCGAAACAAGAGTTATTAATGCCGCAGGTTACATGTGAAAGTCGTTTATTATACAATTTTACGGCGACTTTGATTTACTGCACTCATTACCATAAAACTATGATTACACCACCATTTTGGAAACTTCGAAAGTCACAGCCTCGAACATACTTAAATATTACGAACCATAATTCTACGTTCTTTGTTCACGAATTAATAATTCTGTTGCACTGTTTCCTCTTTCTTTTTTTTTTTTTTTTACCGAATTAAACGTAACATTTTATTTCATACTTTCGAGGTTCATTGTTCAATAATTGACGTACTCGGACGGTAGATAGTATTTCATTCATCGATGAACGAGAACGAATAGTGAATACGCGGCAATCAGTTTACGTGATCTAGTGTTTTTATTTCTCTTTACAAAAAAAAAAAAAAATCCCATTTATCCGAAATATTTTGCGAAATTTTATCAAACCTATGGACATACCAAAAATGTGTACTTTATTATACAATCTGATATTACAAACTGCAAATTGATAAAACCATGTCGATATTGACACTGTTAGTTAAATGTTATTTTATTATATATACATACGAAGAAATGTTTAGTTTTTTATCGATTATATTCTGGAATACACTCGTTTGAGAGTTTTCATTTCTGTCATTCACATTTTTCTGTGTAGATACTATGCATTGTTAGTTTATGTAGATATTAATTGTTTATGAAAGAATTGGCGATACATAGCACTCTATAAAGAAAGACGTAATTAACGTTTATAAAGGAAATGAGCAAATTAAAATTAAAAACAATTTAACGGTAGAACAATTCTAATGATGTGTTAATAATATGAATTTTTCCTAATATAATATGATATTATTCTAAATATACAAAATGACAAATTTTCTATTGCATAACATATTGATAACATAATTCACATACTTTGCTTTTCATCCAATTTTGAACCTGTTCTGGCATAGATCGTTTATCCATCTTATACTTTATGAATTGTATAAAATTTTTGATGATATAAACGTAATTTTTGAATTGCATAAAATATAGAAAAGTATCTGAAATAAAAAAAAGTTAAAGTATAACACACTTTCTGCTTAATTTCGTTAAAAGAAAAAAGAAAATATTATGTTAATATTTACATGCTACAAATGGTTGCAAAAAGGTTTCATATGTTTCACGAAATATCGAAAGGAAAATTATTGCTTCTAATAATAGCGTGTAACACTTTCGTATGGAAAGCTTAACGAGAGAAAAAAAGAAGGACGATTCAATAACAAGTGTCTGTTCTTTATCCCTAACAAAGAATGTCACTCCAAACACAATGGATTCAATTCTCGAAAGGACACCTTTGTCATGTACCGAACAGCCCTCTAATTTCCCAATGATGAAACGCTGCACGTCTCGTTTACACGCACGTACTATCAATTTCTGTTTCGCGGAACAGGCCGGCAATTTCGCTCCACCGAATTCGCTAAACTTTCGATCGAAAGTCAATAATTGCGCAAGCGAGTTTGAATTTCGTGTAATTCGACAACGAATCGAATGACCGCTTTCATACTGCATTTTCGCTTTATCTTTGCGTTACCATACGTTCGAGGAGTCCTACGATTAATCGATTAAAACCATTACGTAAATGTAACGTTGAACGTGTATCAGCGAACACAGTTCTTGCCGCCAATGATTGCCGTACACTTGAAATTCGAAGAATCTATGGGATCAGCATTTTTAGTCTACGAGTATGATTCGATCATATGGTGCATAGTCGGTTCGTTAGTTCAACCCAGTTTCGGTTCTCTCCTCTTCGAGATACAGGCATGAAAAGTTTCCGTGATCCGTAACATCGAGTTCTAACTTTATACTAGATACACACAGGGCAAATGCATGGAACATAAACAGAAACGCAGAATGGGAAACGAATGAAATCGAAATTGAAAGTTTATTGTGTCATCTGTTTTGAGTGAGCATTGCTGGATCTGTATAGTTGGTGGAAGAAATATAGAGAAATCGTAAATTAAAGCATTAAGTAGCGCTACAGACTGATGTATAGTGATACCTAGGGTTGCATACAGTATTTTATATTTTCCGATTGGGACTGAAT
>NW_017100203.1:2691060-2692848 GCF_001263275.1 Habropoda laboriosa | reverse complement strand
GAGCCGCAGACTCCTCTCCCTACTCCTGGGTCCCCCCCACCAAACTCCTGTGGAGTGTAGGAGGAGTTTGGGGAGATTAGGAGTGTATATCCTCGCCTCACGCATATGCGCATGCGTATGTCGCAGTACGCGGGAACTGGAATACTGGTAGTGGAAGTCGCGAAGCGACAGCGGGGAAGAAGTTGCCCGAGCCTGCCCTGGGCAAGGATGAGCGCAGGCTGCACCCCCACCCCACGGCTTGCAGAAGGAAAAAGGGCCCACACAATATCGCACATAGTCATCGACGAGCGAACCGACGCATATGTGTGTTATTCTAAAAACAGTTATTTTAAGCCCCTGTAATTCCTTAGTTTTACATATATGACATTATGTCCCCTATCATACCAAACAATTTTTGTAGGAACATTTTTTCGACAGCTTCACTTCCCTCTGAGATATTCCACCTCGTGTCCAGTTAAAAAAAGACACCCTGTAGATACTCCTTTTAAATACCACATATGAAACGTTATATTTGTCCGTGTTATTAAGTAAATTTGTATAAAAAATTTATATAGCATAATAATATATGTAAAATAACGTGCAAAGCTTCAAACTGATAGTTCAAATAACTTCGATTTTATAAAATATATCCTACTTGTTAGCGCGTTCGAAGAGGCTAACGTTGTTAAATCGAAAGTATCGTAAATAATGCATCCAGCGTAATAAAGTTAATATTTGATGCACCATTTCGAAACAAGAGTTATTAATGCCGCAGGTTACATGTGAAAGTCGTTTATTATACAATTTTACGGCGACTTTGATTTACTGCACTCATTACCATAAAACTATGATTACACCACCATTTTGGAAACTTCGAAAGTCACAGCCTCGAACATACTTAAATATTACGAACCATAATTCTACGTTCTTTGTTCACGAATTAATAATTCTGTTGCACTGTTTCCTCTTTCTTTTTTTTTTTTTTTTACCGAATTAAACGTAACATTTTATTTCATACTTTCGAGGTTCATTGTTCAATAATTGACGTACTCGGACGGTAGATAGTATTTCATTCATCGATGAACGAGAACGAATAGTGAATACGCGGCAATCAGTTTACGTGATCTAGTGTTTTTATTTCTCTTTACAAAAAAAAAAAAAAATCCCATTTATCCGAAATATTTTGCGAAATTTTATCAAACCTATGGACATACCAAAAATGTGTACTTTATTATACAATCTGATATTACAAACTGCAAATTGATAAAACCATGTCGATATTGACACTGTTAGTTAAATGTTATTTTATTATATATACATACGAAGAAATGTTTAGTTTTTTATCGATTATATTCTGGAATACACTCGTTTGAGAGTTTTCATTTCTGTCATTCACATTTTTCTGTGTAGATACTATGCATTGTTAGTTTATGTAGATATTAATTGTTTATGAAAGAATTGGCGATACATAGCACTCTATAAAGAAAGACGTAATTAACGTTTATAAAGGAAATGAGCAAATTAAAATTAAAAACAATTTAACGGTAGAACAATTCTAATGATGTGTTAATAATATGAATTTTTCCTAATATAATATGATATTATTCTAAATATACAAAATGACAAATTTTCTATTGCATAACATATTGATAACATAATTCACATACTTTGCTTTTCATCCAATTTTGAACCTGTTCTGGCATAGATCGTTTATCCATCTTATACTTTATGAATTGTATAAAATTTTTGATGAAAATTAAAAAAAATTATTCTATAAAATATAAATAAACATTTTGAAATTTATAAAAT
>NW_017100203.1:2676656-2690411 GCF_001263275.1 Habropoda laboriosa | reverse complement strand
TTTTCCGATTGGGACTGAATCAAAGCTAAGGTATAGTCGGTGGAAGAAATATAGAGAAATCGTAAATTAAAGCATTAAGTAGCGCTACAGACTGATGTATAGTGATACCTAGGGTTGCATACAGTATTTTATATTTTCCGATTGGGACTGAATCAAAGCTAAGGTATAGTCGGTGGAAGAAATATAGAGAAATCGCAAACTAAAGCATTAAGTAGCGGTACAGACTGATGCATAGTGATATTCCAGCTCCTCATACGCCACTTTATGTTTTCCGATTGGGACTGAATCAAAGCTAAGGTATAGTCGGTGGAAGAAATATAGAGAAATCGCAAACTAAAGCATTAAGTAGCGGTACAGACTGATGTATAGTGATATTCCGGCTCCTCATACGCCACTTTATGTTTTTCGATTGGGACTGAATCCAGGCTAAGGTATAGTCGGTGGAAGAAACAGAGAAATGTAAATTAGGACATCAAGTAGCGGTACAGACTGATGTATAGTGATACCTAGGGTTGCATACAGTATTTTATATTTTCCGATTGGGACTGAATTAAAGCTAAGGTATAGTCGGTGGAAGAAATACAGAGAAATCGCAAACTAAAGCATTAAGTAGCGGTACAGACTGATGTATAGTGATATTCTTTAAGTAGCGGTACAGACTGATGCATAGTGATATTCCAGCTCCTCATACGCCACTTTATGTTTTCCGATTGGGACTGAATCAAAGCTAAGGTAGAGTCGGTGGAAGAAATATAGAGAAATCGTAAATTAAAGCATTAAGTAGCGGTACAGACTGATGCATAGTGATATTCCAGCTCCTCATACGCCACTTTATGTTTTCCGATTGGGACTGAATCAAAGCTAAGGTATAGTCGGTGGAAGAAATATAGAGAAATCGCAAACTAAAGCATTAAGTAGCGGTACAGACTGATGTATAGTGATATTCCGGCTCCTCATACGCCACTTTATGTTTTTCGATTGGGACTGAATCCAGGCTAAGGTATAGTCGGTGGAAGAAACAGAGAAATGTAAATTAGGACATCAAGTAGCGGTACAGACTGATGTATAGTGATACCTAGGGTTGTATATGACATTTTATGTTTTTCGATTGAGACTGAATGAAAGCCAAGGTACAATCGGTCGAATAAATATAGCGAAGTCGTAAATTAAAACATTAAGTAGCATTGCAGATTGATGCAGTGGTATCCACGGTTGCATGCAGCATTTTATGTCCTTCGATTGGGATTGAATCAAAGTTAAGGCATATATCATGCGACCCTGGCTGAGGTTTCAGGACCTTATCTTCTCAGGTTTCTGTCGACTCGCTAATCTATATGTTCGAACGTGTAAACTTTGACGCCTGACTGATTTTACGATCTCGCTATATTTCTTCCATCGGCTATACACTTCATGTGGTCCAGACTGAAATTTCGAGCCCTTATCTTTTCAGGTTTCTATCGATTCGCTTGTCGATATGCTCGAACCTGTAAATTTTGACGCTTAAGCGAACTTACCATCTCTATATTTCTTCCACTGACTATACACTTTTTATTTTTTCCCTAGTTTGAAGAACTTCCATGTATTTTTCTTCATTTTTCTGTTAGTTAGCACAAGGTTTTTTTTTGAAAAAGAGTCGAGTGCAAATATTATTAATACAAGTTCCATCGTGTAACCGTAATTTTATGACGCAGATTTATTTTTACAACGATAAATAATAAAAAGTAAACGTATAATGTAGGTATAATAAACTGCATATCGCATAAATAATGGAAATAACGGCGAACGATGTTATCAATATACCATGAATTAGTTTTTATTAGAATATACATTTTGCGTGATTTATTTTACATATTTTTTGCATATTTGCACACGCTTTACATACGCGAATGCAAATTATTTCGCGGTTTACTGGCCACTGATTATCAACACCTGAATGATCGGTCGTGAGATTTCTCGCTTGCACATAGCGTGCAACTGCTTGCATTAACACTATTTCATATGTTACAACGAACTACTTATTTTCAAGTCCTTTTGAACATGTATGTAAAACAAGCTCTTTGATTTTAAAGCATGTTGGTAGTGGAAAAAAAATTGTGCCTCACGTGTCATAGTGCTTAACGAGCACATTCCTTTGTATTTCCTATTATTCTTATAACTTTTTAACAAAACTTCAAATGACCTATATTTATATAACATTTTGTTCATATGCCGACAAACTTTCACGAAGAAATGTAATTTAACTTCTCGTTTTACGATTTTTTTTTATTGCTACGTATGCTAAAATTGACTATTCATTGTTTTAATACAGCGTTAAATTAAAAAAAAAAAATCAAAATATATACTATTTGTATGAAAATGAAAATTTCGATCTTAAAAAAATAAAAGAAAGACGCTTTTCGACAAAAAAAAATTTTCAAATTTCCGGGAAACGGCGAAAAATTGTAAAAGAAAATGGTACCTACAAATCTTACAGAATAAAGAAAATGGAATTTACTTATTTACTTAAAAATCGTTACGAATTCTCCGCTCAACCCAATATTTCAAGATCTCTCGAGAAATTACTATACATGACGCATAACCGCGTAAGAAGCAAAAAAAAAAAAAAAAAAAAATCTCCAGACCTTTTGGAAAAATAAACTCTGCAATTGTGGGTAGCGAACTGAATTTTTTTTTGTAGCGAACTGAATGGACTCATTGGTTCATTACCATTCACTTAACGACAAAACGATTTCTTTTGAAGCTAACCTGTCGTTTGTGGATGTGACATGGCAAAAATGGGGGATACCGAGGCCGCGCGAATTGTTCCCTGAACCCCGAGGTCTTCGTTATCGAGCTCTTTCTTCGAGACGTCCTGATATATGCTCCTGAAAAGTCTCGAAGTCGGTCAAGCAAGAAAGGAGGGCCGTAAAAAACCCCGGTTCATTTACTCAGTTCATCTCTGTCCGTAATTTTTCCAACGCGAAAACCAACCGGTTTCGCCTTAGTCGACGTTCAAACCGTTCGCTTTCCGACACTTTTTCGAAAGTTTTGCCTGCGATGCGCCCTTCTCGTGTGTGTTTTTTATTCTCCGTCTGCCCTCTTTCTCCCTTTCTTTCCTTTTTTTTTTTTTTTTGAGAAAAAAAAAAGAAGAAAAGAAAACCTGCTTCGAAACGTTTGCAGAACTATTCTAGGATCATCGTATCTCGCTCCGCGCTATCGTCCAACTTTTTCTCGAATCCATTTTATCCCGAGCTGAGTGCAAGAGCTAACGGTCGGTTTCCCTGAATATTTCAGTTAATTTAGGAAATGAAACGATAAGATACCCCTTTCCATCGTTGTCGCTCAACTTTCGTACGTACAATATTTATGCTCATCGCCGGGGAAAAATTAATCTCTGCACTTCTTCGGGCAAGTAAATCGGTAGTAGAGAGTAGAACGTTGAAACAGCGAACAATGGTCTTTTGTACTTTAAAACTCTACTTTGCGTTGTCTTCTATCTTTTTTTACAGTCTTTTGGAATCGTTTAACATTAGGAGGGTCGACCGGGTCAAAAATGACCCATTAGCGACATTCCAAAAGTTGAGTGTCAATCGCAGCTGGGTCATCTGTGACACGTATTATTCGAGTGTGTAGAAGATTCGTGGAGTATACTGGGTGGTGCAAAAACTTTGTCCACTTGGTGGTCCAAAAACTTTGTTTATAATAATATGGAAAAATGTTACATACAAAATTTGCATGATATAGAGTGTTAGGCTAGAGGAAGTTCTCTAGGTTACCGACGCTCGGGCGTCCAGATGGTCTGCGGCGTCTCGTGGAACGCCTCGGTTGACTGTTCAATTGTTCTTGAAGAGAGTCGTACGTTGCACGCTTTATACATCGTGCAATGGAAGATCGTTTGCAATAAACGTCTGTGTTTGTGTTATCACCGAACAATTGCGTCTTGCTACCTTTCCCTGCATTTGAACCGCGTGCTTAACATAGAGGATGACATAATGCGATGTGAATATTTTTTACGTATGTGAAGGTGTAGAAGAGATTTCAGGGTCATTTATATTTCTTCAATCGGGATGCTATATTTTTTTTTATGAACATATGATAGCAAAAAAATTTTTATTTCTTTACTGGTCATCTTAATTTTTTTTAAATGGAATGCTATATTTTTTTTAGGGCTATATGGTAGCGACAATTGTTTTCTTTTACTAGGAAATGTAGCTTAACGAATTTGGCTAAAAGTCTAACGAAAAAAATCGATTCTCGGATCTGTAGAGGAGCAAATCCTACGCTGGGTCAGAAGTGACCCAGCTCCACTTTTCATCCGACGGTTAAAGCATAAATCAAACAAAAACAGAAGTAAACGCGCAGAAAACAAAGTTAGAAATTCGCAAACGATAATATCACTATCAAAAATTCACGTTTTTCTTTGGAAAGTTTCTAATGGGTCATCTTGACCCAGCCGATCACCCTTCTAGGGCTGAAATCTAGGGGTAATGCATTTTACATACGCGACGCGACGCCGTGTCTCGACCAGTGTCCGCGTTGCAGAAATAAATCGATCGATCCCCTTTCATTACCGTATTATCCCTTTTAATTCCGCAGATTTTAATCACTGCACCACGCGCCACCGTAGGTGAATCGAAGCTCATTGCTTAAAATCGCATTACGTTCGTCTTAAATAACGCTGAAACAAGCTCGACGTGCATGTATATACATCGAGTGCTTGATCATTCATAAACGCACAACAAGATTAGCCCCGATAAAAGCTACTCGATGGAGGATTTCATCGAGATCGAGGATTAAGCCCGGGGCTGGTTGCGTTATGGGAAACAAAGAAGCAAGCGTGTTTCCTGGTTATAAAACCGCGTCGGTTACAATCAACACCGGTGGACTCTTCGTGATTACAGCTCGATAAGATAATTTGCCGTCCGTTCTGATCGATTGTTGCTACCCTAAACGCTTGTAACAATTCTTAACGTTAATTTCGTTCTTCTGTAAGTTTGCCGAAGGGAGAACACGCGGAAGTCACGTTTCATCGACGAGAGAGAGGAGCTTTTGTAATCGGCTTACTTGTAATTTACACATCTGCTCGAGAAATTATTTACACGGACACGTTGTAATTTGCCGGCATTAATAACAGCTCGACACGGAGTGTCGCGACGTAAAATGAGCGACGACCATTTAAGAAGCATCAACCGGTGGGGATGGTAATAATTACTCGCGATGGAAACCGCCGAACGTTGTTATTACAGTGATTACGATTCAATCTAACTGATCGCGGCTCGTTGTACGTTACCGCCCCTTTGTTTGTTTACACTGGAAATTGATAATATTGATGAAGAGGTGTAAAAGACATGAATCATATTTAGAGTGGTATGCGCTCGGGATACCGTGCAATAAACACGAGACGATTGTTTACAATAATTAATCGTGATAATAGCATTATTTTGGTCGGTACAATTATTAATGTTCCGTTTCGATTCTCTCTTACGCCGTTTATATTTCATTTCGTTCGCTTCGTGATGAATTATTCTTAATGGATTCGTTTAGTTATGAAGAAGTGACGCAAAAAAAAGGTGCAGTAAGATTCAATACTGTTGTGTCGTAAATTGTTAAAGAGCAGAGAACAAGAAGAGAAAAAGAGAAAGAGAAGAAGAAAAGAAGAGAGAGAAGAAGAAAAGAAGAAAGAGAAGAAGAGAAAGAAAAATAATAGTTGAAGGGGACGAGTGAAAGTGTATGTTTTTGAAGGATGTATGGCAACGTGTGCTTAGAAAATGTGCAAGAGAGACAGAGAACGAGAGATAGGAGAGAGAATCGGAGAAGGAAGGGGTATAAGGCGTGGGAGTGGGGATAGAACGAGAGGAGAGGGGATGGAGTGGGGATAAAATATGAGAGAATGGATGGAGTGGGGATAGAACGAGAGGAGAGGGGATGGAGTGGGGATAAAATATGAGAGAATGGATAGAGTGGGGATAGAACGAGAGGAGGGGGATAAGGTGTGGGAGAGGGGATGAAATGGGGATAGAACGAGAGGAGTGGTGATAGGGGGAAGGAGAGGGAGCACAGAATGGTAAAACAAGGAACGAGGAACAAAGTTTAAAGAAAACTAAATCTGCGAGTTACAGTCACCTGTTAATTATAGCGACTTTTATTTATACTTAGCCATATACAGGGTGTCAACGAACGAAAATGACACAACTCGAAGAGGGATGAATTTATAATACATGCAAAAATAAGAAATCCGAATTCCGAAGAAATCGAGATTGAAGATTTGTAAAATCATTCTCAACAAGCTTTTTTCATGTTTATATTTGTAGGTAAAAAAAAATAACAAGTATTCGTTTTATAGACACTGAGTTTAATATTATGGAAACAGTTTAAATATCAAAAAATTTATAACACATTACGAATTATTAAATGTAACGTATTTTCATTTTCGCGAATACTCTCTTCATCTCCCTTTCGTCCACTTGTTCTATTTTCGCTATAAAGCTTTTGAAATATTGAGCTTCATAGAATTTTCATACACTGAAAACGACTTTCCCAGGAACTCGAATTTTCACAACTTTCAAATTTCTCGATTAAACGTATCTCTTCACGACTACTAAAGCTTGAAAATTGCTAACCGTTACTACACCCCCTCGAACCTCTTTGCAAAATTGCAAATTTTTTGCATACGTTTCACGGAAATGAAACACGATCTACCATAAAGTTTGACGATTGCCGCGATCAGCGTAGCGTTGAAATAGTTCCAAAAAAAAAGAAACAAAAAAATGTGACCGCGCACGACACGAATCGTATCACTGAAGATGAGCCCGATAGAGGGCTCACGGCCAAAAAACCGTTGGACTTTTAGCGTGCTCGGTAAAAGGTGCACGCGTAATAATCACAGAAACGCTCGTTCAAAGCTTTTCACGGATTCGAAATCACACGAATGCGCGTAAAGCCGCGTGCCGATCAAAAGACTGCGAAATCGATCGGTCTCCGTAAAAACCGCCTCAAACAGTCTGCTTCCCGTGTCTACGCAAAC
Organism: Habropoda laboriosa; assembly: GCF_001263275.1. Lineage (NCBI taxonomy): Eukaryota > Metazoa > Arthropoda > Insecta > Hymenoptera > Apidae > Habropoda > Habropoda laboriosa. The sequence goes on along the minus strand of NW_017100203.1, from coordinate 2,683,408 downwards.
GCCTAAATGATAGACACGTATTTCGTAAACCAACGATGTTTAATTAAAAAAATTCGAAAGGATTCTTTGTTCGAACATGCGCTCGGTAATTGTTATTTTATTATTTTCTAATAAAAACTATTTTTCAAGAATTTTAAAACGAGTACAATTTAACCCTTTTTTCTGTTTACTGTCGTATAAATTTGTCTGTGAAAATTACGAAGCGAAAGTATCAAATAAATAATGATTTTAAATAATTGCAGATTAAGAAGAATAGCTGTGCTTGAAGTTTGCTGGTATTTTGTGCAAGACGTATCTCCATAGTATGCATATTTTAAGAAATTTAATTACACTTTCGTATGTGCCGTTAATTATTTTCTAAACAGACAAAATTGATCTCCTGATGGTATTCTGCGGTGTGGGCCTCTGCAGTAAATACCAAGAAGCGTAAAGGAACATTAAACGTGTGGCTGTACCTCCTACAGTCCGCCACCAGAGGGACGGAATATTAACCTTTCTCGCTAGTGCACGCCAAGGCTCTTATTACTATATATACAACTTCTAAGGTAAATCTAACTGTACTCCAAATCTAAGACACGGAATAATTAAAAAATGTAAATATGCTGTAAAAAGAACACTGTAAATATTGAAAATAATAGTGTTAAAATAAATATAACAACTAACTATAATAACAGGGAATATAAACGTCTACTAATCGCATTAACACTCCTCTCCGTAGCATGATAAGTCAAAACTCAACCTTCAAGCGAGAAATTTTCTAATGAAAATTATTCCTAATTACGACAATAAATGTCACTTCTGAAAAGCACAAAATGAACTTTACATTACGCGCCAAATGTCCCCAGAAAGAGGAAACTCAACTCTAGACTTAAGTCATACATTACATCTAGGATACTAGATAATACGCATGGAGATTCGATATTGATGTAAATTGGCAGGTGATTTCCAAACTTCTGGTCGGTAGTGTAAAATAAAGAGAATAGGCGGAAAAGAGCAAATATCACACAATAGCGTTTTATAAGCAATAAAATCATTTGGTCAGTGTTCTTGTAAAACGATTCATCGATCGGGAAAAGGTCGATTTCAAACGAACGATTCCCTGGTCGCGTTTCAGACTTTACGATTGTGATACACGTGTCCGGTAAAACTATAAGCGTATATACGTGGTTACTGTTGCGGTTAGCGACCTGTTCTCTCTCGGTCTCCGGTGCTATTTTTCCGATGAAGCGCTATAATTGCGGAATATAGTAGCCAGCGGGATACGTTTCACGATTTTTACCCTTTTCTATATCCGAGCAGTAAATAAACGTAGAAATATCAAATATACTTTGACATACGATTTGCACCAGGATAACAAGCTAGTCTTTATCGATTGGAATTCGGTATTGTAGTTAAGTTTAATACTCGAAAACAATGGAATTCATATAAACGGACATTTGATCTGATAGAAATATCAAATATACTTTGACATACGATTTGCACCAGGATAACAAGCTAGTCTTTATCGATCGGAATTCGGTATTGTAGTTAAGTTTAATACTCGAAAACAATGGAATTCATATAAACGGACATTTGATCTGGTTTCGATAAATTCCAACTGATTTCCCATTCTGGTAACTGCTTTTGATGAATCGAACTCGGTCGGTATTAACGAACTATTTGCAACATTCGATACTTACCGATCGATGTAAGAGAAGAAGCCTTTTGAAAATAAACGAAAATTCATTTGATTCCTTTTCATTTACTTGAATAATCGAGTACCAGCGTTAAAAGTTCTTTCTTCGAGATTAAAAACTACACTCGAAATATTTCTACCAAGTGTTGATTCTATAAACCAAGTTTCACTTCCGCAAATGTTTGTTCACCAAATTGGAGTGAACATTCGGGAAACTGTGACTATTATAAGGGAACTGCTATTTAAGTACAGCGAATTTCCTCGTTTTCTGAAAATTCTTTCTATTTACAGAATTATCAATTTCCATTCGCTTGTTCATTTTTAATATTCATTCTTACACGGATAATTTATTTTTCTTCTTCCTCGAAATGTTCGTTTTAAACGTATACTCGATGTTTCCGTGAAAATAATTTCTATAAAATCTGATGGAAAAATTGTTACGAATATTCCAGCGGCGCAAGGGATAAAGAAACTGTAGCGAATTGCAGAAATGCAAATGTTTTCAACAGAACGCCGTTTCGGTGGAAAATTCTCGGAAATGTATATTGTCATCGAGTGGCTGATCGATAAAGACTTGTCGAGCGTTTTCGTCATCGGTAGTTTGTGTTTGTATTTCCGGCGAAACGAAGTCTAATTGTCTCACAGCGCTGACCACTCGATAGAAATGTGATTGTGAAAAATCAGTAACGCTGGGGAAACGAATAACGAATCGCGATTAATACAAATTAATTTCACAGAAACGTTCGAACGTTATTTGAAATGCAGAGTTATTTGATCGTGCTTATTATTCCTGAAAATATAAAAACATCACCGACGAAAAATCTTGTGGAAGCACTTTTCCCTTAAAATGACGAATATGTGTATTAAATTTCTCTTTTCTGCCGTAGGAATTACTTTCTTTTTTTAATCTCGCGAAATATGGTTATTTTTTTAAATGTAGTTGCCATTTAATTAACAATTAAATTTTTTAATTCACTCTCCTCTCTACAGGGTGTCCCAGGTTTTAACGGCCAAACGAAAAATTTGTCAAAGTACTTCGTTTTCATACCAATCCCAATTACTCGTCTAAAACGAAAAACGTAACACATTCCTCACAAATATTGCAATTGTCATTCAATTAACATTTAAACGCTGGAACTTACCATCTCCTCCATCTGTCCCTTTCTTCTCGCAGCATTCCCGAAAAACCTCGCAACGTACTTGGTTTACCCACTAATCTCGGTTATTCGTTCAAAAATGTTACTCGTCCGCAGCGAAAAAATATCGCAATTATCACCCTATCCTCTCCGTTTCACCGTAACACTGAAACTTAATCGCGAGAAAACTGCAGCAAAAACACGTTTCGTTTAACGCGGAAGTTTGAAGTTAAGGGATGCAAGCGCTAACTCGAGCGCGATTTGAATTTCAAATAGCTGGTTTAACAGATGAAATACAGGAGTTTGCCGATTCGAGCGATACGCCTTTTTCACCGTTCGCCAATTGTTTTCGAAATGATCCAACTCGTGTGTCAAACGTTCCCATAAATGTTACCCAAAGCGTGCTCTGTGTATCGATAAAACAGGGGTGCTGGTTTTTATAGAAGCGCTCGAGCCGCGAGGATTCCTAGAATCGTCCAAAGAAATCATCGAAACACTCGTAAAAGTGCTTCTCTTCTTCGCAGACGAGCTGTTTCCACCGCAACACGAATGAAATCAAGGGAGAAAAGTCAGAGGACAATCCCGATCCACCTCGTGCAACCGACTTACATTTGCATCCCTTATGGTGGCCGCGAAAGTTGTCTCCGGCTCTCTCGACGCTTCCCCGGGAACGTTTTCCCCGGGAAATTTTCACGAAACGGCAGACCACGGTCTCCAAGTGACACTTTCGCGTCATTCTCTGCATCCCGCGTAAAGAGTTCCGCGGATACTCGTGCAAAGGAACGAGTTCGCGTAGGAAAAAAATGCTAACAACGACGAGAGGAGAATGGGACGCGGTGTTGAAAAAGAACGAAGCAGGCGACAGACAAATGCAAGATGGAAAATGCAGTCGAATAATGTGATCGTGATGGGTTTTTTTTTTGCGGGCAACACGTCGTCGTTTCCTCTATTCTCACATTGTCGACGTCGCTGTGCATATTTTTTTTCGAGTTCTTGCTATGTGGATATCAGAGTATTCGAAGTACTTATTATAATTCGAATTTGGATTCTAAGTGCTTGTATCCGAGTACTTGAGTATCTGGATTCGGATTTTCTTCGTTAATTACTGAAATATTTTGAAGGTTTTCTTGTCAGGATTTAGATTAAAGGGAAAGCAGGTTTAGGTAAATGATTAAGATTAGAATGTGAAAATTAGTGTGTGACACTGATATTTAGTACTCGATAGACTCATCGCGAGGGTAATATGATACTCAAAATTCAGATATTCGTAAATCCGAATTCTGGAGTTTATATTAAGTATCTATGGGAGTACTCGGATACTCAAGGTTCAGGTATCCATAAATCCGGGTACTCGGGTCTGAATTGAGTAGCTATCCGAGTAGTCAGATACTCAAGTTCTGGATATTCGAGTACTAGAATACTCAAGATTCAAATATCCATAAATCTGGATACTCGGGTCTAAATTGAGAAGTTATCAAAGTACTGGAATAGTCAAGATTCAAATATCCATAAATCCGAATTCTCCAGTCGAAATTGAGTATCTATCGGAGTACTCCAATACTCAAGATTCGCATATCCATAAATTCGGATACTCGCGTCTAAATCGAGTACTCGGGTACTCAAGATTTGGATATCCATAAATCCGGATACTCGAGTCTGAATTGAGTCTCTATCCGAGTACTCAGATATCCGTAAATCCGAATATTCGAGTCTAAATTTCGTATCTATCGAAGTACTCAGACGTCCAAATATGCGGATACTCGAGACTAAATTTCTATCGAAGTACTCGGATACTCAAGATTCGGATATCCATAAATCCAAATACTCAAGTCTACACTGAGTAGCTATCCGAGTACTCATATATCCACAAATCCGGATACTCGACTCTAAATCGAATAGCCATCCCAGCACTCCAATACTTAAAACTCGAATGTCCGTAAACGAAACGAGCAACTAAGATCTCGAATATTTTTCTTCAGGCCTAGAAGGAACTTGGCTGTTCGCAAGTACGATCAGAGTGCCGCACATAAGTGTGTATACGCGTCAGTTTAGTTGCCATGGGAGACCGGGGTCGGAAGCATCACGCAAGAAATAGACCTCTGGAGGCGTCGTGACGCCGAGACCGGGGGCGTCCTCTGTTCCGTCACTGGCAGACTTTGAATTTTCCTGGAGACACGGATGAGAAGTGACTAGTGCAGGCGCGACTCCGAAGGGCCGTTACTGTTATCCCCCGGGAAGCCCGACCACCAAGGGAATAACGCGTTAAAGCTCCGAAGGAAGTCGAGTGGAAGTACAACGAAAGTGGCGGTGAAGAGAAGCTGGGTTTGACTTTCTACCACCCGCACCCGCTCATAGGTATCTCTCGTTTCTTCCCTACCAGCGAAGAAAACGGTTTCACGGTTTGCCGAGTGCGTCTAATTGTATATATTATTAAACTTTAAAGATGGATCCTGCGCGTGCAGCAGCTTTTCCTTTTCACGAACGTCAGTCGTGATATAGGGGAGAGTAGGGGAAACACCGAACGTGGGGTAAATGCGAATTTTCATATATACGGTGTTAGAGAGGAACGAAAAATTCCTCCTTTTGCCACATGATCGCTCGTACCGAATGCAATGCTAGCTCACCGATGCAAAACAGTCTAACACGCACACTGATGAAGATTTTTCCTCCTCTTCGTCTAATTTTTTGAAGAAAGTAAAGTAAATATAGCTTTTGCATTTATAATTATCTTAACACTAACATTTAATGTTAATGGATCATGTGTTATAATTACTGTGAATGGGCACACGAAAAGTGCAGTGATGAACAGAGCACATCTATGTAGAGACTATTTATGCGACTTCTGTAAAAAATAAGTAGCGTTCGTGATTACCCCACGACATTTAGAAAATCACGAACAAAATCGGTTTGGTTTTTCACAGTAAAAATTGGTTTTATTTAAAAATTTTTTTAAAGTTCATTACAAAAATGTATAAACAGATAGTAAGTATGCGTTTATATATAAACGATAAAAAAGTTATTACCTTTGTAATATTTGATTTTATTCAATTTTCTCCTTAGGTGTTCGTAATTCCCCAACTCTCCCCTATGTGTGTGTGTGTGGTCTCTTTGTGAAGCTGTTGCGGTGGAAAATGGGACATTATCGCGGGGTGTATTAAAAATGCAAGTCTGAAATTAGAGAGACGAGTCGAGAAGGTCTATATGGGGAGAAAAATGTGTTCATAGTTTACTTCCTGCTCTTGCAAATTTGATGTCGTGTGAAATGGAGATGATTTGCATATTACACAACGATATAATTTTCGGTGATTACACAGAGATCACCTTAGATTATTGTCTTGTTCGTGGATCGATTGAAATTTTTTTTTGTCATGTAACACGATTCGAAGAGGTCTTCGAGATGATTATAGTACATTTTGTCACCTTCAGGTTTTTTTAGGTATAATCGTAGAGGAAAAGATATTTTATGGTGCTTGCTGAAGTCGTCTCAACATCCGGTAAAAGATAGGTGTAAAGAAATTATAGGTTTATTTATGAAAAAAATTGAAGATGACTGAAAATTTAGGAAAAAACTGGACTAATAAGAAATGTAGTATAATCTTCTCGAAGGTTTCTTTAAACCAAATTATGCGACCTAAAAACAATTTCGTTCAGTCCATTAATAACAAAATAATGTAAGGTGTTATACTATTACTTACTTAAAATAATACAAGTGATGTTTACAAAGTATAATAATAATTACGATATTTATTACTGGGAATTATTTCAGAACGACTGTACGTCTATCTTCAAATATAAATTGTTCTTTCTGAAATGTACCAAAAAGCTTCTCGGAGTAAATTTATTAATTATCTTCAGGAATTTGTGAAAGTAGATTTAAAAAAGTCAATTTCTTAGTATTTTCTAAAATAATAATTTTCACTCAAAAATTGAATTAAGGGAAA
>NW_017100203.1:2675272-2676450 GCF_001263275.1 Habropoda laboriosa | reverse complement strand
TAATTAACCTTATTTTAACCAGTTAAGATGCTCTAGCTTTTCATAAAATTTTTTTTTTTCAAATGTAACATCAGAAGTAATTGTTCATATATATATAAATTGCAAGATTTTGGGACATTCTATCTAGTTACACAGAATGTAGTTCACAGTCCACTTTCAAGCTTCCCATAGTTAATACCAAAATACAACATACTCGTAGTTCACTCTTAAACAAGTTTGATCCCTTTGGTTAGTCAGCTTCATAACCCAATTACGTGTTAATTTCCTAACAATTTCGCCTTGCTTTTCAGAGAATCTCCCCTCCTTCTGATGCAAGGAAATACACGGAACATTTTCACGGGGATTTCAATTCACGTCACCTTTACCTTTATTTAACAAAAATTCTCCAAAGTAAAAACGAATCAGAAGTTGTAAACTAATAAAAGAAACAGGATTACGTCCAATCAGAAGAATTTCACTGCAATTTCACTGTAACTTTAATAAGTAAATGCTATGTAAAAATGTAATTCAAACATCTGATACTTAGCACGCATAAAGCAATTCCTATGAAAAAGCAGAAAGTCAAATGAAATTTTCCCGCTAACAAATACGAAAACAATTATTTCGCAGATATCTTAATGTAAAATTATATTTTAACAAATACGATAAATCATAAAAAATAATAAATCCATTCTTTAAAATGTTCCGTCGCGCAGGTACGGAACGCGTGGGGTCTTCGTTGACCGGGTTTATGGCACGCTCGCACGAGAAGCTTATTTCTGAGAACAAAGACGCTTCGTAGCTCCGCGAAAAAATAAGTAATTTCTTACAGAACAATGCCTTTAGAATTTCGACTTTTCCGCGTCCTCGATAACCGAAGACGTGTCATAAACCAGGTATTCCTGAAGGGTCAATCCACACGCGCGTATAACGGCACTCTCGGCCGACGCGTCACCGAAGGACAGCGAAAATTCCACGCACCCGCAGGTAGGGCCCCACTCCTTCCAAGGAAAAGCGCGCTAAGGGCGCAATGGAAGGGTGGGTGACAATCAAGGGACACGTTGATTGGTAATTTTTACTTTCGTGAAAAACCAATTAGCGTGCCTTCTTGCACTTGGCGGGGGAGTCACTGCGAACTCCAGAAAAATTCGGGGATCGAAAAACACATTCGCAAAGATTCTCTCGTGTGAACAAGACAC
>NW_017100203.1:2673804-2675142 GCF_001263275.1 Habropoda laboriosa | reverse complement strand
GTCGTCAATCGTTTCGTGACGTACTCTACGTTTGTAGTTACCCAAAATTAATTTGGCGGGTAACAGTCGCGACCGCGAACTTCCTCTTGAACATCGGACAAAAATTTTTATTAAGTTCTTAAGTCCATTCTTAAATTAATTGCCAAGGCATTTGAATATTTCTGCAACAGCGGAGATCGTGCAATATCCACACGCGTTCGATAAAACCACCCCTTACAAACATTGCCAGTTAATTAAGTTTTGTATCTCTAACTCTGAAATACTGTACGCGTATTAATCGCAACGAACGCTTTTATCGATTATTAAACAACAAAGTTTGGTTTATCGCAAATTGCTCCTGTAACCGGGTTCTGAAAACTTGTTACAGAGGCGCATCAGTTTTCTGCACACATATTCGTAACGCATAATACGAAATTGTACCAGAACGCGTTTTATTGTCCACACGAAATTCGATAGCACCGCGAGAAGATTACAGGATGCGAATATAAAACAATTTTAATATTTCGCCGGGCTGACAAGAAATGCTTTTTGGAAAATAGCCCCGATAATAGAGAATCGACAATAGCCCCGCTTCAATTTCTCCAATTTCCCTAACGGGGTTTCTCCTAACCCTTATATCAATGGCATACAATACCACAAGTAAATTGGTTTCATGTCCATTGTTCCACGTGCAGACATTGCCTGACCGTAAAAGGTGCTAGAAAATAAGATGTGAAATAATTTTTTTTCTAGTTATTTGCACCTATTAATTTGTGTGATGCTTTGTGATAAAAAAGCAATGTTGTATCAAAAATAATGTTAATATAACATTGTAATTACAGAAATAATATGCTATTGAAAAGATTATATTAAAAATAAGTGTATCATATTTGTTTGAATAAAAGAAATAAATTTTAAAGCGAGAAGGTATTGTCAAGATTTTATGGATCTTGCGCCCTAAACTAGATTTAAATAGTGATAAAAATTAATTTTAATTTGAACTTTCTTTCTAATTTATAAGACTGAGGATTAATAAATGTGATTAATCTACAATATATTCGCTCTTTTTTACATAATACAGTGCTAAAACATTAAATAGCTGCCGTTTAAATGTGTAACCAGTAAAAGAAATTATAAATCAGGGGGTTGAACAGCGCAGTCCAAATATTGCTAAAATATATTATACTTTTTATCGAAAAAGAAGCAAAATTAAAACAAAGAATGAAAACTAACAATGTTCTGCACCAGTAACGTATTTCACTTTTGTACACGGTAAATATAGTCTGATTAAAAATAATACGTTCTTTCCAACCCTCTATAACCTGATTTTTCTTCGCTCGTGAGAAAAAATATTTCAGT
>NW_017100203.1:2610363-2673161 GCF_001263275.1 Habropoda laboriosa | reverse complement strand
ATTTAAAAAATTGTAACTATTATAAAAAAATTGGCTGGTAACAATACAATAGTACGACAACAGTCCACCAATAAATAAATAAAACAAGACTGTAAAATGCAGCTAAACAGACGCGTAAGATCCAAGTCACACGGCGTTACAGAGGTTTAACGCAGATTCCAGATGCAAACAAACGAACGGAATAACAATTTTCCATTAGAAACGTAAAATTCAGCGCAATAACCGTTTCTTAGAACCGGCGAAGCTTTAACACACTTTATCGAGGAGCACGATCTAAAGTGTGGGACGGGAAGCGAAGTCTCGTCCAATTTTCAAGGGTTCCTTTAATCCTTCGAAATGTTCTTGCAACCGAGCGAGCAACTTTCCAGCCCCGACACACAGAATCATTGGCAGCGGAACAGCAATCGAAACGGCAAACAACAAGTACCCTGCGCGGCGCAAACCAGACCGGTGGAATATACGTTTCAATTTCACCTCCCTGCCCGAAGTAGTAACCTTCATTCGTTCCGAAGAAAATTAACTTTGTTAAAACGATGACGTCCGGAGAAACAACGCTTCCGGGGCGAAGCGGAAGATTAATTGAGAATACAGCTTTGAGACTGGAAAATTGACTGGGCGATCCGCGAGATGCTGGCTGCTGCTGCAGCTAATACCGGCAGCAGACTGTAAGCAGACTTTAAAGGACCTCCGAGCTTATAGGATCTCCAGGGAGATAGACTCGCAAAGATATCAAGAAACGTAACTCGGCTAGGTCAAATATGAATACATGTGCTTTGTGCTCCGTTTAATATGTCCTCGCGACTTTTTACGCTTTTCTCCAAACCTTCGAGAATGACGCCAGGGAGAAGAGATGGAACAGAAAGTGGGTTGAAAGAGGACTTTCTGGAATATTGCCGAATTGCTTCAAATTTCAATTTTTAATCGAATATCGCAAATATTGATTTATTGATTTTCGATTCTTTATTTTGTCGCAACTCTTAATATTATGACACCTGGTGAAAGAGATTTGAAACGCACAAAACTGAAGGTCGCGAATTTAGTTGCCAACGTAGTGTTATACAAGTACGAAATTATACTTTTATTAAAAAATATTTTATCGTTAATGTGAAATGTAAAATGTGAAATCGTTAAAATTTGTAAACTTCAATTAAAATACGGCACAGGTTCCTTTTGTCCAATCGCTCTAAAATTTTGCAAGCGTCATAATTTTAGAAGATGCGGTAATAAAAAAGTCGAAGAAAAATGTTAACTCCTATAGCAGTGATGGCGAACCTATGACATGCGTGTCAAAGATGACACGCCAAGACATTTTGGGTGACACACATCGACTTAAGTCACCTCACAGCCGAAACCATAGCGAGTCCGACAAGGTCGTAACGTTCGCAACAATTATGGATATTTCTAGATGTGACACGGCACCCGAGTTAAGCTAGGTTTTTCTCCAATTTTGACACACCGAGCTCAAAAGGTTCGCCATCACTGTCCTATAGCTAAGAATCAATCTATACATAGTTCTCCTACACGAGGAACAATAACGTTCGTTCCTTTTGTTTAGCGTGGTTTATATACCATGGTGGCAAAGAAAGGCTATTTTTAAGTTCACCGAGTTAGCGTATTATTCGATATTTGGTATAATTCATGCGGGAAGAAATTAGGTTATTAGTTAAAGCTCTGAAATTTCATTTTGTTCGTCCTCCATAGCCGAAGACGTGTCATAAAAGCGAAGTTTCCTAAGGGTATAGTCGACATCGGTTTCTAATGGTACGCAGAACCGAAGAGTCGGAACCTGCTGGAAATTCCACACTGTTACCAAACTTCTGTACATCGTGCGACAGACCAGCTATAGCCCCGGCCGTGCTATATCGCGGTCGTAAACTAAACCCTCGAAATGTGGCACCGATTCATGTCACGGCACTGAGGGCTGTACACTACATTTCGTTTTAGGGTTCCGCGCAATAAAAGAACGACGTCTTATGACTAAACTGACCAGATTTCCTGAAGGCAAATTCGGTACACTTTTATTGAAGAAAAAAAAAATTAAAAATGAATATATTTCGTAACTGCGATAAAAGAAAATTACATTTTAATTTAATTATCGTATTTAACGAATTAGAAAAAATAATGAAATCGAAATATCTACATTTTTATTATTAAATATAATGATTGCTTAATATTTAAATACCTAATACTTAAACAATGATTATACATATTTATCTGAAGAGGAAATCGTCTTTAATAATTCTTCATTATTTAAAATTTCCAATAATTGATTAATAAACTAAATTAATAATAATTACTATTTGGAATAATTAATTATTTACTAATAATTACTATTTAGAATAGTTGATTATTTAGTAATGATTACTATTTGGAGAATTAGGAGATACTTCCTGTATCTGTGTAGCCAATATATCGTGTAAATACATTGACACTGGACTAAAAATTCCTTCTCACAGCCCTGATCGAGGTTTCAGGCCCCCGAGCGCCCATTTTCCCGTCAATATCGTTGTTTCGACACCCGAAAAATGTTTACATCGGCTCCTGATGACTTTGACGACCACGCTATATCGCGGCTCAGACTATATCACCCCCACTCCTTCCAGGAAAGAGGGCGCTGCGAGCGCAGTGAAAGAGGGCGTTCGCGATCTTTATTAGACAAGCTTCTTACAGAGAATCAAATCGAAGTGATTAAAAAGTGGCAGTTATGTCTCGTTCGTTTATTTATTATTTTTTATTCTTTCCATCGGTTTCTGTTAATGGAAGTGGAAACAGGCGGCGACGCTATTCTCGTAATTCCCGGCACGCATTTCCAATAATACACGCGATTTTAATAAATTACCCGAAGGGGATACATATATAGGAAATTACATCGAACACCGTCAACCCGGATTTTACGCAGCGAATTTAATTTACAAATTGAATTTCAGGATAGGAGGGATATCTTGAAAACAGGGAAAAAACGATATCGGCGAACAAGATATTGCTGATGATGGACTTAGCATTTCAGCGATAAATACACAACTTCCGGTTACTGTGGAAATTGAAATTTTTCAGTGGGTAAGGAATTATTTGAAATTATTTTATTAAGAAAATTATTTGAATTTTTAAATATAGAACAGAATTTAATATTTTTAAAGAACAGATAAATATCTGCCTGTATAGAAACAAAGAAAACTTCGATTAAGCTTCGAAACGGTCTTAAAATATCAAAAATTGACATTTATTTAATTAAAAATTCTACAATGGTAATGCTTCCATTCATACGGTGAACGTTTTTGTTAAGCCTGTTAAATACTTGAGCGTTCTTTGCTTTTCCAATAACAATAAATACAGTGACGTCCAAATATCAGATAAATAACATTTTTATGCAATTAAAGGGATATCACGATTTATTAACGATGTCAAGTAGTTACGCATTTCATAAATTCACAATGAAAAGTGTACTTAATAACATAATTAATAACAAAATTAATCACGATACTAGTGTCACAGTTTCATTCTAACGAACAAAATAAATATTTGTTATCAAGATGAAATATAATTGTACTTTAATCTAGCAATACTTAATAATACTTAACTATTATAATTCCAATGAAATTTTCTACAAATGCTCCTTTCTTCTTAATCTTTCTTAGAAACCTGCTTATTCTTTTGTTCTCTCGTTGCACGTGAGCTTCGGTTAACTCGACAGACTCGAAGATGATTAATTAGAAATTTAAGAGTTCCGTGCGATGCTCCCGGTAGTCTGGGGCCATTATTGAATCACGGCAAGTAGTCTTTGAAGCACTTGCAAGAGGATACATTCCCAAGAGGAATGAGCACCACGCCCCCGCCCCGGGCTAACTTGAACCAGAATAAACGGGGGAGATTCTGTGTGGATTACGGAAACACGCCTTGCTCGTATATTGGAATCCACGATGAAATTGCGAAAAGAAAGTATAAAATACAATCGGGTCTATGATAAAAACGAGTTACTACCCTTAACGAGCTGTAATAACAGTTGAACAGTAGTAGTTTCCTGCTTCTCGTTTTACCCGATCATCTTCCACGCTGTCCTACCACCTCGTTTATACGAATTTCCAAGTTGTCGCTTAGCACGCGCGATAACAGGGAAAATCAACAAAGAAACCTGGGCGGGGGGGTTATTTATTATATCTCTTAATATTAAGGGAAAACGAACGAAACGATCGGTGTCGTTTGATCGATTCGAGCAGTTAAAGAAGTCGTAAAACTCGAGACGGAGAACGAAGCTCCGGTCGAAGTTTTCGACACTCGGGGACATTTAAGCAGTTAATAATGTGTTAATATTGTCGCGGCCGGGGAGATATTACGTCGGTCGAACAGCATGTTTCCTTGGGAGAAGTGATGAACGAAGTTCCGCCAAGTCAAATAAAATCCCCGGCAAGATTGCGATTTCGTCTGGCTGGTGAACTTTTCTCAAAATCGTAAAGATTAAAGATCCTCCGCGGAAATGATAGAGGTTCTCGCGTGAAGGTGCTTAATCACGTTCCACGGGAACTTTTCGTTGCTCGCATAATTTTCCCCGGGTGGGTATTCTCGAATGTATAAGTAAGGCGAAACAAAACGGAGAAAAGTGAGAGAGAGAGAGAGAGAGAGAGAGAAAATGGGGAACAGCGTTCTCATGGTTGGCAACGTGCATACAAGGCTTATGGGCCATGTTAATTCGAATCTCTTGCCCGACGTCGAGGGGTTTTCTTGAAAAAAATTTTTCGAGAGTATTCGCATTATTAAATTCTCACGGTTCCGTTCACGACCACCTGACCGAGAAAGAATTAACTGATAAACTTGGGACCTTATAAATTGGGAGATATTATTATTGGATTGCCTGCGAGAGTCGCGCGGTACACTTTGAAGGACCTACAACCTACAATTCCCCAAGGCAGTACGTACTACGTGTAACATGCCGGCGAAGTCGAACTGAAATAAACGAGGGAGACTCGACGTGGGTTATGAGAACAAGGTTTAGTTCCCCCGGATATATAGCGAAATGGTAAGTTACAGAACGGAGTATATTACCGTCTCTAGGAATTTCTAGTGACCTCTATTATTACGTAACTGCATTCCCTCCAATTGCGCCGGGTGTTTTCATCTATTCTAATCGACCCTGTTGACAAACGCTATCGTACCTTCTATATATCAAATCTCTATTTCATTCGATTACGCGGTCGTTACTTTACCAGCTGTTACTTCAAAACAATTGCTTTGTGTCTATTTCTCATGAATTGCGAATTTGGTTAATTTTAACACGTTCACTGCCACCGACGAAGAATCGTCGACACAGTGTCGACGGTGGCACACAGGGTAAAATATTTTGTGTCGACGCACTGTCGACGGTGGCACACGGGGTCAAATATTTTGTGTCGACACAGTGTCGACGGTGGCACACGGGGTCAAATATTTTGTGTCGACGCACTGTCGACGGTGGCACACGGGGTAAAATATTTTGTGTCGACGCACTGTCGACGGTGGCACACGGGGTCAAATATTTTGTGTCGACGATGCTTCGACGGTGCAATAATAATATTTAATAGTTCACTCTTCAGTTAAACGGAAGATATGGATATTAAAATTGATATTGTATTCCAGGTTGGCCAATCCACGGTTATTTTTCTACAGTATATTTTCTTGTCATTACTCCTTGCTTATTTTTAATGTAGAAAGATTAACATTATTACCATTATTTTTTAATGTAACTCCCATTTACTGAACTATTCTATTCATTTTCTGTAAGAATTAATTAACAATCATAATATCTTCACGCAGTTTACAATTTCAAACGTTTAACAACATCCTTCCAGAACCACGTAAATTCCTATTAATCTCAATTTTCTTTATTCGTCCTGTTTAATCTGCTTCAATCGAGCACGTGACGCGTATTAATCGCGCATCGGCTAGATAAAGTCAGGTATCATTTTCGAGCAAGCGGGGGGAAAATAAAGAAGACATTTCCCAGAGACAGCGGCGGCGCGACACTTTTACCGAGCGTCGCCGAATTTCGCGTTCCCTCTTAAAAGCCAGCTGGTTCTCCCTCTCGGCTCGTACGCCCTCCTGACGGCGACCAGTCCAGAATATTCATATTTAGCGAAGGACAATAATTAATTTCATTTCAGGTGTCGATCAATAGCCCGGGCCCGTAATTAAAAGCACTAATGAGAAACGGAAAAACCAAGTGACACGGTAACTCCGTTATCGCATTATCCACGGTTTATCGCAACGTAGCGGAGCGAATTTAAGGTGGCCGAAAAAGTAATTATCGGTTCCCATTAGTGGCGGAGTAATGTTAGATTCTACGGTGCGGCGCGCTTTCACTCTGCCCGCCGTTATTGGAAAGATAATGGCAAAGAAAAGAGGGGCACAGATAAAAAGGGAGGGGGAGCGGGAAAAAAGGAAGAGCAGCAGGAGGGAACGGGTAGCGAAAAAAGAACGAGGAAAAAAAAAGAGGGGAAGAAAAAAACGTCGCGACAGAGAATTCGCTATTTTCGCCGCGCGATAACCACGGAACGTCTCCAACGGTCTACGGACATTATTGACTTCCCTGTTAATATCGTACGCGCTACTCCCGGGATACATATATGTGGCATGTTAGCATGGTATAACACAACGTTTGTCGGACGTAATACCGAATTCGAGATTTCCGTTCTATGCAGTGACCGAAACGCACGGAAACTCGAGTATATCTGTGGATTAGCATAAACGGTGTTGTCTTTGAAGGATCGAATAACAGCAATATAGTCGACCAAGGACTAAACGGATTCGACGGATCAGACGAAATAAGCAACCGGGCTTCGATCTAGTCCTGTGAAAACACAGTTAAGCAAGGACCTTTGCTCTGAGAAGGGTCCGCGACAAAATAATAGACGAATCACTGACCGCATACACATATACACACTCTGCTGTTCGTAAGTATTAAGACACCCGTTATGTTCGTGTAGAAAGTATCGTATAAATTAAATTACATTCGCTCGGCGAAGTTAATTTCATATGTTAGTACTTCTTATAATTCGAGATTCTAGAGTGAATCATTTTCTTTTAGGATATTAATAATTTTGCGATGACTTTTGTATGTCGAACAATTGTGTATTAAATTTGTTACGACAGTGAGGCTTGCTTCACATTCAGCATGTAGAATTTAGTAAAATTTTATAGATTCCAGTAGAATTCAGCGGATTTCAGGAAATTTTAATAGATTTCCGTAGGTTTCAAAAGATTCCAATAGGCATTAGTAGAATACAGTAGATTTTAATAGAATTCAATAGACTTTAGTAGATTGCCTTAGGTTTCAAAAAATTTCAATAAATACTAGTAGAGTACAGTAGATTTTAGTAGAATTCAGGAGATTTCAATAAATTTTGGTAGATGTCAGCAGAGTTTAATAGAATTCAGTAAATTTCAGTAGATTTTAGTACGCTTCCCATTCAGTAAGTTTCCTAATACTTATGAACGGGAGTGTATATGACTGCTATATTTTACTCCACTGTCCCTTGATTTCTGGTAGAATTATTACTTTCAGTAATCTAAGGGAATATTGAATTAACGAGAAGTTTTTGTACCGTATCTAGAGTGGACGCTAGCAAGCTTTGCATCTTCGGTTTAGGATTTGCATCCTATGATTATTTTAACGATTCTGATACAGCAGGACATCGTAAGAAAATCATTTATGTTTCAAATAATTAAAACGCGACATTTTATGACAATTTAAATAAAACTTCTTCACTTTATTAGTTTCATTAATATTATCTTCTCCATTTCTTCACAATTTAAACGAGACCTTCATTTTCACGTGAAATTCATGGGAAAAAAGAGGTTCCACAAAAATTGACAATTCCACTACACGAAATTTCCCCCCTTGAAGAATCTAATCATCGCAGAATTTAATACCGTGCACACCATAAACCAGCATAAATCTTGCATTAGTCCACCTTATCGCGGAAACTCTACTTCAGATTAATTCCAGCATATTATTTATCCGAAAGCTATTATTTTTCAATTTTACGGCGACTAGAGGCAATATGGCGTAGTGCAAATTGTTTTTACGAATGGTATTGATTTTAACTATGGAAATTGGTTTCCGTGACTGGTGCTTCCGTTTCGAGAGTTTATGCAAATCGAAGGCAGAAAAAGTCATTAGTCAATACTTCTTCACCCCGCGTATTAATCACGTTTTTTTCTTTTTTTTCTCAGTCGCACTATCCTTCTATAAAATTATACAATTTTGCCTGATTTCATTCCGATCGTATATTCCACCGTTCGCTGTACATTTTTCCTCGTTACGGTTTAAACAGAAGGAAAGAAAAAAAATTGGAGCTTCAGCATGCACGCAGCTTAGGAAAACTCTTAGTCCAGATTCTTAATAAAATTGCAAAGTCTCGCAAAATACGGCAGCATCCAGAGTGCTCCCTTCGGGTAAAGGATATACTATCTGTTCTGACGTCCATACAGATGTTGCTTGTTGTAATCCAATAGTTCGGATTCTGGGTGACGTATAGCGTACAGTAAAACCCATGATGCGAACGGAATATGGGTTAGAGACACACTAGGAGGTCTCTGGCAATTCAGAGATTTATATCGCGTATACACACCGCTCTGCTCCCCCTATCTTCCTCTCTTTTTGCACCGAAAATCGAGCCAAGCCTCGTGAAATATTCCGCGAAATGTTACGCGACAAATAACTCTAATACACAACGATAATACTTATTTCGCAAATGTCGCACGATCGATCGCGCGGAAACACTTGGCAATCGTTTAATCAATCGAACGATCATGATTGCAAATCGACACATTCGCTGCCAGCGGAAAATCGATAACACCGCTCGGGTGGTACATTCTGGGACGCACACGCTGCGTCGGCGGCAGTGTTAGGGTGTTGAACCGTGGATATATTTCGGTAAACATTTCGAACGAAACAGTGACAAAGATATATCTGTCGAACAGTTTTTGCTTTTTATTTCATCGAAAGAAAAATTATCGTGCGCCACAGGATAAAAGCTTCGAGGACCTACAAACAGCTCGAGTCTCAGGAGAGGCGAACTCCACGGGATCCTGCGTGTCTGGAAAGTTGAACGAAAATAGACGAGAGAGCTTCGATGTAGGTTGAGGGAATGAGGTTAAGTTCTAGGGTACCCGGAATCTACGCTGGAGAGGAACAGGCTCGAATACAGACTTCGACGAAAACGCCTCAGACTTTAGCGAAATTTATGCGTCAGATCTCGATGAAATTTATCCCTCCGGATGGAACAACGCTGGATGTCCCGAAACGGCTGATTCAAGAGCGAGTAATACTACTTTTCCAAGCGAACTTTTAACACCGCGTGATCAATTGCTTATTGTACAATATTTACAAATAGATCGAAAGTTGTATCAACATCGTGTCATATTTTAAATATTTTTTTTTACTAAACTAAAATTCTGAAAAAATTAATTATCGTTCTGAAGCATGTACGTACTTTCTTCTGCGTAAGATAGAACGAATTTCTGGTGGCCAGGAAGCAGAATAAAAGAAAAAAAGAAAAATACAAAGAAGTAGGGAAAATTACAATTATCTGCAGCCTTTGGAAAATATGCAGATGTGGAAAACACAGTAAAAAGGCAATAACTTGTAAGCAATGTGAATTACATCATCGGTAGACGGTGAGATGTGTAATGAATTTAACATCAGAGCAGAAATTGTTTGTGAAGAATACAGAAAAAATATTGGATGTATTATATTTTACTCAGAATTAATATAGAAATGTTTTCTTCATATCAAAGATGCTTATTTATCATTAATTTATTACGATTAAAATAAAGTATTAAAACACAAGACATCTGTTGAAATAAGACTTAAGGAACGAGAGAATATTTTTGATCGCACAACCGGTTAATTAGTAATATACAAAATCCACATTTTGACTGGACGCACCATAAGATTATCTAATATTATAATTTTACAAGCATTAATAATCACAAAATACTGTTAGACTTTTCAAATCCCAAGACCAATTATAGCACAAAGAAAACGAACAATATTTAGATACATAAAATGGAAGTTCAATAATTTTCTAGCACACATTTTTAATAATAAGTTAGTCAAACTTTCTGCACTTGTGCAAGTAACAAAAGTTTCAATTTTTATTCGAAACGACAGCGTTCGAGCTGTCCAAGAAGATTTCATTAAAAGCAAAATAGCACTACTATACGAGCCACTCAGAAGCCAAAACGATTAACTCCAATTTCAATATTCATTTTTCATAAATAAACCAAATTTAATAAAATCCATTTTACGTAGTCGGTCATTTTACCTTCTAAGTGGCTCATACACTACCGGCCAAAAGTTTGGAACCACATCCCACTTTTCATCAATATTAAATCTGTTGTTAATTTTTTACAGATCTGAAGTTTATCCCAATTTTACATTTATCAATTTATCTCATATCAATTGATTCGAACGATAAAAAATTCTCAAAGTCGTTGACGTTTTTCTGGAAATTTTTGTGTAAATTGCAATGCTCGGTGATTCGAAACTTTTCGCCGGTAGTGTATATCTCAGAATTTTACTAAAATTTTAACTCATCGAACGGCAACCGAGTTAAAATTTCGCAAAAACACCCTACACTGCCATTCTATGTTTACGGATCTGCCGCAAATGGTAAAATGGAAATTGGCAACTGCGAAAGCAGGAATTAAGAATAAACAGCGTTCCACCCTCCCCTCCCCCCCTGGAAACAATTTCAAAAAAGCCTCTACGTAGGTAGAGATTGAACAGTCGTTTCGAAGGCGTGTTGTATTTATTCGGCACAAATATCCTTATTGCGCGAACAAATATCAGCTGCTCACCGGCAAATTGGCAGTAGAAGAAGAAGAAGAAGAAGGGAGCAGTGTGGTGCCTCCCGCGAAGAACCGATAATTTTGAAATACCTCGCGGCATAGATTTCTCAAGACTTTTGCCAACAAAACCAGTTAATAGGTAATTCGTGCACAAATTCCACCGCGGTGCTCGTTAAAAACTTCCGAGGAATTTTAACGAACTTAACAAGCTGCTTCCTTGTTCGTATACTTCTATTTTCATAAACAGATTTCACCGCTAGAACAAACAAAAATCCTTAATACAGGCTATATGTATACAGTGAACCGGGGTGTGTACTCCCGGACTCCGGGACGAAGAAAAACTAGAAGGAAAGTGGAGCAATCACCGATTACCAGTTGATCCAAACTTTCGTCACGAAACGGAAAGAAGTTGCTTTCGCATCGAATACGGCTTATTCGTTGAAAATATTAAATAGACGAATATGTATATGTACGTAGATATACTTCTTGAACTTTTTGATTGTCCAGATGCTTGCCCTCCTGAGGGATAATTGTGTGAAACTTTTTTCCGGTTGTATTAGGTCACCCTATAGGTAACGTCGCTTCTTATCTTCGTTCGATATTCGCACGCGTCAAAAAATAAATTTTTTAAAAATTAATTTCAAAGTCTTTTGAAATTCAGTTAAAATTGACTTTAAATTTAGCTTTCTTAGGTTTAATCTACAATCTGTGTAATTAGGTCATTCAAAATTTAGTTAAAATTTACTTTAAATTTATTTAAAATTTAGTTTCCTTAGGTTTAATCTACAATCTGTGTAATTAGGTTAGGTCGTAAGTTCACGCCGAAAGCGAAATATATTTTAATGAAAATTCAGGGAAATACTATAGCGATAACATAATGGTTTTACCAAAAAAAAAAAAAAAGTTGTGGAATCAGAAAGCGCTTATGTTTTTTCTTTTTTTAAAATCAAATTTTAAGGTTCGTTGTAAATATTGATCTAATTTATAAAGTGAGGTATGAACTTACGGGATGACCTAACGCAATTGGTAAATTTTTGTAGCGTGTTTGAAGACGTGGAGCGTGAAAGCACTTTTCCATTGGTTCATACTATATTGCTGAACGACCAGACTTGAAAAACAAACATAGGAGAAGTGAAACTGCGAATTATTACCACATCTATCACATTCTCGTGGCTATTGGATTACTATCCGTTTTGATCGTTAGAAAAATTTTCAAATTGCAGGAACTTCGAGAATCGATCACTTAAAGTTAACGTTACTCAGTTTTTTAATTAACCCCTTCACTGCGACGAATTTTAATACGTAACGTGTGTGGCAGACTGTAAATTTTTAACCGCGAGTGTAACATTTGTTGTTTTGACGGTATCATATTAAAATTCGGTTTATTGCATTAAGATGGACGTGTGTAAAGGATTAAATTAAATATTAAATTAAGATGGAAGCGTATCATAAGGCTGCAACGTATGAAACGTATAAAATGAAAGGGTTAAACGAAAATAAGAATTTTTTTGAAAACAGGATTACAAAATTGCCCGAAAAATGGCAAAAGGTTCTTGTAAACAATGGTAGATATATAATCGATTATCAGTGAGTGTAAATACAGTGGGCGATCGAATTATTAGAGCCACCAGTAAGAAATTGACGGTTTTACATTGTAACGATTAATTTTCAGATGAAAACTCACTTGTACCGAATTCTTATTATTTTTTTGACGAAACGTCGATGTTTACAAATTGCAAATACATACTTGGCAACACTTTAGGCGATATTATCTGTTTAGTCGTAAAATAAGACAAACCTAAGGGAATCCTGTAGCCGGATTTATGGCTTCGCAAGTGGTTACGTCGCAGGCAACTATTTTGCTTCCAACGGACAATAGTGTCCTTTTTCGCGTTCCAGCGACACTCGGTCACTAGGACTCGAGAGGCCATGAATCCTGGAGTCTCCAAGAGTTCAAGGGGCCAAGTGGGCCTCGATATTTCGTGACTAGGCCCACTGTTTAACCAACCGGGGTTTATAACACGGATTCCAGGCGACGTTACTTTTGAGAAGTTTTTTTCTACGATTTCCTTGATAACAATAGTCTATTCAAGCCAGAGGGCAAATCCGGTTTATTACATGATGGCCGCGGAAATTCTCCACTTTTGCGGGCCACACGAGGACCCGGTACTTGCCTCTGCGCGCTCAGTAACGGTAAACATGCCATAAACCCGTAAAATCGGGGGGCTGACGCCCCTTTTGGGACCGCCCTCTCCCTCCGCCTACACCCCACTCTGCGGACCACGGGGGAGTGCACGAGGGCCTAGGAGGGCGGCTCTAGGAGGTGAAAGGTCCATGATTTGCCAACAAGGTTACCTCCCCATTTTGACGAAATCATACATATACAGCCAATTCACGACATTCCACAGATTCTAAGGTATACGTAGAAACAATCGACACCACTTTTAAAACACCAGTGCGGTCCATTCCGCAACAATCGACATTATAAATAAAGTGTGATCACCATCGCGATAATAAGTAGTTGGCACACACACGTGCAATAATTACCAACTCCAACCCGGCCTTCCAACCAACAAGAAGCGCGGGAAGCTGCGTTAACACCCACTTTACGCGAGAAAGTCCCGACTTCGCGGGGATTCCACAGGATTCCCAAACATTCCTTCGCTGAACGCTTCTTCGGTCGTTGTGCATCCCTTCCCCAAAATAGCGCGTTAGGGCGTAACGGGAAGGGGGTGTCAATGCATCGGAGAAAAACTGATTGGTGGAGAATCGTTTTGGAAATCACCAACCAGGGTGATTCCGCGAGGAACGCAGCTTTCGTGGAGACGGACCACGAAAATCGTTTTGGAAATCACCAACCAGGGTGATTCGGCGAGGAACGCAGCTTTCGTGGAGACGGACCACGAAAGCTTGCACCAGTTCCAATAGAAGTCTCAACGAGTTGAAGTCTCACGAAGAGACACCCTGTCGAATTCTCATCAATATGAATCGATGTCAATTTTGTTGAAACCCTTTCCCACGTCAAGTTGCCATCGGGAGAAGCTTTGCAACTGAACATTATCTGTCATATGAACGTTATTTTGTATCAGAACTGTAAACCACGTGTTACAGTTTTCTTGGCTTACAGATCTCGAGCATTTTAATTTTTGTTGCAGTGTTTTTACTACTTACAACGCATAGTAAATTACTCGAAATACATCGAAAAAAGAAAAGGTAGCGCTACTAAATACCGACTTTATTTACCTCTTACCCCTACTTTTTGTAACTACATAATCTAAGTTTAACTGTTTCGTGTATCTTTAGAGAACAATCGTTAATTAAACCTTGATACTACAATTTTATTTCTACACAGAAACAAAAAACACATTTTTCGTATTGTGGCTCTAATAATTTTGTTGGATACCAACCTACCGACATGTCTCATGGATGCTGGGCCGCTCGCGTTGGTACCTTCGGTAAACGCCAGCGCATCGCGAACACCCATTTCTTCCAAATATTTTGCAGTTTAGCTCTTAGTCGCCTAGAACCTTTGCCACTTTCCTAGACCTTTTATCTCAACCCCTCTCTAGTCCCTTCCACGTCCTTTTCCAATCCCTATAAATATAACAATACACCCATTTCTTCCAAATATTTTGCAGTTTAGCTCTTAGTCGCCTAGAACCTTTGCCACTTTCTTAGACCTTTTATCTCAACCCCTCTCTAGTCCCTTCCACGTCCTTTTCCAATCCCTATAAATATAACAACCTCAAAAGCGCCGACACTCGTTATTTTCCATATCTCTGTACGATTCACAACGTGTTTAGCCTCTTGAATAAACCTCTTGTTAAGATTTTATAAAGTGTTGTACACGTTCCATCGCCCGGAATCCAACAATTTGATCACCCACTGTATTATTATCTTCGCACTAAAACTGGGCTTCTCAAACGACATTATCGATGACATCTAACACGTCCATACGTAACAAGCCAGTACCGCACTCTTATTCACTCGCACGACGGCTTGTTTCTCATCACGGAAATTTTTCCCCTCGGAGAAATACTTTCCGGAGGGTTGATGCACGTTATCGGATTAAAGGGCGAGGCAAAGCGTGCCGCGGACACGGATGTGTCGCGGCGCCGCACATACGTATTACCTGGGAAAAGTGCAGCGGTCGAGTCGGCAGGCTCGAAACTAGACGGGAATAAATTGCAGAGACGTGATCTATTGATCACGGGCAACAGAGTTAAGTTCTCGGTTGTATCGGAATTTTATACAACCGGATGGGAAAAGAAACGAACATCGGATGTCCTTTTTATCTGCGAACACCGTGAATGCCTTCCGGCAAACAAACAAAAAAAATATATCGGTGATCTTAAAAAAATTCGGACAAAGTAGCGATCGTAGGAAAATTTTTTCATTCACGATGCTCCACTTCTAATGTCGTTGAAAATAAAGGAGATATTTAGATGTTTGGTTTTACACGAGACACCCTGTGTAATATTACTTTCTTAACTCTTTCGCTGCGACAGATTTTGGCAAAATCTTTTCTTTCGGCTGTATCGTTTTAAAATTTGTTTTATTAAATTAAGGTGGAAGAGTGCAGAGGATAAAATTGAGGCTTAAATTAACATTGAAGTGCGCCGGGAGGCTGTAATCTTCAAAGCGCCTGTAGACGACAATAGCAGTGAAAGGGTTCACCTTTGCGGGGCAGATGTCGGGTCACCGATGACCCGATTTTTAGATGTTTCTTATTTCAACCGGCATTCGAAACACAGTCTCAATTCTCTTCTCCCTATAAAAATGTTTGCTAGTTTGTATAATTTTAAACAATATAATGCCTAGTAAACTAAAAAAATGTGACTTCGCTTGCGTACGAAAAAGAATTTAGTATTGGGTCATATTTGACCCGCCATCCGCAGTGCGTGCGACTATCGCGCCATTTGCTGTCCAAGAGTTAATTCTGTCCAAGCTGTTCGTTTACAATTTTCATAACCGTCTCTGTAAACGGTGCACTGTTTAATTTTTGAAAAAATAACACACTCGTGTAACACCATTCTATGACAATACTACAAAATACCATAAAATTAAACCTTTCGCTACGGCAAATTTTACTGCGTAACGTGGATGACTGACGGTAAATTTTTCATCACGGCTGCAAAATTTGTTCTTTTGGCCGTATTAAAATTTGATTTATTAAGCTAAGGTAGAAGTGCATCAAGTGGCTCCAACAGTGCAGTGCGAGCAAATGTTCAAAACGCCAATAGTAATGAAAGGGTTAATTCGTATGAAGGCGTGTATACATACCTAAACGACACAGTGATCTAGTTAATATAGAAATTGAAAAAAAGAGGAGAAATAAAAGGAAGGACTTCGATGCTCCTAGAGAGTCGATGTTCCACAATACGTGTCTGTTACCTTAACACAAATCGATTTTTCTGCTGTACACCGTACACTGAGAGCATTAATCTCGCAAACGAAGCACGATTAACAGTCGCGTATTCACGCGTGTCGTGAACGTACGAATGGAGAGAAAAGTCGTTCCGTCGCGTTAAACAATGCCGCAACGTGGACGAACAGCCGTGAAAAAAAAAAGGCAGACTGGCGCGAAGGTAAAAGTCACACCGGTATCGAACGAAGCAACCCGGGGATAAACTAGGAAAAGGGACGGGAGAGACAGAGAAAGAGCGCTTTGAAACGAGACTGCGGGCACAAGGTTAAGTATACCGAGATATTGGAATGGCTGCACCGGTGGAAAAGGGACACCGTTTGAATACCAGATGGACCGAATAGACGAAAAAAAAAAATCGAACGAAACTAAAACCACGGACGCTGAAAGCACAGAATTTGCCATTCGCCGACTTGTGTGTCGTGACTTACGCGATAAATCCTGTTAGCGTATGTGCAAAAAGTTTGATGAAAAAATTACGGACAGTTGTTCGTTTTGTTTTGTTTATGCAACTGATGTTTTTTATTATTATACGTTTGATCTATGGAAACGGTTGTCGATCGGTTCGCAATATTTTAAGGTTAACTTATTCGAATGAACTACGTCATTGTTGGTGTGAAACGAACGAAATTTAATCTTGTGTAGGGTAGGAACCACAATAAAATGAAGTTAATTGAATGTATTATAGTAATTATCGAACTTTAGCACAACGCGTCTCAACGAAAATGAAGGACGACCCTTGGCCAAAAAACATCAACTGCCTTTTAACTCCGTTTCTTTTCTCTTTCGTCCTTTGTCACAGACACGCAGGGTCAATGTCACACGCACACGTGTCACACACATACATCTATTCCAACATTAAGCCATTTATATTTCACAGTTGAAAAGTAAATATTTACGTGGTCAAAATCAATGATTCTATCGTATAATCTATATTGAATTACTAAGTGTGTAATATAGCACGATTCTATTCGTGATGCGTTACAACCAAAGAGTAGATCGATTAAATCAGAGCCGTTCAGTGATTGCCCGTACGGGCAGCGTACGGGCTTTCCCGGGCGTTAAAAAATCGGCAGGCAACAAAGCCACGCCTTCTCGGGCAACGGTGCGTGTATGTATGTACCAATCATCGCCTATTTTAAGAAGGAGAATTATGTTTCGAAGATATGTAACACAAGCATCTTTCCCCCACTTCGTTTTAATGTATGTGACATCGCTAGCCCGTGACTGCCCTCAGTATTGCCCGCGGGCGCCCTTGCCCGCCTAAAGGCCTGAATCTTCAATTTTTACGAGTTCCGCCCGTAATTTTAATAAAACCGCAATTAAAACGCGGACAATATCTCCTCGGATACAGTGTGTCAGCACGGTTAATATCCTCACAGCCATCGAACGTTCATGCGAGTCAAACTAGTGTGAACCCGCAAAAGACTGAGCGAAAACTGGTGACTCCGCCTCCTCGTGGCCCCCGTTGGACAACGTTTCGCCGTTGATTCAAAGATTTATCTCTGAATCCGCGGCAATTTTCCTTCCTGATGAACTTTAACACTTTATCTACCGTTCCTAGTCGAAATGGCCACTCACTAACGACTAACTCAGTTAGACGCGGATTCGTCGCCAGCACCGGACCGATTTTGTCTATTGCGCGGAAATAGTGTGATATCGCTCGTAACAGAGACGTCACTCTCCATTCACTAACAAGTGAACGTGAAATAGGAATTTTACCAAAAATTAACCAAAAAAAATGATTGCTAGATCGATCTATTTCAAAAACCGTCGGTTTTAGAGGTCGATGACCCTCGAGTACTGCAAAGCCAATGAATCGGCTGGCGGTAGATAAAGTGTTAAGTGACGAAGGAAGAGTTCTTCAAGCACCGCCGAATTTTCCATCTACATACGCGACTCTTCGTAATGATTGAAATCGTTCCAACCAGCGTTGCAACAGGCCTAGCCCGAAACAACTGGACGAGCATTGTCTCCTGAATCTCAAAACACCGTCAATTGTAATTTTAACAAGTGCTACCCCTACTCGCCTAACTAGCGAATAAGAATTCCTACTTTGACGCGGATCTACCAGAAAATAAAGCGAACTTTCAAAGCTTGCGCCAGTTTAGTCCCACTGCTCTATAACACGGTACGCAGAGCTTCCGCGGAAATAAGGAGCCCCTAGATTCACAAATTTCAAGGGTCGCGGAGCTACGGGTGGCAATTAAATTAAAATTTTGCTTAATTCCTACGATTAACATTTAAATCTTAAAGGGTGAAACTTTTCTCAAATTTACGCAGACCCGCGGAGACCTTTTTAGACGTAAATGTATGGATGACGGAAAGACGAGCAAAGGAGAGGAAGGTTAAGAAAGTTGCGCGGAAGTTCGTGCAAAGAAGACCAATATGCAAATTAATCCAATAATAAATTCCATTGATTTCATCGATTCGTAATTTACCTTCATTGTGAATTGATTCTTCCGCGGGCAGAATCGAAGGCTCGAACCATTAATATTATAATCGAGATCGTTTCTATCGGCACACGATTAGCTCTTACAGCGAATTCTAACGTCCGAACCATAATATTGAGATTACGATGAAAATTCAAGAAAGGAGAATTCCCTCTTTCTCGTCGCCGCAAAACATTCGCGGGCGAAGATGTTGCGAGCACCCTTCTGAACTTTTACACATTTTATTAAGAACTTTCGAAATATTTCTTTTTTCTTTCAATTTTACCTCTCCTGCAATTTCAGTTACATTTAACTCGCGCTTCATGAATATTTATTGGATTTTATCGATTCGCGCGTACAAGTTCTAAATTTTGCACGAATTTAACTTTTACCGCGCTGAAATTTCCAGGGAAATTTCAAGTTCACTGGTGAAATAAATAGAAAATGTACTTTGGAGGCACGTTGTGCGGAATAGTAAGAAAACAATACACTCGAACAAGAAAATTTTTTATTGAATTCGTAATTTTTCAAATTTCTACGAAAGTCGTTTCGATAATACGATTTTTGTTTCAGTTTTTGATCGTTCATTTCCAACGTGACCCATAGTGAAAGCTTTTCTATTTTTATTTTAAGTGGTGTATTTGCATAAATCTTGAAAGGGCTATTTGTAGATACAAAATAAATTCGTCGATTGTGCAACGCTACGTTTCCGATAGAATTCGTGTTTAAAAAGTTATCGGAAATACTGAAATTCCAGAATTTTTCCCACTATTTTCCTTTTACACACACGAATAATTTTTCGTTTATTTTATGAACAATTTCTATATATCCTCAAGGTATATTGGTCGTTCGTATGAATTTTTATTTTGTAATTCAGAAACCCAGTACATTTGACAGTTCTTTCATTTCGTTGTTTAAAAAATTGTTGAAAATACTCGAATCGAAATACTTCGAATCTCTGACATTTCCAGTCCAGTGATTTCTCTTTTATTAGAGCAATTACTATTCTAACAGTTTTTTGTCAAACAAACTGTTTCCGTGTGTATGTGCAGCATTCGTTAAAATAAATACCAGCATAGTTTGCACGTTTCAGAGAATTCTTAAAAATTCATTTTCTGGAAAATAAAGATTTACGTGGGAATAAAATGATTTAATTTTATTATTTAGTTTTATGGTAGAAATTTCTTCCTTTCCAATTCTATGTTAAACGACTTTGAAGCACATGTGACGTGAATAAAATAGCTAATGTTACAAGTGTTCTGTATCATATTAATCTTCATTTTCAAATTTTCAAATTTGCGAATTTTCATTTTCAATTTCAAATTCAAATTTCGTTATACTTACTTTCAAATAAATTATGAAATCACTACGTTAAGATGAAAATAACAAATTGAAATATTTAGTCGAACAAGTGCTGTACTCTGTTCAAAATGAGAATAACCTCGCTTCGCGCATGGGACGTGCTTAAGGCGGGGCTAGAACGCCCAAATCCCCACTTAACCACCTACGTTTTACTCCGCCTCTGCTGCGCTCTCAGTCTATGCGCAGAACGACGAGAATCGGTCCGAGAGCGAGGTTACTCTCATTTTGAACGATGTTTAGAACGTCCAAACCCCCACTTAACCGCCTACGTTTTACTCCGCCTTACCCTCTGCTGCGCTCTCTGTCTATGCGCAGAACGACGAGAATCGGTCCGAGAGCGAGGTTACTCTCATTTTGAACGATGTTTAGAACGTCCAAACCCCCACTTAACCGCCTACGTTTTTCCGAATCCCTCCGTTAACCGAATCGGTCCGAGAGCGAGGTTACTCTCATTTTGAACGATGTTTAGAACGTCCAAACCCCCACTTAACCGCCTACGTTTTACTCCGCCTTACCCTCTGCTGCGCTCTCTGTCTATGCGCAGAACGACGAGAATCGGTCCGAGAGCGAGGTTACTCTCATTTTGAACGATGTTTAGAACGTCCAAACCCCCACTTAACCGCCTACGCTTTTCTCTGCCATGCGCAGAACGGACGAGAATCGGTCCGAGAGCGAGGTTAAAAGCATTTTGAACGATGTATAGTTCGATATGTAATTATTCTAGGTACAAACAGATCAGATTAATTTTAATTATTCAACCCAATTTTGTGCGGACTAGTTCCAAACTTTCAGGTTTTAACTTCGTATATTTGCAATAATAATATATTTAAATTAATTATTTTTCAAATCCATTATTACAATTCTTATTTAGAAGATTTAAAGAAGCTACAGGAATTTTTCCAGGTTTTTTTAAAGACTCTTAAAAACTGTTATGGGTGAAATTTCACCTTATTCCAATTTTGTTTTAATCTGATCAAAAAACTGGTGTCATTGTATTTATTTACACTGTCAGTAGTGACAGCATTATCATAAAACAGATCAATTCTCCCATGTACTTTGCTATAAACATACCAAAAAAAATGAGCTTGGGGTGACATTTTAATTACGACATCACTAACGTGATTTTCTTCGATAATAGCCTTCAAGCATTAATTAAAGATTAACTCCTCTTTTAGATATTCTTCCAATTTCAGAAAGAAATTTCAATAAATTTAATCCGACGAAGTTAGTCACTTTGGCTTCCGAGTGGCTCGGTTAATATTCCCATTCGAAGACTAAAATAACCTCTTTATCTGTTATCAATTTCACGAAAAACCAACAAAAGAATCTTCTTAACCCCTCGACTTATGGTTTCTATTTACTAACTACGCATCCAAGCGTCAGTCATTTACTGTCAAATTAAATAACAAAAGCTAACGTACCTATTACAGATCAATTAAATTTGGTAATAAAACAGAATTTCTGTTACCGACACGACTGTTCTTGTCACACCTCGACCAGAATCTGTGGCACCGGGAGTCTGCCTCGTCGTTACAAGGCAAGGTGTGAAACGAATTTCCACACTCCAATATAAATGATCGAGTTACGAATGTGCTTGAAGGTCCGTCCCGTGTAAGAATGCCAGAACAAAGGCATCGAACGACGTGCCACAATTCTATTATCCAGTCGTGAAGACAACCGGCACAGTAGTCCGCCGGAGAACCATAAGACTGTGAATAAACCAAGGAAACAGTGATACAAAGGGAGGGAAACAACCGGACCCAATCGAATGGCGAACGATGTAAGGAATTCTCGTCGGGGGATTTTTGGTTAAGTTCATGCCAGGAGCAAATACATTTCCAAAGGATGGAGCGGTGTGGTCGCGAATATCGGAATTCACAATACACGTATAGCCGGGTGAACCAAAGTAACCGCGAGAGTGCTTTGAAATGGGTTGCGGGAACAAGGTTGAGTTCTAGGATATCAGAATATACGGCCGAGTAACGGTGCAAAGTACGTGGCACGATGAAATTTATGATACGAACGGAAAGAGCTCTCTCTCTCTCTTCTATGGCTCGGTGTCGGCGTACATTCCACGACGCCGTAGGAACAAAATTTTTCGGTCTTCGTTGCATTTCTACCGTGTAAAGGATCTTCACATGCCCACGATCGTAACTTCTTCACCCGCCCCTCTTTGTCGACGCAAATAAATTTTCTACCGAAACGTGAAAAATCCAACGTGCTCTTGTCGAATCGTCCTCAAGCGATTACCTTCACGGTCAACCTATACCGAGTTTCGGAATTATTCTGTTCGTCGCTTCGATGTACAGGGTGGACCAAGTGAAACGGGCCGCCTAATTGTTTCCTTTCGTCGGACGACTGCGCCTTTAGTAATTGTTTAACTTTCGACCATTGTGAGTCACAGTGTCTTCGAGGCTGACTTAACCTTTGATTAGGAAGGACTTTGTCATCAGAGCCTTAATCATCCACGGTAAGGGCTCGAGGAAGACGGTCATTCGTATCCCTTCCCCTCATCGTGGATACGCTAGAAGTATAACCCCAAAATCCGGAAAACCCAATTCTTGTAGCAGCAGTAACAGGCCGAGCGTTCATCTAACAGAATAAAGTCTCGCCCTAAAGCAACGTGATAGTGTCTTCCATGGAGCCCAACACTCTAGCTATGGTGCACAAGGTAAAATTTTTATACGTAATTCAAATGATTTCAGAGGGTGAATAAGATGGAAGAAATTCTTTTTTATTCCAAGGTCACGTATGTTTTTTCACAAGAATGTATATATTTTCTTCTGCTGAATGTTGTAGCAGACACTGGTGTGAATTTAAGCATACGCAACAATATAATCTCAGAATGACCTTGAACCCCAAAATTTTAAATCAAACGTGAAATCTCCTTTCATTTTTTGCCATTTCTTCCATCTCACTCATCCTTTGAAATCGTTTGAATTACGTACAGAAATTTTCTCGTTTAACCATAATCACAGAAGATAATTATGTGGTATGTTTTACGTGGCTCACCCTGTATATCGAAATATCCGGGAAAGATGGTGCAGAGAACGAAAGGAAAAGTGGTCGTTTAAGTATGCTGTGCAGTCTCTACCGGTATGATTCTTGTTCATCGGCTGTGCCGCTGGAAAATATAGGCCACTTGTAACCACTTCGACAGTACCTTGGTGCACAAGTTTAGCTCTAGTACGGTCTTCGGGTCTTTTTTGACCCATCGCCTTCTTATCGTTATAATTACTTTTGCTGTTATCAAATTTATGTTCCCTTAACATTACATCGAAAGTTCATTACCGAAGTTCATACGGCGTGCTGGTAAGAAAAATTGTTACACCTAAGACCTTTGGGTCAAAAAGGACCCAAAAACTTCAAGTGTACAGTCGTACGAAAGAACGCACTAGAGTTGAAGAAAAAGTTACACATCATTCGCTTTAAATACATACACAGGATGACCTATTTTAAATTACAAATGTTTATATCTCGAAAATTACACTGAATTTGAAAACTTGCTTTTGGGAGATTAAAGGAGGACTCTAGAGCGTATGTGTAACGAGTGTAGGTGTAAATTTACTTAGTGCAGGTATTAAGATCGTTTGGAGGTCAATATTAGTGTAAAAAATAGAACGACGATTGCAAGTCTAGAAAAGCTAAATTATGACACTCTTTAGAATATAAGTAATCAACAGTTCTTTAAGAAAAAAATGATACGAGGGAGGTGAAGTACCATTTTGGTATTCTGTTATTCTAAAAAACAGAACAGACGTTGGAAATGTAATATAATATAACAAAATGTATTATTAATAATGATTAACAGTCTTATTAAATTGTTCAATTGCTCGCTAATAAAACAAAATTTTAGAAAAAACGTGTTCTCAAAATTCTAATTTATTAAATTCGTAAAATACAGAAACGTGAGATACGATAGAAATTCGATAAATCATAAATCACCTAAGTAATTAAACTACTCTTCTCCTAATGATCAAAAACACATTTCCACCTAACAGATTGTACGCGAAATAACACGAGAAAATAACACACGTGGAATCTTTTACATTCGAAAAAGAAAAGGAAGTTTAAACCCT
Organism: Habropoda laboriosa; assembly: GCF_001263275.1. Taxonomy (NCBI): domain Eukaryota; kingdom Metazoa; phylum Arthropoda; class Insecta; order Hymenoptera; family Apidae; genus Habropoda; species Habropoda laboriosa. Next base: position 2,649,039 of record NW_017100203.1, on the reverse strand, counting down.
GAAAAGCAGTATATTCCTTCCATTTCCAAGGATACACGTCTGAATCGACGAACGAATGAATCGTCTCGGGGGGAAACAATGAGCAAGTTGCGCCAGCCAGATTTTCGGAAGTTCTCCAATAACAGCCAAGTATTCGGTATAAATATTTGATGAACGCCTCGTTCGTTATACCGTGCAAGTTCTATTTAAACTCGAACGCGACACGTTCCGTTCTCCAGGCAACGCGGAGAGAGACCACGCTCGCTACGGAAATTTCCATTTGAGAATATCATGGTTCTTATTACATATTTGAGTATTTGAGCAGACGGAGACTGCTCGAGACTTTCGGGCAATGTTTGATCCTCGCGGCAGCGACAGAATATTTTCCTCCCTGTATGTATTCGAGCGAGCAAAAACGCTTGTGAACGTCGGGTTAGGGGAATGAATATCCTGTGATAGCTAACGAAATCACTACTATAAACAAGGAGATGTGTAATTTCCGCTGCTTGTTATTCCGTTCCCATATCTCTAGATCCGGTCTTATCCTTCTCATTGGCGGTTATAAATTACGGAGTTTAAAGTCCCAATATTGGCTACTTAGCACTTAGAGCAAAACGTATTTTAAACAGACGAGAATAACCAGGACTTTCACCGGATATTTTACAGAAGAAGAAATTCCAGAAATATCAGTTGAATACACACACTGTGGTAAAACTCGAGCATGCAGTTTTATTCCCACGATCACGTATATACACGCACGTACTAACGTAAGTCTTGTGGTAGCAATTTCAGTAGGAAACAATGTACATTTTCGTAATTTCGGTGGAAAATAAAATATCAGTGTGAATGTGACAAAAAAGGGGTAGATTCGTGAGTGACGAAATTATTATTATTTTTTGGAAGACTTTCTTCGTTCTGGCCAAATAATTTCGTATGCTATTTAATTATTATGGACAGTATGCTGACAAAAATTCACAGCTCGTAATTTTAATTTTATGGCGCTTTGTAATCACAAAAACTGCTTATTTAAAGTGGGGCAACAGAGTTGCTGTAGTTTCTAAAAAAAACTAATTTGTAAAAACTAATAAAATCGTATCGATCGACATTTTTCAACACTGTTCGAGTACCATTTTGTCAGCGCTATTCACACGATTGTTCAATTATTCAAATATAAGGTTCATGTGCAACATTTAACTAATTTTGATGGAAACTACACCGGTGCTCGGTTAAATTTGAACGAAACTTGCTCGATTAAATTTGAACGAACCATCCCCACTCTTCTCCCACCACTCGGTACCTCGAGCTCAGCAAACCTAAACATATTGACGAGGATAGCGAATAGACGTAGCGAGAGTAAGTGGGACACAGCACTTTAAAGGGATACTGTCTGCGTTGCAATGAATTATCCAATATAAAAAATTTCAGTTTCTATAATTTTCATTCTGTCTTTATAAAAATAATGTGAATGAATTAGTGAGGTTCTTCTGATGAAAACGAGCCCAAACACGGCATAAATCGGACGAGTTTTACTCATCATCGATTTAAATATCCGCCATTTTTGAGGGCGCTGCTAAACATGATTACTGTTAAGACTAATCCGATTTATGTCATGTTTAGACTCATTTTCATCGGGAGAACTTCACCAAATCATTGGTACTGTTTTCATAAAGATAGAATGAAAATCATAGAAATTAAAATCTTTGCCGCTATAACGCAGTTAGTGATCTTTCACTCAGATTCACGAAAATTCATTTCTATAACAATTACTCGCATTCAAAGACTCCTCCACAATTAATGTAGTCCAAAATCTTTTCCATATCCATCCCTAAATAAATCATTCCCTCACTGTTCCACTCGTACATTTGCATCGTTCAATACTTTACAATATCTCGCCTTACGTTCGCGGTGTCGTTCGAGAACAGGTTCGATCTGTTGGCAAGGAATCGCGTCGCAAAAACAGATTGCAGCCAACAACAAAACCCTAAAAGCGTTCGTAATCTTAATCGAGGGGCAAACAATAGAAAATCGTTGTCCCACTCGATCCGACGCCTTTCTAAGAACGCGTAAAGCGTTAAGACAACGTTTCCCGACTCTTTGCACGGTAACGGCACGGCAACAAGAAAATTGCCGTAAATTGCCGTAACGATCGTCCTTACGGCAGCTCGGATGGCTGGTCGTTTCGCGGAGGCGAACGAAGCACCGCGAATTGGCTCCGGTTCAAGCTGAAACTTGAAACCGACGCGGGGAAAAATGCACGTGAGAGCGCCACCGAAATCGTTGATAAACGCTTTGACCGTGTTTGGAAGAGGCAGCACGACTCCCCAGATGGAATTCCCTGGATTTCTTTTACCTATGTCTGGCTGCTCATCGTCGAGACGAATGATTAGGGGAACCAGCAGCTACTTCCCTCGTCGTTCTATCCGATTGAATAATATTTTCCAACTGGTAATTTTCAAGTTGACTTAAACCATCCTTACCGGTAAATATTAATTATTTCAATGTTTTAAATATAAGAAAATATCAACGGTAGTTTTGAAACTTCGTCCTTTTTCAAAGCAACTCAAATTATATCGTTCATTGAAGTTTGGTCAAACATCATTAAATGTTCCGATTGAAATAGAGAGTCACAGCGTGCAACTTCAAAATTGCGTTAATTAATAGCTAACACGAACCTTGAAATTGACAATATTTATACCCCGACTGCAAAGTTAAGCATTGGTTTATAAAAAATTTGTGAAAACTGTAAAGTGTTTTTACTAGGAGAAGTGAAGATTTTGGTATACGCTGTTTGGAATTTTTGCGCTTCTTAAACCCTTCGACAGTTGATTCAGTCAAATGTTTAACTGTTTAACTCAAGAGAGACCCTCAGGAAGAAAGTAAAAAAAGGGACGAGATATTACTGTCACAACTACGACGCAGGGTTGTGAATCCCTTGTTTTAAAAATGATCGTACCCGACGTAATTATTAAAAAGATACGCGTGAAGTAAAAATTTCTTTACCGTAATTCATCATTTTATTGGACCGTCAAAGGGTTAATAGTAAGAAAAAATGTCGTAAACGCAAGACATCCGGAAGGCGAAACAGAAGTTAGTTTTTAACGATTCCGCGAATCGATACGTCTGATGCAGAACTAGGAAGTTCAACGTTGTTATCGAAGTTTCGTTACCGCAAAACTAAGGAGAAGCACTATTGCAACCCTTCCTTGGAAAGATAAGTTTGCCACAATGGTAGACGGAATAGGGTATCTTGAAACTCACGAATCAGTTCAATCGGCCACCAAATTAAGCAATTCGTAATTAACGATTACCGAGTATTTAGCATTTCTTAGGACCAAGAAACCATTTGTTACAATTGTTTACAGTGACGCGTCGTTAAATTTCTAACTAAAGACTTTTCACTAGGATTTCAGAAGATTTTTATTTCGAGAAAACTCTTATTTAGAGTAATTCGATAACGTTAAACCAGCTAACCCTCGAAGCAATAACTACCGCAGTAATAATTAAAAATTTCTTCGTGTCCCTAAAAAGTTACACCACTCGTCGATCGATGGCCGTCAATTTTATTTTTTCGCCGATGAAATTGAAATACTTTTCGGGGAGAATTGTGTTCTCTTCACAGGTAGAAGTAATTCTCGACGAAATCGTAAATTCTCGCATTTCGTACAAAAATAAGAGGAAAAAGAACAGCTTAACTCATTCTGGCTCCGGAACCGACAACTTGAGACTTTAGAGAGAAAGTTTTCCATTATGGACCTATAATTTCGACTTTATTGGCATTCGGAAGTGAAGTGCAACTCACTCAACTAAAAGTGGCATCGAAATCCTCATTTTTTCCCCGCGATAAGCCTTTATCTTTTTCACGAATTTTCACGGAGAATCGAAGAAACTACTTTGCATTGCTTTCTCTCTTTTGTACAGTTGCAACCTGTCGGGATAAAAAAAGAAGTTTGGAAACTGCATCAGAGCCAAATTATTTAGTCAATGTTGAAAATAAAATTCTTGCGAAATTAATTTACAAATCATGTATGTATACTGAATATATCAGCCATAAAAATGTACGTAATATCTCAAAGTGGTTGATATCAATTGAAAGGAGGTTTTTACTGGGAGTCGAGAGATAAGCAAAAGCAGATTGTTATGCAAAGTTCCTTTAATTATCGTATGTAGAATATTCCACTTTAATCTATCGGAAAGTTTTCGGGAAGTTCGAACCGCCTAATATAAAGAAATGTATGTCACTACGCAAACGTGGAAGTCTACTTTATTATGTACAGTCGGAGGAAGAAATACGGGATTTGATAAATTGGGTTAAGAATCGAGTCGTTAAACCCAATTTTTTCAAGAGTATTATACCTACTAAACTATATCAAAATTTAAAAAGAAGAAAAAGAAAATTAGTTAGGAATCCATAATTACTAAAAAATGCTACATTCGAGTCGTTAAACCCAATATTTAAAGAGTATTATACCTAGTAAACTGTATCAAAATTTTAAAAAAAGAAAAAAGGAAATTAGTTAGCAATCCATAATTATTAAAAAATACCACCTATCCCTCGCCACATTTAAAAATTCTATTCTCAATATTGCACCGAACAATTTAGCTCTATCAAAAATATTTCAAATTCAACGACAACTACTTTCCACCCCAATTTTGCAACTGTCCAAAATGAAAATAAAGATATTTCATCCATAAAATTACTAAATTTAAAAAACCGTCAATAATAACATTCACGCGTTACGCAATAACAAGAGGACAAAAAAAGAGGGTAGTTTTCACCCTCAATAAGGAAGATATTCTACTTCACGTTGCATCCGTTACAGAAAACCAGTTCAACTACCCTCATCACGCGAAAGCAAAGATTCTTTCGTTATCTTTAAACAACCGCCGAGAAAACATCTCGTAACACTTCGAATTGGACACGCAATGCACCAACGACAATTTCCCAACGAAAATGCCGGTGCGCGTTGTTTCATTCCGCTTCGTAACCACCGCCGTGCATCGTTCGGAAAAAAAGCTCGAACGCCGGTACAGAGTCGCAAAATTGATCATTCGTATCGGTGATATCGTCATTTCGCGAGAGTAAATTAAAGAGGGTGGGAAAAGTGAATGAACATTTTTGTCGGGAATTATACTTGCAACAGAATGTCGATTATCTAGACATCAATTATCTAGACACCTATTATCTAGAACGTCGATTACACGGACATTGATTCTCTGATTATCGATTATCGGGGCATGTAAATTGGAATTCCAAATTATCACCGACTGGAGAGAGAGCAATAACAATGCGTGGCTTCGGAGCTGGTTAAAGAGATTCGAAATATGCCGGGAAGTGTTACTGTGATGTTTCGAATACTCCGACGACACTTCCGCGTCGGAAATGTAACGAGCGTGTTTATGAAAAACAGTTATTGTAAATTTGTTAATTTCTAACTTTCGGGTGGAAACAAGCGGTTGTTGTGAATTTACGAATTTCTAATTTTGTGGTTTAGAAAGGACCCAACTAGAAATTTCAGTTAGGCAGATATTAGGTCCGCATTAGGCAAGGCTAATTTGCCTGTTAGGCCCGCATGCAGGTTTCAGTTAGGCAGATATTAGGTCCGCATTAGGCAAGCCTAATTTGCCTGTTAGGCCCGCATGCAGTATGTAACGCGGAATATTCACGACCGCCTAATTGGGAAAGCCGCGATAGGGTCGCATTAGGCCCATATTAGAATAGCTTTATTAGGCTGTCATTGGGAGACGTTAATGAAATCTCACGAGGAATACCTCGTCAAGACACTGTATGGATTAAATTGTAAAAACTTTTATCTTGTTGAAAGCTGAGATGTCTGTAAATATTCGTACATATAAGTTTCGGAGCCCCACTCCACTCTAATTTGCCTGTTAGGCACGACCGCCTAATTGGGAAAGCCACGTTAGGGCCGCATTAGGCCCATATTAGAATAGCTTTATTAGGCTGTCATTGGGAGACATTAATGAAATCTCACGAGGAATACCTCATCAAGACACTGTATGGATTAAATTGTAAAAACTTTTATCTTGTTGAAAGCTCTCACGCAAGCGTACGTCCGACACTGAGATGTCTGTAAATATTCGTACATATAAGTTTCGGAGCCCCACTCCACCTAATTTAGGTGTGCGCTCGGCCATTCCCATTTGGGCCACGTATGGCAACTGTTAGGAATGTCTAACTTAGGCGTGCGCTCGGCCACTCCCACTTGAGCCACGTATGGCAACTGTTAGGAATGCCCATTCTAAGCGCGCGTTCGGCCACTCCCATTTGGGCCACGTATGGCAACTGTTAGGAATACCCAACTTAGGCATGCATCATTCCTTTCGAATTAGGGCCTAATGCAGTAACGATTAGGCTTGCAGCATTTAGGTATGCCTAATCGTTTCCGCATTAGGCCCATATTCGTCTTTAGGCATGCCTAACTGAAATTCTAGTCGGGGAGTTATTATAAATTTACGAATTTCTAACTTTGTGGTATAAAAAGAAGTTATTATAAATTTATTAGTTTCAAACTTCGTGTTGCAGTAATCAATAGCAGGGGCAATTACAAATTTTTGTTATTTTTACTAATACTTCAAGACTATGGATACGTATTTGAATCTGTATTTATAGTTGTGAATAATTGATTTCCTATAACTTTTGGAACACTTTAAATAAACTCGATTTCAATTGAAGGTAGCGCGCCGAGCTGGTTATGCGACAAAGTGTACACTTTTTCCTAACGAATTGATCACAGAAAACCTTAATCTCAAAAACAGCAGAGAGTCGCGTCCGTATTGTAAACCTGGTCTAACTTAAGTATCCTTAACAGTTTGCTTCTTATTTGCGTCAGGTTATTCATTCTACTGTTATAATGCATTTTCTTACTACTCTTTGGTCAGGTAACAGAGAAAATTTGCAAAAGTGTAACTGATAATTCGATTTGTCTCATATTGCTGCATAGTTCAATTTCAGTCACTATCTTATTCACAGTTCACAATACTATTGTGAATTTCGCTTGAATAATCAAACGAGTATATTTATCAATAATTAATAACTACAATTAAATTGTTTACCATTTTATTCAAATAATCCATATTTCAGCCAATTCTCGGTATAATCAGAATTGTAATCACAAATCCATAGAGGCGACTATTTGAACGATTTCTCCCGGTGATAGGATCGCGATACAGAACGGGGGGCAAAATAGAAATAAATTCTCATTAACGAAACGAAATAACCTGCTCGAGTGGTCGAACGTTATGTTGACAGATAGATCGATGAAACGAGCAAGGTTTCCTTCTTCGTGTGCGCCTCCAATTTACAACACCCGAACAAAATGAAAAGAAGCAAAGAGAGAAAAACGGAAAAACAGAAAAAACAAAACAAAAAAACACAGAGAAATAAAGTGTGTATCAAGCGTTTTCAGGAACGGAAGTTTCTATTTTCTCCGGAAATTGGTAATTGACAGTGACGCGAGGAATTGCTTCGGTAACACGAATTGATTGACAGAGTAATGATATTCTTGTGTCGTCGAAAAATAGTTTTGTTCCGGCGGCAGAATTGCGTCGCTACGAGAACGAGTAACGCCATGACCGTTTCATTAGCGACCGCTATTTCCGTGAAAGATACTAGCATTGCGTTAGACACGTTTTTCACGCGTTGCGGTAAGAAAATATTAATCCTTCCATGTTGTGTTATCAGAAATATTTATTGGTTCGTTCCTTTTCTTCTCGTTCTACGTCTTTGCGACTCATTTGCAAAAAATGGTCGCTCGTTTCTGTCAGGACATGCGGTTTTGAGGTTAGGTTACGATTTTTACTCCATTTCTGACAGATTCACGAGACACGTTATTTTTCGTTTAAAAATACTTAAAAATTGATAAATTGTTATTGATAATGTAGGCATTTTTGGACGGTTTATGGTTTCGCCTGCGCCTCTTGGCGAGTGACAAACACCAGACCCGGAGTACCCATCGGTTAGGCCCAGCGATATCTTTGCCATTCGACGAGAGTCGGTTCTTAGCTTCGGTAACAGACGGACGCCGAAGAATCCGAATTAAACTATTTTGCACGACATCCTGATTTCAGTAAAGTTCATTAGACCACCTCCTACAGTAATGAAGTTGATGAACTTATTAACCCCTTCGCTGCGTCAGATTATCGGAAGAATCTTTGGTTTTGGCGCTTAAAAATTTCAAATTTATCATTTTTAGATTTCTATTATTAACACATTCCGTGCCGGACCGATTTTCGGCGACTTTCCGTTCACGCCGCGTGGGTCGTATGCGTCCCACAGTGTCGAAAAAAAACCGGACCGATTTTCGGCGACTTTCCGTTCACGCCGCGTGGGTCGTATGCGTCCCACATTGTCGAAAAAAACAATCATTGTTATCAAGAAAAAGGTAACGTTTAAGATATGCTATAGAGCAGAGGAAAAATTTTTGTTTCAACAAATTATCGCCGTAGTTGCATAGTTTAAGTTAGCGGAAGGAAAAGGCCGAAATATCAGATGGCCTGAACGGAAAGACCAGAGTGGAGCGTATGCGACCCACGCGGCACGGAACGTGTTAAATTAAAGTGAGATTACTCGAAGGATTGAATTTTAAGCAGAGTTTAAGGATTGAACTGAGACGAAAGTGTACCAAATGTCACCAACCGCACAGTGCGAGAAAGTTTTTAGGAGAAAGGGTTAAACATTGCCTATCTTTTCCAAATTATATGTACAAATGTATGTATACCGGGTGTCAAAATTCTTTCGGATCAAACTTCGTCAGTATAATCTATGGGTATAAATAAGAAAAAAATGTTATATAAACATAGGTTATTTGAAGCTTCGTTAAAAAGTTATAACGAAAAGCATATTATAAGCGATACTACACAATTAACGATAAAATCGCAGAAATTTTTATACGTGGCACGAAAGAGCATGTCACAGGGTTCATAAAAATACAATTCAATAATGCTACTGACAGCTGTTTTTGGAGCTAGATTTATTTTTGTGAAAAATTGTCACCGACCACCGGATGAAAATTTTCGCGACCTTAAATGTTAAAATATTTTTGAACGAATACAAAGAGCTTCTCTCGCAATGTGTCGACACGTGGTGTCAACTCTTGTCTACTTCACTGTACTTTTTAATATCACTTTTAGGCCCTTTTAACACTTGAACACTCGAACAAAAATTAATCTTCAAATAAGTAAGAAATTTTAAGGAAAAAAAGAATAATTCGGTAACGAGAGGGTTGAATTATATATTCGTGGCCACTGTGACACACTTCTTCGAGCCACTTGGAAAAAATTTACGTAATTCTGTCATCAATTGAACAGCCTTCCTTGTACAAGCTCATAATTGGAAATATTCGATTTTCCCTTCTGCAAACAGAAGACAGGTTTGCAACATTTCTCGAGCAAAGTGAAACATCAAACGAAAGCGTAAACATTCCCGTCGCGATTGGTACACGGTGTATTCTGAAAAATGTGTACCGGTCTGTGAAAATTAAAGGGAGCTCGCTGATTCTTAATGAGCAAAGATTAAATGCACCGAGGAAAATTTTCGTCGCATCGGGGACGAGTATAACGTGTGTCTACAAATAATCGCCTAATTATCCGACCGATGTATTCTGTTTCACGAACCGCGCAAATTTGTACAAGAAAACGTTCATAAAACAACTAATGAGATTAATTAAACGCGCGTAGACCCCGCGTTACCATACCTCGTGTCGACCTAATTCGTGGTGTTCCTTTTTTTTTTCCCCCCCGCCCCTTTCTCGATCATGCTTCGCCGGTGTTATTTAACGCCACCGAGAGGGCTGTAACGTGTATAAATAACCAAAGGGATCGTACGAAATTTCGCGATAAAACGTTCCTCCTCATTGCGCTGGAAGAACTTTCTGAAGATAGATACGGTTCGCGTGACGAATGTCCCGTGCGTACACTGACGTAATCAGTGACACATGTTCTACAAATATCACTTTGAAAAACACTCGTTTCTTTCCCTTTTTTTTTTTTTTCCTCCAACTAAACCCCAGGCAACACCGAACATCCGGACGTGATAGGAGCGCGGAGCTGTTTTCCTTTTCTTTCTTTTTTTTTTTCACATCGTAATGCGCAGCGATAGCAAATTTTGGCCAAGTTAAAAGGCAAACTTCGCGTTGGCCAAAATCTGACGAGAAATCTGCAGAAGTGTTAGCGTTGAGGTTGTCTGCGATGAATAATTCACGTTGGAAATTACTTTCGTGATAGCTATTCTTTGGTGAAGAGGGGAAGAAAAAAAATGGTTCACTGAATCAACAAATTCACATTTACATTTGAGTGTCTCGCTTATAAAATCGAGTCGATTGTTCTGTCCATGCTTAACGTTCGAAATAGTTGCTGTATACAGGGTGGGACAAAAGTCTGTCCACCTGGAATATTTCTATTATTTGTGAAAATATTATATGGAAAGTACATGAAAAATATTAACATACAAAATTTGCAGGATATGGAAGGGGGCGTAATGTGATGCAAATAATTTTTACGCCGGTGGAGGCACAGAGGAGATTTCAAGATCATCTATTTTTTCGAGGAAGACAATTTTTAACATGTTTCTTTTAAACAAAGTTTTTAAAGGTTTAACAAGAGAAAGCACACAACATTCTTCCATATTATTACAAAAATAATGGAAATATTGCAGATGGACAACACCCTGCGTAAGCAAGTATAAGGCACATTGCGATTATGCAGGTTCATAAATAAATTTTGTTAAAGTGCCGTGCTGTTCTTTATTACAGTGAAGCAAGCGCTTTGTTTCCCCCCTTTCTTCACCAAGAATGAAAGCTGACGTTGCGAACGATTGAATTATAACAAAAGACTTGTTAAAGCAATCGCCAGAACGAAAGTAGAAAACATGATAAAAGAATTTGTCGGAACGGACCATAATTTCTCTTGATTTAACGCGCAATTTTATTGACAAGCAAAGACAGATATATCATTTGCGTTGTTCGAACAGAAAATTGTATATTGCAATCGATAAAATTGACTTGTCAGTTTTTTGCTAACTGGACATTTTTTTTTTTTGTCTATTCCTGCGCGCATTGTCCAGTTGTCGATTCTTATTTCTAACAAACACGCGTAGGTCTACCTTGAATTTTAAATAAATTTCAAAAATTTACCGTCCCGTTGTTTCTGCGAGAGTAATGCTGTGTCTAATTTACGCGCGGAATAATTAAACTTCATCTTTTATTATATTTGCTCAATACGTGAAAACGTTCTGCGAGACATGTTATTAATGTTAATAACTTTATTGCTAATTTAAGTTCGTAATTTATGTGAATGAGGATACAGACGGTCCATCGGTGTCTAAAATAATCTACCGCGTGTTTTAAAAGTACAATTAATAGAATCAAAAAGATCGATTAAAATTATCAACAGGTTCTCAGTTGTAACAACGAAATATTCTCATCTTTCTTCTTGGATATATTATACATATAAAATGAAATATGTCGTTCAGTGTTGGATGACTATAGTCAACTTTAGTGTACAGTGAGTGTTCAGAGTTGAGTGACTATAATCAACTTTAATACAGAACGAGCGTTCAACGTTGGGTGACTCTATAGTCACGAATTTAGTCTAGAGCGATAGTTCAGAGTTGAGTGACTATAGGCACCTTTAGTGTACAGTAAGCGTTCAAAGTTGAGCGACCATAGTCAATGTTACTATCCAGCGAGCGTTCAACTTTGGGTGACTACAGTCAAATTTAGTGTAGAGCGAGCGTTCAGAGTTGAGTGACTATAGTCACCGTTAGTGTACAATGAGTGTTCAGAGTTGAGTGACTATAGTCAACTTTAATATAGAGCGAGCATTCAACTTTGGGAGACAATAGTCAATTTTACTATCAAACGAGCGTTCAACTTTGGGTGACTACAGTCAAATTTAGTGTAGAGCGAGCGTTCAGAGTTGAGTGGCTATAGTCACCTTTAGTGTACAGTGAGCGTTCAACTGTGGGAGACCATAGTCAATTTTACTATCCAGGGAGCGTTCAACTTTGGGTGACTATAGTCAAATTTAGTGTAGAGCGAGCGTTCAGAGTTGAGTGACTATAGTCAACTTTAATATAGAGCGAGCGTTCAACTGTGGGAGACCATAGTCAATTTTACTATCCTGCGAGCGTTCAACTTTAACTTTGGGTGACTACAGTCAAATTTAGTGTAGAGCGAGCGTTCAGAGTTGAGTGACTATAGTCAACTTTAATATAGAGCGAGCATTCAACTTTGGGAGACAATAGTCAATTTTACTATCAAACGAGCGTTCAACTTTGGGTGACTACAGTCAAATTTAGTGTAGAGCGAGCGTTCAGAGTTGAGTGGCTATAGTCACCTTTAGTGTACAGTGAGCGTTCAACTGTGGGAGACCATAGTCAATTTTACTATCCTGCGAGCGTTCAACTTTGGGTGACTATAATTAACTTTAGTGTACCGCGAGTGTTCAAAGTTGACTGTCTATTAGTCAAATTCAGTGTAGAGCGAGTGTTCAGAGTTGAGTGACTATAGTCACCTTTAGTGTACAATGAGCGTTCAAAGTTGAATGACTATAGTCCCCTTTTTTCAGCATTCATAGAGCGTTCAACGTTCTGTGACTACAGTCACCTTCACCAAGAAAAAGGCCAATACAGAAAAATGTTAAAAGGGACAACCTGTAGAAGTAAAACCACGTCGAGGCGTGGCATTAGCAAAATTAATTGGCACTCTTCGTCGTTTCACCGACACGGTTCGTTTCTTCGTGAAAACGAAACTAGCGATTAATACATGGTTACGTACCGCAGATTGGCACCGGTTCAAGTCGAAGTTCGTATGATTCCGTGAAACGCGTACACCAGATCACAGAGAGGATACCGCGAGTCGTCGTCCCCCCTCTGTTCGAGTTGGCCAAATTTCTATGGCGACACGTTTTCTCCTACTGTTTATTCAACAGATCCGGTTAAACGCGCGAACGATCCGCGATTCTGCGTTAACTAAACCTGTTTATCCGTTGAAACACAAACGATCAATTTCACTGTTTCGCATCGCAGAAACACACGTCGAAATCCCTTTTCTCTCTCGTTTCACCCTTTTTTTTTCACATACCTCCACCGCCCGGAAACACTCGAGCCGTGTCACGGGCATTATTAATTAATTGAATTCGACGACATTAAAATCCCGGTTCAATTTTCCATTGGGTGCATTGTTAATCGCGGCGAACTCACCAACAGCGTGCGACGACGATTTACGATGTACTATAGCGTGCACACGGGCGTATCGTTTTTTCCCAGTGACAATAACGCGAATCCGGCAGAATTATTAGCGCTGCACCGTAGTTCGTGGAAAATTGTCGAGCTAAAATTTGATTAGGGTTCAATATTCCTCGTGGTATTGATTTATGTTAATGTCCGAATATATTTTTCCCTTCCTCCCGCTCTTCTTTATTCCTTTATATCGGTCAAGCAAAATTACATCTGTACACAGGTATACAGGGTGAATTCAGTAGGGTAAAGTAAGAAAAAAAGTTCGTATAAACGTATACCAGACATGACCTTGTTTCCAAATTATAGCCCTTTTTGTATAATACCTGTTGTTTAATAATTTTCAAAGAAATTGTTCGAAGTGGCCACTCTCGGCTGGAACGCACATCTTCGTAGATCTTCTCAATCGTTCAAAAATACCAGGTGTCGTTTGAATTCGCCGACAACTCTCTTCAATACGGTATCGTAGTTCTTCGACATTGTTTACTAGCGTGTTGTAAACCAAAGACTTTAGGTGCCTCCACAAATAAAAATATAATTAATTAATTGGCCCTCCACGAGCAATCCATTTATTAACCCTTTGACGACGGCAGACTTTGAGACGCACCAGCCGTACCATACGGTAGGAAATCAGTCGCGACGGACACCGAGAACGGTGAAACTTTTCCTTAAGCGTGCATTTCTGAGAAAGTATATTCGAATAATCAAAACACTGAATTCCACTACGTTAAAACAATATTATTGTAGTATCGGGGCCTCCATACGCAAAAAATAGGAAACCAGCACGGGAGAATAGAAAGGGAGTGGTTGGCGTAGCGCGCAAAGCCTCGGCTTGCTAAGCCGAAGGTTCCGGGTTCGATTCCCGTTGGGTCCCTCAATATTTTTCCCTAGGTTACTAAAAATGGGGGCTCAGCCGGGATGGAGGCATCTACGGCTACACCAAGCCAGGCGCTGTGAGATGAAAACATCTCGAGAGTTGCACGTCTCCCAAAAATGCGTTGTTTCGGTTGTGTTGCCACTGTGTGGGGGAGTGTGCCCGAAAGTGTTGAGTTGTGCTGCACTGAGGACATTCGAGGGGTGAATGTCAGTTCAGGATGGCCGAGTGTAGTATCGGGGCCTCCAGACCCAAATAGGAAACCTCGAAGGGAGAATAGAGAGGGAGTGGTTGGCGTAGCGCGCTAAACCTCGTCTTGCTAAGCCGAAGGTCCCGGGTTCGATTCCCGTTGGGTCCCTCAATATTTTTCCCTAGGTTCCTACAAATGGGGACTCGTCCGGGACGGAGGTATCTACGGCTGCATGAAGCCAGGCGTTGTGAGATGAAAACATGTGAGAGGGTTTGCACGTCTCCCAAAAAGAGTTGAGAAACAGAGTTTCGGTTGAGAGTGCCACTGTGTGGGGGAGTGGACTCGAAAGTGTTGAGTTGAGGAGTTGTGGTTGCACTGAGGACATTCGAGGGCGAATGTCAGTTCAGGAATGGCCGAGTGTAGTATCCATACTCAAATAGAAAACCGGCAGCATACCGAATTCATCCTTGAAGTTACGTCCACGTGTTTTAAAACACCCTGTATATCTCTTAATTAACACCGCGAGGTAGAGCCGAGGGGATGAAATTTTTGCGAAACAGGTTTGGGGAGCATTACGTTATTAGGTAAATATGACGGTAGTGCGGTCCAATCAACATGGTTCATTTGCCTCGTAAAGGTGAAACTAGCGGCTGACGTGTAGTTATATACCGCAAATTGGCCCGTGTTCAAGTCAGGACTCAAAACGATATGCTTGAAAACACGCACGCGAGATCGTGTCGTGAAGTGATGAGCTTTCCCCGCGTGCTTTTGCCCTTGATCGTTCCGCGAAATGAAAGCCGGATTTTTATGCAAAATGGGCGAACCTAATGAGGGATTCGAACGTTTACCCTCGAAAATCCATTAAATGATTAAATCAGTAATTTTCGAAATATTCGGGTAACCTGATGTTTTTGTAACTTCGTCGATTCTTTCCTTATTGTTAATCTTTCAACGACATTTGATTTTGCAAAATTGAAGCTTTTTGCTCTTACATCTGTGTTTACTTCGATTTTGAATTTTTCGAAATTTCAATTCTGTTCGCTTGTGTAGGATTGCCGATTCGTCAGATTTATTTGAATTTAATTTAAATTTAACTCAAAGTGCACCGGGCGAACTCTTTGATTTAAAAAAGTAATTAACCAGAGAAGTTTAGAGATTTTATTTTCTAAATAAGATCAGTTTGGTATTTTTTTTTTTGCGTAGCGTTGCGTGAATATTCGGGAATTAATACGTACGCTTTACGAAATTTTAGTGGGTGACAAGCTTATACAGGGTGTCCCGTAATTAATCAAACCCGAATTTAATTAAAATCGAAAATAATCGAAAAAGTTTGAAGTCAGTTATTTACTGTGGGTAAAGTAGAGATTCCACTAAAACACCGATACCACAAAACAAAAAACACATAATAATCAACAGTGTTATCCCAATACCAATTTCGATCAAAAACTTTAATTTCTTCGCCACGAATGAAACGTCTTCGACAGATCACGCATTAAACGCTATTAAAACGGTTAATACCCGAGGACAAATAGAAAAAAAGAGATCAGCCGAACAATGAAACCAAATTCCACCGGCGACGAAGGAAAGAAAGAAGAAAAAAAAGAAAGACGAGGGATGGATGATCAACGATGAATTCGTCAAATGGAAATTACGTTAGAATAAATTGCCTTCGGCTAATTGGCTCTGCTAGCAAGCCGATACTTTCAACGTAGATAGTGCAACGGTTATTGATTAGCGAAAAAAAAAAAAGGAAGAATCTCGAGGAAGCGTTTTCTTTGAGCGCATCTTCGCGCGAACTGGCGGAAAAAAAGATCGCCCGGTGAATTAATCTCCTTGCGGAAAATACAATTATCTAGAAAATAACAGATAGAAATCAACAGAGAGAGAGAGAGAGCTATTTCATCGATTCGTCGAAATTTTCACGTTCTGTAACGTTCGCGTTAATTGGACAGCCCGAAGCCAACCTGTTCTATAATCGCGCCTTTCGTTTATTACGAATCGACAAGTTGCCGCCGCGTAAATTAGATCGACTTCCGAAGATACAACTTCGACGGAAGCTTTCGTTAATTTCTAATTAAATCCGGCACCGCCTTTATATCATCGATGGAATAATCGTTTCAACGCCCCGGCCGTCGTTCACGACGGCGATATTCAACGTTTAACCAGAAGCCAGAGAGAGAGAGGTAAACCGAACTACTACCCCGAACAGTTTCCTCCGAGTTTTCTATTGTTCCGCGACGCATCTTTTGTTTATACCCGCCGCGACAACTCGTTTGCGGAAATGGCGACGTCGCCGAGTTAAAACCCCGACGCGGATTTACGATAACGTTTCGACTTTCCGCGAGATTCTTTCATCCCCCGCCCTCCTTGTAAATTCACCCCCGACGATCGTTTCTGTGACTTATCGCGACGAGTATATACAGGATCTGAGAACTTACCAAGTGGCTGCTCGAATATACCGTTACTATTTCCTACGTATACGATTCAAATCTGTTACATACTCTCCACCGTATAGAGAATCGCGGTTTAATAAATCTCGGTACACTATGAATATCATGAATACAATTATGAGAGATGTAGGTCAAGTCGCATGCAAAGATGGAATTCTCTGTCACTTTCCTATTAGGCGAGCACGGGGAATGGGCGAAGTTTAGAAAGATACCTCACAATGGAGATACTGTAAAAGTTTCTGCTCTTCGGTTAATTATAAGAGCGAGGAAGGAAGAGGAAATCATTTCCAGGGAACGAATGTGCAACTTTCACGAGTTCAACGTGCAGTATTGTACGGAAATTTCGTTTATAATATTGAAATTGTATCGTACACGATTCACGTTTCGAAGAAATAAAGGAAAGAGTAAATCTGCGATGGTTGTTAAGTAAAGAAATTTTTTCTTATTCGGGTGAATAAATTAAAATGAATGTAAACTTTTTGTCTGACTGCAAATACAACGGGGTCAATGTAGAAATAAGCGATGTCCAGAATATCGAACGTGTGTGTACTGTGAGAGTAAAGATATGTGTTAGTTATTGGAAAAGATAAAATGAGCAAATGAACAAATATACCGGGTGTCCGAATTTTTTTCTGCCAAACTTCGGCAGCGTGTTCTATGGGCACGGGTGAGGAAAAAATGTTATATAAACATAGGTCGTTTGAGGATTTATTAAGAAGTTATAACAATAATAGGAAATATGAAGGAAATGATACAAAATGAGAACAGATCAGCGATATGTACCTATAGTCCGTTATTTACGATTTAACGTCGTTCAAGCTGTTGAAAGTAACTTCTGCCAGCGCCATTTTTGTCTCGTATCATAGCAACCGCAAGTTCGTCACCAGTCCATTCGTATTTTTGCTATAACTTTTCAACGAAGCTTCAAACGACCTATGCTCGTATAACATTTTTTCCTCACTTACACCCGTAGAA
Organism: Habropoda laboriosa; assembly: GCF_001263275.1. NCBI lineage: Eukaryota > Metazoa > Arthropoda > Insecta > Hymenoptera > Apidae > Habropoda > Habropoda laboriosa. The sequence goes on along the minus strand of NW_017100203.1, from coordinate 2,631,319 downwards.
CATACTGACAAAGTTTGATCCAAAAAAATTTGGGACACCCGGTACGTAGGTAATCATAGAAAAATCCTTTTCAACGTACATTTTTCCCGCGAAAATTTGATCGTTTCTCTCGCTGTGCGACATCTCCAATTAATTACGAATAATTCAGTCTGAGAAATATGACTCGCTTCCCTTTCTTCTCTTATTAGATCATGCTAGTACGAAAAGTGCGAGCACGTTTCTCGCAGCCTAACGGTTAACTGAAATATTTATAATATTCCAGCGTTTTCTATCCACGCTTGCTAGAGAGACAATCCTTTGTAAATGCGATAAAAGGTTGTAAAAGACTCTTTGAAAGCACGATACAACATTCTGAGTTCGTCTTACCCTTTCTCGACACAGTCGAAGAAATCCTTTCATCCCTGTTGCCTCGGTTCGACTCTCTGTATTTACTTTGCTGGATGCGGGCATCTGAAACAAAAAGGGAAAGAAAACGTTAGCTTCTGTTCCACACGGAGCCGTATTGCGGAACAACAAGACGGTAAATAACGCAATTCCCATCGTTTACCAGTTTGTAAGGGGTTGTACAATAAAGACGGCGATATTCAAATTTTATGATATTCTTATCCCTCCCAGTTTCGCCGGAAATGTTCGAGCAAATCTCTTTATCCTCGTCGTTCACTTGTTCCCTTCCTACTTGCTTGCTGCTGCTCTTATATTCATTCCCTAAAATGTCTCCGTTAAAGAGTAAAAGCGACACTAAACCCTTATTCCATTCAAATCGCCGAAGGGGAGTGTACGTGTATCCGCGATATTTGTTATTGAACGGTTGTCAGAGCTGCCTTTTATCTTTATTCGATCCGTTCCTACCTGCGACAAGAAATAACGCGCGCTTTCAACTCTTCTCTGCTCTTACTTTGTTTTTCCCTTTGCATACTTTACGGCATCTGAACGATCAAAGTTGAAATTTCTTTGCTCGTTCCTTTTCCACTGGCGGATCGAAATAATTTGTTGTTCTCCTTGTGAAACAGCCAACCTAATTGTTTTGTCGTTTACGAGAGTTGCTTTAAGATGTCTTTAGAATTACCTTTAAGGGCGGAAACTTTGCGAAACGTGAAATGCAGCTTTAACTGGTAGACACATACGGAGCAGTTTAATGCGAAAGTGGCGTAAGTGAAAAATGTCGAATTCTGGATAATGAGGGATGAAGTAAAAATTTTGTAAAATTTGATAATACGAAAGAATGTTACATCTATTTTATGTAAGCCACTGTATAGTTACACCTTGAGCTGATAATGCCATTTTCCCTGAAAATCAAGATATGTGTGTAATCACTTTATTTAATACACCATTGCGCTATTTCATCCATTATTTTGCCATCCACCGAAAAACTAACGAAGATATACGTACACCACTTCTGCACAAAACAGAATGAAGGTTGAGCTTTCGATATGTGGTGTTAAATCAAATAGACAAAAATTTCACTTACACTACTTTTGCATTAAACGATGCATATCGTAAAATACAGTTAGAAAATCGACTTTTTTCATACGCCCCCACCACCGCCGTTTCCCCCCACTCCGCTCACGACTGTGACGTCACTAGCCCGAGAGTTGCCCGCGGGGCAACTCGGGGCAACCAAGAAACAGCTGCCTGAGCGACTCTGGCTCGAACCTAACTGCTATCACAACATCCCCATCCCACCGAACTCTGACTCGGCAACAACGACGATATTCAAATTTCATCCAAGCCCCCACCGCGTCCCCGCAAAAGCTCGAAAACAAATCCTTTTATCTTGCGCGTTCCCGCGACGCGACGCTGCGTCTAACCACCCTCGAGGATGTATTCGGGCGCAAAGGAAGCGTTAGAACTTCATGCCGACAGAACACTTCATCAACCGCCGGGAGGAAACGCATGTATGTTGCGCAACAACACGGTAGATACGAGCATCCCACCGAACGGCGTGTTTAGCTGTGCGTTCAGTTCGCGAGCAACAGCGGAGAGAAGGGCGTGAAACGGAGTTTCACTGTGCAACGCGGAGGTTACCTATCGGTTCTCCGCATCGCGACGGTGAACGGTGCGTACACTGCTCGTCGTTATTTCGTCTCGAACGATGGTTCAACAGGTATGTTTCTCGCAGCGATTCGAGGGAGAGGAGGGATCGAAAGGAGGGAGCGAGGTGAGTTGGAGGAATTAGGTTGAAAAATAGAAAGGTAAGGAAAGAGGGAAGAGATGGTACGGTGCCGAGATTTTCGCACAACCTCGCTCGTTCTCCTCCGCTCACCATCTTTTCCTTCGAACGAAACAAGAGGAAGGGGTTGAACAGTGGGAGCAGCCTCCGGTGAAGCTGGCCTCGGGCCAAGGCATTATTTTCGAGAGAGGGATGGAGAGAGAGAAAGGGAGGGCGAAGAATAGGAAGCATGGGCGTGTGACAAACCGGGAGGCACAGAGGGAGAGAATAGAGTCGGAGGAAGGTGGATGAGGCTAGGGCTGGGAGCCCAAATGAATATTTAATTTCTGCATATCTCACCCCGGCGAAAGTTCGGAACGGGGGACGAAAGGAAGCTCCTTCTCGCTTGTACTCGCAGCGCAAGGGAAGCGCGTGATGTAGGATAGAGTCCGGCGATGGAAGTTACGTGCCCTTAAGTTTCTATTTAGGAGCCAATAGACCGTCTATTTTTCTTTATCGCCAATTTTCTTTCCTTTGCTTCTTCTATTCTCTCTCCTTGTTTGCATTTTTCAATCACTTTTTACCTAACACTCTGTGCTCGTCTTTCCCACCGCTAGCTTTCCCCTTTCTTTTTATCTTCAATCGCCTTTCCCGCCCTTATATCTTTCTCACCGCCCACAGCTTTCCATTAACATCTCTTTCTTCGACGACTCTCTCCGGTTCGTTTCTGTTACACTTTTATAGACGCAGTTTCGAGTTTCTTTACTTCTTCATTCCCGCCGCTGCTCACGTACGTTCTCGTTTTTTCACCACCCACTTTTTCCCCTCTTTTTGCACATAATTTCTCTTGTCCCATATTTCTCTCTCCACCCTCCCTCGCAGTTGGCTACTTCTCCGTTCCTTTCTTCTCCCTCTCACACGGTTTCTCCTCCTTCTTTCTCCACTTCGCTGTCTCCCTTCTGTTTCACCCTCCACTTCTCCGTTTCCCCATTTCCTCCCTTTGCCAGTGTCCCGTTTCGCCATTTCTCTATTTCAAACTCTCCTTGTTCTTTTCTCTCTCCACCAACACAAACTTCTTTTTACACCCCTTTCTTTACTCGTTCCCATTTGTCCACATAGTTCTCCTCCCTTTTTCTTCCTTTCCTTCACTAATTACAGTTCGTTGTTGCCCTATTTTTCTCCCTCTGACCGCAGGTATCCTATCTCTACCTCCAATTTACCTCTCCTTACCTAACCTTTCTGCTTCTCCTTCTTTCACCATCCTCGCATCTCCGACCAATCCTCCACTTTCCATAATTTCTTTCCATTCGCCGCCCTCTCCTCGTCCTCTGATTTACACAATTTCTTCTGTACGCTCTTTCTTCCCTCTCTCCGTTTACCCTCCACGGAGCGAGCAATTTCTTCGACCACCGGCGCTACCCTCGGTCCATTTGACCCTTACCCTTTCGCCGCTCCCTTTTCGACTTCCTCGGCAAGGCGGTCGCGCGCGCGGACCAAGGGCCAATCACGAGGTTCCTCCTCACGATGGAACGTGGCGATGCCGAGGGCGGAGAAAAAGGAGCGAGAGGAGAAAAGGTCAGACGATGAGGTGGTGAGTACGGTCCGCGAAGATGAAGCCTCTGGTTGAGGCGGGAAGCGAGGGAAAGTAGCGGTCGACTGAAGTACCCGAAGCTCGGACAGAGGTTATACGGGTGGACGTTGTTGCTATACTGAAATCCGGGAGTCTCAGATCGGCGCTGTCTGAGCTAAGCCGAAGCTTAGCGAGCTTTGCCTACTCTATCTTCGTTATCGTGATATACGTGTATTGGATGCGTTATGTACGAGAAATTCGCGTCATATGACGAGTGTGATTGCCCGCCGTGAGAACGTGCCGGTTTAATTAACGATCGGCTGGATTGTGAACGAAACGGAATTGTTTTGGTAAGACTTTGGAAGCGAAATGTAATAATGTTATTTTTTGTCTAGGTTTTCAATGTTCTCGATGTTGTTTAATAAACAGTAACATTAATTGTTGTGCACTGCGTTGATATTTTTTTTTTAACGTGCAGGTGAATGAGACTGTAAAATGAATTTCGTTGGTACCATCTTCGGTTGCAATACTAAAATTCTCCGTGCGAAATATAAAAATTTGCGCTAGAAGATTGAAAGCAGAGAGTTTGTAAATGATGAAAGACAACGAAAGGTAACGCTGTACAAATGAAAATACAAAAAAGCAAATTAAAGTATCAGGTGTGTTTATACTAAAAACGCATGAAACGAAGATTTTCTGTAACAATAATGCAATCTCTGGAGCTTTAGTTTTCATTTTTCACAATATGCGAATGTTTCACAAATCTCAGGCGAATATCATGCAAACTTCGCAATTTATAATCATTTCTAAAAAAATTAATATTTGTAACAATTTCAAGAAAAGGTTTAGCAGCTGAAGAAAATTACAGTGATTAAGCATTCATACTAATCACACAAGGGATGTAATATTTTTCAATAATATACATTCACTTTGATTTTTACATTAATTTTCAATACCAATTTCTCACCACAGCAAAAAATCCTTTAAACGACAGAAAACTTGGTACATTTCAATAATGGCCAAAACGGACCTAACACTGTTCAATCAACACAAAAATAAATAACAAAAACTAAAAGCTTCCCCGCCAAACTTTCAATTCCCCTCCCAAAAAAATTGTTAATCACACCCGCATAAAACTACATCACTTCTTTTAATATTTCACCCTTTACAGCATTGCAAAAGCCATTGAAAAAAAGAAAAAAGTGGCACGTAAGTTATGCACCCAGATATTTCATTAGAGCGTTCCGCAGAAAGAAACGCGTCGATGTGGCATGCGTATGTGGTCGGTATGAAACGCGGAGGAAAGATTAAAGTGTCGAACGACCGCGTAAACGTTAAACAAGCAGATTGAAGCACGAAAAACTCTTCGTTCGACCACCTTCGCGCTCGTACAGAGATTGAATAAAGCGGGAAGAAGAGACGAGAGAGAGAGAGAGAGAGAGAGAAAGCAGCGGCGAGATCAGGATTGCGAGACGAAGTTAAAGCAAACGATATAAACCGTGGAGTAGAATTAAAAAAAAAGAACTCCGACGGGGGAGAGAAAGAACGACAAGATAAGGGCGAATGAATGGACATACCGGGAATTTTTTTTATGTCGCGTGCATGGAATAACAAGAGACGGGCACGAAATGAAGAGAAATGATAACGATGCTTGATCAAGGGACAGTGGAGGAGGGTTGCGCCATGAAAAATAAATGATAAAGGTAGCCGGCTTGGTGAAACAGAGACGACGTCGAAGATAAAAAGAGGAATATATGCTAACACGTAAAAGAGAATAGCAATGTGAAATCTAGATTTTGGAATGGGAATACCGGTTCAATTTATGGAAATTTATGCAAGACGCTTTAACCCTAGAGCGGTCTTCGGGTCTTTTTTGACCCACCGCCTTTTTATATTTTCAGTCATTTTTGCTGTTATCGAGTTTACGTTCTTTAACATTATTTTAAACGTTTATTGTCTAAGTTCATATATCGCGTTGGAAACAAAAATTATTACAGATAAGGTCCTAGGTCCTTTTTCACCCAAAAGTCTTAAGTGTACAGTGAAAACGAAGACCGCACTAGGGTTAAGAGGTATGGATACAAACTATGGAGGCTGGTGGAACTCATTAAAAGAAACAAAATGTTTCACAAATGTATAAGTGTTCCATAGTTTGTAAGCAAGTTAATTCTTTAGTCGAAATTAGATATTCTATTTACCGGGTGGGCCAGCTAGCTAATTATATTCTGTACCTACAGTAGGTAATCAAATTATTACAGCCACAATACGAACAATATGTTTTTTGTTTTTAGGTAGAAATTAAACCGCAATATCAAGGATTTCACACTAAATTCCTAACTAACGATTGTTCACTAAAGCTTAGCTTGTGTTGTTATCAAAAATATAGTTAAGAAGTAACGGTAAAGTCGGTATGTATTTGGTACCGCTACCTTTTGCTGCCATTATAGCCTCGATTCTTTTTTCGATCCATTTTAAGTAACTTACTGTGCGTTGTAAGTAGTAAAAACACTGTAACAAAAATTAAAATGCTCGAGATCTGTAAACCAAGAAAAATGTAACACGTGGTTCTCAAGTAGTGATTTGCACTACCGATACAAAATAACGTCCATGTGACAGATAATATCGCCTAAAGTGCCGCCAAGTGTGTAGTTGCAATTTGTAAACATCGACGTTTCGTCAAAAAAATAATAAGAATTCGGTACAAGTAGGTTTTCATCTGAAAATTAATCGTCAATTTCTTACAGGTGGCTCTAATAATTTCATAATATTTCAATTATTTCAAAACATTTTACTTTATAAACTTCTTTCTACGTTTTCAAATTCTAAAGGGGATTCTTTGTTCAAATTTTTCGTTTTCAATTAACGAAATGAAAATTAGAAGTGTTGCTTTATAACAAGGGAACATTGACGTATAAATTATTTAAGAATTATTGGGAAGAGTTAAAGCGTGTATTGGGGAAAATGAAGACGGAGTTCACGAAAAAGGAGGAAAACGTGGAAGAATCGGAGAGTACCGGTGAAAGGGGGAAAGCGAAAGGAGAATCTCGGTGGTTGGTAATCCGGATTTAGTCGACCATTCACTCGAATCCAAGACGACATTAACGACAATCCGTATATCTTCGTTTTTATCGAAGTCTACATTAATCAGGCGAGATATTGCAGTAATAGCATTACTTCCTATCGGGTTACTTTCTCGGAAGTTTATTTGTTAAGACACGTTTCGTTCCAATTTATTCACCATGTAATACAATAATAAAAATTGCACAAATCTTGTGTCACAAATTGTTACAAAAGATTGAATAAAAAATACACACTATCCAGATTCAACTAATTTTGTATAATAAAGCTAATATTAGATACAATAATCAATGAGTCAGAAATAAACTCTGAAACCCAGTGATTGCTATACAAAAAAAATTATTTCTATAGTACTGATAACACATGGTTTACACAAAAGAACACTATTCGATAATAGTAATAAAAGATGGCGAGGATCAGGCCCAGAAAAATAGTGTTCACCGCCAGAGGGCACCACCATCAACTGTTACCAACCTAAATACTCAGCTAAGAAATTTCACGAATACTTCCTCAAAATAACCTCCGTAATTACATTTTTTGCAAGTAAAAATTGATTCGTCGAAAAAATTTTAATTACACATTTAAAAATACCACTGAAATACTGAAACCTACATTTTACAGCAAGGTAAATATAACAAAAGTTAGGTTAGGTCCGACAATTTCCATGGAAGAAAGGTCCTCCATGAAAAATGCTAAGCAGCGCACAGCAAAAAGGAACACGCCTAAACTGACATATTAAAGAAGCACGTAAATATCGCTGATCCATAAATCATATATTATTTCACTAAAAAGAAAAAAAAAAGAAAAAACACGTTAGTCAATGGCAAAAGACGATGCGGCGTGCACGATACTCGCTCGTTGGACGAACCGCCGCGTCATGCCTCCCGCTGTTGAATATGTTAAACGGCGTAAATACGCCGTTATACGACGCGTATGGAAGTAAATGGCGAAAGGGCCGGTGAAGTGAAATTCAAATAAGAAGTAATAACGGCAGGGCGGGATTTCCAGATAGCACTCAAGAAAGGCGGAAAGTTAGACAAAGAAAACCGGGTGGCTGAGTAGAGGAGGGACCGAGGGTCGAGAAGAGCAAGTGAAGAAGAAACCGGGCAAAAAGAAGGACGATGTTAGCGAATGAAACAGAAGAGGAAAAAGAACGCAGACCGGTAATACTGGCCAAATCGACCGGTTTAAACTGAGGCTGCTGGTTGGGGAATTTCACTCTCGACTACCGTGACTAAAGTCTGCGTTATTAATCTGCGTAAGTAGAGAATCCGGGGGAAGTGACACGAGCATAATCTCAGCACCGATACTAAATACGCGTGTACACCGTGTAGGAGGACCGTGTCTTCCTTTTTAGTAACCTGCAGTCGAACGAGCCGGTGAATATTTTTAGAACACCTGCTGCTTCGAGATAAGATGGATTTTAAAATGGCGGGACAAAGGGGCAATTATAGATTAGAGTGAGTAATGTGCGCTGAACGAAACGAAATCTGGCGAATCTAAAAAGAAGAAGAATGAGAAGTATAAAACCGAGAAGAAAACAAAGGGATTACAGAGTGAAGGATTACGAAGGAGAACTGTTTAATAAAAATAGCTCGACGAGAGAGAACTGCTCTATACAATTATCTCGTGAAGCAGAATTGAACAGTAAGACTGGTTGCCAGGTTAAAGTATTTAAAAAAAGAAATGAAGTTTTTTAGTGAAACTGTCTGACGAGGAGATTGTAATCTTACGTTATAGCTAATTACAGCAGATGTAACGTCAAAGTTGATTAATTCAATGCCAAGTAGGTGTGAAGCTATTGTACAGTCGAAAGGAAATCCTGCAAAATATGAATTTCTTCTTTATGTTTGAAAAAGAACAACTTTTCCCAAGAAGAATTTTCTTGAATATTTTCAAAAATTATGCGAATATCTAGGTAATTTATGAAATTTATTGTAAACATTTGTAGAAATGTGTATAAATTATTTGTATTAAGAAAGTTTATTAACAAACCGAGTTGTAAGAAGTTTCCTATGGAATTATTCGCTGTACGAATACGTTTTTACATCAGTTAACCCCTTAACCTATGATTTCTTTTCTGACCATGCATCTAAGCGTCAGTCATTTAGTGTTTTAGTACTGTATCAGGTAACAAAAGTTTATCTGCTATAGATTAACTACATTTAGTAATTCTCAGCGTTACAAATTCAAACGAAAGTTAGGATTATAAATGTTAGAGGTTATAAGACGGAAACGGTGAGATCGGCACAACGCCGTACGGTCGCGCATGCGCGTGCGCGTGCGCCGGGGACAAAAGAAGAGCGTGTCTTTAGTCGTGCGAAGTGGGGGTACGCGAGAGAGTAGTGTACGAGAAGCGTAGTATAACCGCGATCTCGTGAAAAACGCGCGAGCTTGTAAAGACACTGAGAATTATCTCAATAATGCTAAACCTAACAGAGGTCAAGGTGGATCAAGCTCGGGAGTAACTTGTTAGAGTATAATTGCTTAAATAGTTTATTATAAAGAACTCGACACGCTTACACATCGGAGGTTCGTTCACGACTAAAGACGAACGAGTGCGGAGCCCCAGTCGTAAACAAAAGAAAATCGGCGGGCAACGTCCGTCCGCAGATACATCGGAATAACCGAATCACGGATCGCAGAATTCCGATCGATCTCTAATAATAATGAATTTTTCTTATTAATATAACTGTTTTTGTCATATTTTGACTAGAATTTTTGTCACGAGTCTGACACGTTGTCATATGTTAAGGGGTTAACAGTAAATCTCGTTGTGAAAATAGCGTAAGCACAGACCACACAGTAGAGAGATGCAATGTAGTTTTAGGTTAGAAAAAAAAATGGCGGAGAAGGGATGAAGAAGATTTGAAAGGAGAAGCAACGATTAGATTGGAAGAAGAAATGAAGAGTAATAGAAGGAAAAGTTGGAGATTGTAGAAGGTGGAGGTTAGTAATTCGCGCTGAAGCGACCATCTACTTTGAATCCAGGCTACCACCGAAATCGGGCTACTATCTACGGGGAACCATTCTTGTGCTGCTTCGTCCTTTCATCACGATATGCCACTGGCACATCTCCCGTCCTCGTCGACGTCGTCGTCTTTCCAAGTACCTCCAGTTCCCATGAGAAGCCCCGGAAATTGGAATCTTAAATCGATCTAAATCTTCTTTATCGCCAAAGGAGTCAGCAGCCGATCACAGACGAATTTTCTACGGTTCTAGGATTGGCTATATCGACGGCTGCTACTCGACGTGTAAATTTAACGCCGATTGCGTCCCCTCGATCTTTTATTAGAAGTGCTTCGCCACCGTATGCAGTAATCTCGTGTTGCCTTTTGTCACATTGTAGGAGTTCGAGAGTGTAAAAATTCAAATGTCCAACTATTCTTCTCTTCTTATCGGTCGTTCTTTTCTTTTTTGTATGTGTGTAAAATGCAAGTGTCGAATAATTCTTTTCTTCTTGCGACTCATTTTCTTTTATTTTTTTTTTTTTTTGCGCAAAATGCAAATGTCGAATAATTCTTTTCTTCTTGCGACTCATTTTCTTTTATTTTTTTTTTTTTTGCGCAAAATGCAAATGTCGAATAATTCTTTTCTTCTTATGATTAATTTTTTATTTTTTTTTTTGTAAAATTCAAATGTCCAAAAATTCTTTTCTCCTTGTCACTCATTCTTTTTTTTTTATGCAAAATGCCAGTATCGAATAATTCTTTTCTTCCTACGATTAATTTTTTTTCTTCGTGTAAAATGCAAATGTGGAATAATTCTTATCTTCCTACGATTCGTTTCTTCTCTTTTTTTACGGATTTATTATTGTCCTTCTCTGCCGATTTCTGTTTGTTCAATTGCAGCGCGACGAAGAGGTACCGAAAATTTTATGCAAACTTTATGCAACATCCTCTGGTAATGTAAATTTTCGATGGGCGAAGTAGGTTAAATCGCTTGAACGCTCTGGAAATTTGAGGTGTTAATTTGATCGATCCAGGCTACATTCTGTTTTCGGAATTTGAGGTTTGATGACAGAATATTACGAGCTTTAGGAAGCTCTCGCGTTTATACGCGGCAATTTCCAGGCATTACCTACTGCGGTCGTAATAGCGTTGACATTTCATCTTATGGCGTGATGTTTCCACCAATGTTTCCTCCCCCCTTTTCTTTCCGAAACTTCCATTTTCGTTTTTACGCCGCGGTATGTCAAATATACAGGGTGTTTCAGCTAACTTTATCATCTGAAATATTTCTGCTGTAATTGCGATCGACCAGATTTAACACCTCTGGATTACTTTCTATCGGGTGTCGTGGAAGATATAGCGTGTCACTAATCATCTATAACGCAGCAGGATATGAGAGAACGAATTACAGCCTGTGCACAATTTTCGCCTTCTTACTGCGTTATCGCAGTAATTCGATTACTGAACATCCACTTTAAATTTTGGAACTTAAGTAAAAATGCTCAATAACTCTTGTGAAACTTTCATAAACAAGTGAAACTTTCTGAAGAATCGAAAATTAGAACATTATTTCACAGTCGTGTCAAAAATTAAATTGTTAAGTATAAATTATCAAAGTATGATTTTATTTCTACACAAACGCAAGAATCATATTTTTCGTACTGTGGCTCTGATAATTCGATCACTCACTGTAAATAGAGAATTTTATTTTTGGTGACCTTAAAATAAATACTTAGTGTTATAGAGGTCATTGAATTCATCTTTAAAATGGCTATTGTCAGAAACAAATACAATACACTGTTTAGTTTAAGAGAATAAAATTGCTCTTCTTATCACATTAACCCTTCCCAATTAAATAAAATTATTATTGCTATACACTGGTGCCTATAAAACAAAACTTTTACACCATTCCCTCAGTATTTCGTATTATTGTCATAACTTTTTAATAAAGCTCCAAACGACCTATGTTTATTTAACATTTTCTTCTTACTTACACCTGCAGAAGCTACTTGCAAAGTTTGATCGGAAAAAATTTCGACACCCGGTATATCACATTGTGATCAGCTGAGGAATAACACAAAGCGATGCACCGATAGAAGAAATGGTTCATTCAGTGGTTGTTCTACTTGGAATAACGGCGGAACAGGTAAAAAATGAACAGGTGAGAGAAGTTTCTGCTAACAGTATCCTAGTGGTTTATGGGAAGCTTGGAATTTAATTTTCGATGTTCGCTTACTGCGTATTATTTGGTCGAGCAATGTTCGGAATTGCTTCCAACTGGTCGAGTTTTATTGTCGGAGATCATTTAAATTCCGAGTAGGAAGCTGTATCACAGACGCGCCACTATACGTCGTGATGTTTCACTTGAAACGTTCGTTTAAATGTTAATGTTAAAAAAGCAACGGGAAATTTTTAATTATACAAAATATTCATAAAATTTCCTGAACTTCGTGAGAAATTTAAAAAATTCGCTAGTATCATTCAAGAAAAATAAAACAACATTTCTTTTCTTTAACTTTATTTTACGACGCACTGATCACTAAAATTAGGTAACTAACGATTAAAATTGTGGAATTTCAAATTGCAAGAATTTACAATTTTCGGAGAGAAATTCGTATTTTCCGGAATCCCCGAAATTACGACGCACTGATCACTAAAATTAGGTAACTAACGATTAAAATTGTGAAATTTCAAATTGCAAGAATTTACAATTTTCGGAGAGAAATTCGTATTTTCCGGAATCCCCGAAAATTCGATTTGGAAATCTTTCGAAATCTACTCAGAAATTCGCAACGTCTTCGTCGCAAACTAATTATCAATACTTCGTTCTGTATGTGCTTCCTATTTCCCTAAATTAATCACAACACACATCAATTTGCCTCGTTGCGGTCCCGGGAACCTCGGTGTCTGCCACATTCCCGTCTCGTGCACATTCCCCGCTCCTTTAATAAGTAAAATCATCACGAGACAATCTACACCACAGGTACAATGCATCGTAATAAGGAACATAATTGTGATATCCGCCTTCGCAGTACACCGAGATCCTCCACCTTCGCTGGAAGTTACGCGTTAAGACTCCGCTGGAAAGCTAATCGTACTTTTCGTTTTTCAATTTCGAGAGAACTTCACGAGGCATGTGTAATTACTGGACGGCGGATTTTTCCGCGTTTAAAGAAAATTTGAATAACAAGTAAACTCTAATATTTAGCGAATAAAACAGTTTCTTGTGTAGCTTCTATTTCTTTAATTATATTCATAAAAATGTGAATTTGCATGAAAGTCCGCTGTAAATTACCATTGTTTCTCTAAACGTAATTATCGTTTTGCGAATATGTCGCTTACATTGCACAGTAGTGACAATTTCAAATTCAAAACGCTTTGAATCAAAATTTCTCATTAGGTCAAAATTTAGACACTATTTTGCTAGAATGGTGTTATTAAAAAGTAACATTGCATTTAATGCACAGGTGCAAGAGATGCAGAAATTTATAACGAATGCGTGCTTTGGAAATGTAAATATAAGAAGTGTAAGTTAAAGTACTGAATGGAATTTGGTTTTGATTGTTTATTTATTTGTTATTAGAAACTGAAAATAACAGCTGAATGTTGGATTTCGTTCACTTTTATCATTGTTAACTTCCCCTTAACCTATGATTTCTTTTCTGACTGTGCATATAAGCGTCGGCCATTTAACGTTTTAGTACTGTATCAAGTAACAAAAGCTAATCTGTTACAGATTAATTAGATTTCGCAATAGCCAGTCTTACAAATTAAGAGGAAAATTGGGATTGTAATTAAATTTTCTTACTAATATTACCACTTTTGTCACATTAGGAGCAGAATTCTCTGCCACGAGTCTGACTCGTTGTTACAGATTAAAGGGTTCAAAAATGAATGTATTTAGAATATATGAAACAATGTCAGAAATCATTTTAATTATTGACAATGCATGCTTAAAATCATTAAAAAAAAAGTTATTACATACCAGGTACATTCGGTTTCCAAAGTCTTGTACCGTTTTATTTGAAAATGTTTATTTCATTTCAAACAAGATTTAAATTCTCGATTTTCGTTAATAAAGTGAACGAAATAGTTTCAACAACAGACCTGTTGTACAAATTCCGCAACAAAAAATCCTTCGGGTATAAGAATAAAAGAGAATTAAAATGTGAGCTCAAGTGTCAGCTGCCAATGAAACTTCCTTAAGAAAGAAAATTTTATTTCGTTTATTATACTTTTATTTACAGCAAACTTAAGATAAACGAATCAAAATTTATCGGTCCTTAAATTTATAAATTTATCAAGTCGTCAATTTTTCAATTTACAAATTTATCAATTTTTTAATTTATAGGTTTGTTAAGCTACCAATTTTTCAATTTGTAAACTTAGCAATTGAAGAATTTTTTATTTATAAGTTTAGCAGCTTTTAGTTGTAAAATATATACTTACAACAAAACCGAAAAATTCCTTCCCTATTTCTCTTTCCAAAAAATTGTCTATTGGAAATGGGTTATGAAAAAGTCATTTAACTTTGTAGTATGCTATTTATTGACAGACTCAGAGGAAACGTCTTTACGCTTTTGAATGTTCTAAAGGACTGTGTCTGGGCACCCAAAAAGAAAGTTGGGGTCCTCTTGTACCTAGGAACTGTTTACTTTACGGTATCGCATTGTGCAGTGAGCGACTCGAAGACGGACACCGGACACATCTGGTGGAAGTCCTAGTGTCTTTGTTTAAAACAACGCGTAGACATTTTTGTCCTCGCTTGATTCTTTCCATAGGGTGTTGTTACTCGAAGGGAGTGACTCGAAGACGGACACCGGACACATCTGGTGGAAGTCCTAGTGTCTTTGTTTAAAACAACGCGTAGACATTTTTGTCCTCGCTTGATTCTTTCCATAGGGTGTTGTTAGAAATAATCCAACATTGTGAAAAATGCTCGCAAGTTTTCCTAATATTCTGACGAACTTCTTTATCAAATTTTGCGCTGCATAGAACTAATCACAGCACGAGTACACATACACGCTACCACAGTGTACTCACAAACTCCTAAATAAATTCTACAAAACAATAAACACTCTCGGTATAATATGTGTTTGCCTACTCGTATCCCCTCGACACGGTTCTGTGTAGAAATGTAATCATACACTTACCCTCTTAAGACAAAACCTCACACAGAAGCAACCTTGAACACGGGTCGAGAGTAAATCAATCAACGTGAATGTATCCGCGTGTCTCGTGTCACGCTCGAAATTTCAAGTGTCGCTATCGACACGTCGCGTATATACCTTGAACACCGATAATGTAATAGATTTGCCGACGGAGGGCTAAGCTTCGAACGTATCGCCAAGCGCGCCTTCCACAGTACAATACAATCGATTACTCGTTCTTAAGGACAGTGTCTCGTCGTCAGAATTGCTTGCCATTCACGGGGACAATATCACACGAGTCTCGAATCGTTGCACGAAGAGCTTTTCACTTCTATTTACCCATCGATCTATCTGCTGCTTTTCACACATCTAATTACACATTTTTCTTTCTTTCCTTTTTTTTTTTTCCTCTCCTATTTGTCTCGATTGTTTAAGGATATCGCCGTAATTTTCGATCGTAGATTTACTCGCACTTCAATAATGCAAATTATGAACGCTGGACATAGATTTTTTAATTTTATTTCAGGCTCAAAAATTAAAAATTTGTTGAGCCTTATTTGGGGCTGATAAAATAATCTTAAAATTTCTTTTTCAATTTTTGAGATTTTTTTGCGGCTGATAGAAAAAATTTTGTTAAGACTGAGCCAAAATGGCTCAAAAATTGAAAAAATATTTTAAGATTGCTTTTTAAAAAGCGGTTCATTCAGGGCGAGGCTTTTCCATCGGGCCAAAAGAAGGCTCAGAAATCGATTAAAACGCTGACAAGAAAAACAATAGTCTTTAGATCGTTTTCCTTCTCGCCTTTTTAACAAGAAATGATTTTACTTTCGTTGCTACATTACAGTACGATACAAGATAGTTCAGATTAAGTGAAAAAGAATAGTATTCATTACAATTCACTTTCAAAAGTGCACTGATTCGTGATGCAGCTCCAATGAGCTGCGATTAACTAGAGCGATTAAAGTGATTAAAACACGGGGATAAGCGTTTGTTGTTTTCAAAGCATCAGCTTTAATTAGATCGTCAAAGAGGCTGACACTTCAGAGATCAAAGCAGTATTGACACTTTGTGCTCCAAAATATTCCTCGTATTGAAAAAAAAAAAAAAAAAGAATGATATCTTTATTCCAGTCAAAACGATTTGTTTACCTGATCAGAGACTGATCTTTTAATGTTTCTCCAATTTATAATCAATTTTCGACCAATTTAGTGAATAGTGTTCTCAAACAAGCTATTACTAAAGCCACAGGTGGCTACACTAACAACATCGAGCTGCAAAAGTGTCGAAATTCTCCCTTAAAATATAAAAAAAAAAAAATACTTAATTTCAAAAATGAAGTTAAATTCTTATTTTCTCTATTTTTAAAATCATAACAGTGCTATTTTAATTTTCAACAGAGTTCAACAAAGTTGCTTTTTTGAAGAGCGTTTTCACAATTTTTATTTTCTCTATTTTTAAAATCATAACAGTGCTATTTTAATTTTCAACAGAGTTCAACAAAGTTGCTTTTTTGAAGAGCGTTTTCACAATTTTTATTTTCTCTATTTTTAAAATCATAACAGTGCTATTTTAATTTTCAACAAAGTTGCTTTTTTGAGAAGCGTTTTCACAATTTTTATTTTCTCTATTTTTACAATTATAACAGTGCTATGTTAATTTTCAACAGAGTTCAACAAAGTTGCTTTTTTGAAGAGCGTTTTCACAATTTTTATTTTCTCTATTTTTAAAATCATAACAGTGCTATTTTAATTTTCAACAAAGTTGCTTTTTTGAGAAGCGTTTTCACAATTTTTATTTTCTCTATATTTAAAATCATAACAGTGCTATGTTAATTTTCAACAAAGTTCAACAAAGTTGCTTTTTTGAGAAGCGTTTTCACGATTTTTATTTTCTCTGTCTCTAAAATCAGAACAGTGTTATTTTAATTTTCAACAAAGTTCAACAAAATTGCGTTTCCACGATTTTTATCGAATTTTTAATTCACAATGCCAACCGTTGCAACAATTTCCACGCAGGTTCACGAGTTCCTCCATCATTCCCCATACTTTTCTCCTTCTTTTTCTCTCCAACGTATGTAAATAAACTGCACACCTTCGCCGGTGCTCCAGATAGGATTGCCATACATGCATATATAGTTCGATGCGAACATCATCAGAAATCGTTCGATTACAGAGATTCTGCATTTCCCACCCCGGAAGCTGTTTCACGGTAAAATGAAACACAAATCAACCCTCCGTGTGACAAAGTTGAGCTAGAAGCGGCAGCGTGATTGAGAAGGATAAACCGATACACGTGTACAATGTAGTTGCGTATATCGTCGGAATAGCAATGCAGCTCTGGAACTGCATAATGAATACGTTTGAATGGGTGATCGAATTTAGCCGAAACTCGGGGAATATCGGAGACATAAGTACTTATTATATCAACTGGTAGAACCGTTGGTGTAACTGCGCACGGGTGGTGGAATCAGGACAATCGGGCATGATGCAAGGTGTCGAAGTAGATGCCAGTCGAGTCTAACATCGCGTGTCACGTTGTAAGCGTCAAGGATCACGATCGACACGTCAAGCATCTTGAAAGCTGACAACGTTACAAGAGAGCTACACGTTATATAGGGGAAACAATACACAGCAGAGTTCGAACAGCGCTGGATAACGTGTCTACAGGGTGGACCGATAAGAATTAACGCTTCTTATATCTGCGGAACCGTGAAAGTGAGAGAAATAATGTAAAGGTCATTTCTGTGTCTTTTTAATGACATGTCGTAGTTTTTTATTTCACTAGTGTTACACCCTCAAATATTTTCCTTATTAGTCCTTAGTTTTATCTGTTTTCACAACTAGTCACCCACTGTCACCATTACTCTTCACCTTCCAACTCTCCTGCATAGTCACAACCCGAAGTCCGTCTTCCCAGAACTCTTAAACAGCCCTATTTTCTCCATTTCCGCGTTCATTCTCTATTCTACCACGCGCACGTCACGTATCATCAAAAATCTCTGTCAAATAAAATTCTGTTTCTACGCAACGACGATCCTTAAGTGTTTTAACTCAGCGATACCCCAATATCTGCCCCTAGGTCCGAGGAATTGGAGCAAACCGGGCATCACAGTACCTTCGTCCTGTGCGGTATCTGCTAATCGTAAGCTTAGGTATATTTCCGCTACTCTTCCACTATTTTCACCGCAATAGACACTAATCGAGCCTTTGCAGGGTAAAATAATAAAGTACAGCGAAACAACGAGAAATTTGTCTGGTACCGCCGAATAGGAAAGTCCTCGTGAAAAGCTGCCGCAGCGAACGTGTTAAAGTAGAAATATTTAAAAGTGTCACATTGGTGTGACACACCAATTCCCATGATAGAACGGTATTATCTATATTTAATACATCATACAAAATATACAGTTTGAGTATTTAATGAATATTAGGTGTGTATAAGTACAGGTAACCATAGTACAATGCAAAACAGATAAAAATAAAGGTATTAAGAACGTAAATCAAAATAATTCGAAGGATAGGGGATGATGCTTCAAGAGAACCATTGTTAGGGCTTGCGGTTGATCTTTCGATCGATCAAGCGTTGCCCGTTTTTGCACGTGTGTGCCGACTAATGTTCTAAGGCTACGAAGGACCAGTTTCTTGATTGAAACACTAAGTTTTTATTTTATGGAAGACTCCTATTTTCCTAAAAACACCCTGATTGGTGATTTTTCCTTTTCTAAATCACCAATCAGTTTACTCCGGTGCATCGCAACCTCCCTCCATTTCGCCCTTAGCGCATTATCTTAGGGTGGGGTAAACAACGACCGGAGGAAGTGTTCGGTGGACGGATGCGTGGGAATCCTGTGGAATCTCCGCTTTTCTAGGCTTTGTTAAAGTCAAGTGCAAAAGTCGTGGGCCACTTTTCTATTTCCCGTTCGGAGACTCCAGGATTTACGGCAGGGTCTGGTCCTAGGGACTAAGTGTCGCAGGCAACGCAATAAACACTTGTGGTGTTTTGAGAAAGGGATATTTGCCTTAACAACCATGGTAGCGAACGTGTTCAGGATAAAGTTAGACTAGAATGCACCAAAAGGCGCGAACAGTACAGTGTGAGTAAACTTACAGAGCGCCCCAGAGGCGCCAAAAGTAACGAAAGGGTTAACAGCAACCCTTAAGAACAACACAAAGTTCTACAACACAAGGTCAGTCAAGGTCACAGACACATGTGCCTAAATAAATTATGCCGTCGTTAGAAGAGCAACTGAGTCAGCAGTAGCGATGTGATCAACCTTCTACGATCTTGACCTATGACCTTCGTTAGCAAATAAGTAAAAAAGTACGGTGTGTCGTTAAAAAACGGGGATGATCTTCACATCTTTACAGCGACTTCAGCCATAAAAAAATCGTTACGACCAGAGGACGGTCCTTTTTTATAGCAAATAACTTTAATTCGAAAAAATTTTCTCTTTCACGCTTCTGGAGATATTCGAGGTGGTAATTCTGAACGGTACACCCTGTATATCTTGCAATTTTCGATCGCACCTTCATCCTAGATACCGTTTCGTTTAACTCAATTACAGATCGGATAATATTTGCTCTGAGATACGTAACACAGGATTACCCAGTGACAAAACTATCGATTTATCGTCGCACCCTGAATATATTTCCGCGTGGAGCTAATTGTGAACGAATATCTCGCGATAAATTTTCCCGCGTTCTTCGTTAGCACCATTTTCTTTTTTTTTTTTTTTTCAAAAATTTTGGGTCACTAATTTTAGAAAATTTTAGCTATCAGTTGCCTATTCAATTTAATTTCATTCCCAAAGATGAGAAAATTATACTTCGATTTGTAAAGGAAGTTTAAAAATGGCGAATTATTTGAATCGAAATTATTACGAAGTTCTAATTAACGAAGGCAGGTCAGAAAGGGAAATTTTTACGTAAATAGGATTCATCGAGAGAGGCAGCGTCGATTGAAATCAATTCGAGGGAAATACGATTGAAAATTGGGCGATGGAAGATTCAAGATTTCGCTCTTTTTAACCTCGCATAAAGCAGCAATCTGTCGCGAGGAGCAAAAAACCTTATTTGACGTAATGGAATGTCTAATTCAACAAAATGAGCAGTTCTACCGGCGCCTACGCTTTTGAAGCTCAATGAAATCTCATTCCCGCTGCAAGAATGAATCTGCATGGCAATTTGCAACACAGTCGGATTTCCCGCGCGAAGCTTCTTTTCCCAGCGATTCGTTTAATTGAAAACATCTTGATCTCCTGGTTAATTACGCTATAAATTTCTAGAAAAAAAAAAAAAGAGAAGATACCAACGTTTCTCTATTATCTTTATAAACAACAGGGTCGTCGATTCTCTCTCTCTCTCTTTCTCTCTGTCTACTTTGAAATCTTTCCTCTACATTTTCGCCCCGCATCGGCGACGAACCGCGGCGATTTCGTCGATCAAACTTCATCGGGCTTTCTTCTAAAAACACGCTGGATATTTTTGTTTCGCCATCGGAACCGAATATCGTTTTTCCCTCTGCTCGTTCGTTCACGCGGAGGAATCTATCGCGTTATCGGATTAGAGAGATCGCGCGTCGAAGTGTGCACAAGGGAGATCGATGGATATTTTTTCGAACATTCATTATGGGGAACTAAATACACCCAGTGATCAGGAAATAAAAAAATCCTCACGAATACCGTGTAACACGATTTTACATGTAGTGACAGTAAACAGACTACTGACCAATACACCCAGTGATCAGGAAATAAAAAAATCCTCACGAATACCGTGTAACACGATTTTACATGAAGTGACAGTAAACAGACTACTGACCCTTGTGGAATCGACCCTACATTTTACTGACACTTGTGGAATCGACCCTACATTTTACTGACACTTGTGGAATCGACCCTACATTTTACTGACACTTGTGGAATCAACCCTACATTTTACTGACACTTGTCGAATGGACCCTACATTTTACTGACACTTGTGGAATCGACCCTACATTTTACTGACACTTGTGGAATCGACCCTACATTTTTTTTTTTTTGTGGAGGTAGGCCGATTCTATGTGA
>NW_017100203.1:2607286-2610223 GCF_001263275.1 Habropoda laboriosa | reverse complement strand
TGGAGGTAGGCTGACTCTATGTGATAAACAATTGGCAACCAAACGGTGCCTCTCCTTCTACATTCGACGGATAATGTGTACAGGTATTTAATGTAATTTCTTAGCAATTTGTTTTTGTAATTCATCCAAAGCGATATATTATGAAATTAAATTAATCACTCAACAAGTATTAACGTTAAATTGTTTCCTCGATATGGCCATGGTGGTCATCAGTGACTGGAGTGCCTCAAATGTTTAGAATAATTAAAACAAAATAAATGTTGTCAACTAAAAATATTGAACGTCATAGCTCGCTAGACATTATTTGCAATTGAAAAAAAAAAATGATAAAGCATAATACTATAATCCTATGCTTAAAATGTATTTTCTTGTGGCCTCCTGACAGCAACCTGTAAATCTGCCGTGAACATGTTAATAAGTACATGTTGTTCAAATGATATCGTGTTTGATGTCATTTTCATCAGAAAAATCTCATCAATATGTTAAGAAAAATTTCGGGGTAAAAAAACGTAAAATTAAAAAAGTTGCTATATAAATCGCTTGGTTGCCTCACGTTTCATGCTTATCTTTTATTCGCTGTCCTTGTCTACGTTCGGCAAACTACAAAGGCGGGCGCGAGGCTCGAAAACGTAGTTCCTGACTCTACAAGTGTCAAGTTTAGCTTCCTTGCGGTCTGACACTTGTGGAGTATATACTGTATTCTGAATTTGATGTGTCAGACACGATCAATTTTCTTTTAATTATTTCCTAGGTGTGCAAAAATAAGTTTCTCGTATATTTATAATACTGTAATTTACATTTTTGCGAAGGAATAGAAAAGAAAATAATTGCAACACAATGGAATGTGAAAGAAAATCATTAAACAAAATTGCACTTTTTCGAGGATTAATGTTCGTTCACGCGGAAATTATCGCGTTATCGGATTAAAGAGATCGCGTTAAAGTATGCACGCGGGAGATCGATATATATTTTTTCGAACATTTATTACGGGGAGCTAAATACACCGAGCGACCAGGAGATTAAAAATATTTGAACACGATTTTATAGTAAATATTCTAGTCTTCTCTGGAGCTGTTTGAAAATTCTATCGCTTTTCACGTCGTCGAAGCATTGACTGATGATCCAAAGCAGACATTCATGGGCAGTGATTAAAATTGCATTAGGTCTTTATGTATAGTTCGTTTCATCTTTCTTTTTTTTTTTTCGTTTTGTCGATGAAGTTCCAAGGTAAGACTTTCTCTTCACTTTTCCCCGGAATTCACGCTGACGAATGATTTTACGTCTTCGTAGCCGTGTTATCGTGCAGTTACGCTCTCTAACCGGATTTAATAAATTAGTCCGCTCCGCCCGCGCTCCTTCATCGTATCGACCCCATCAATTCCAATGTCGAGTTTTATACGCCGGATATGTGCATACACGCCTCGGCAATACCTAATAACTGCCTACGTCGCTTGCGGTGGACGAATTAAATTTACGATTAAATTGCAGGATTTTTGATTAACATCGGAAGCGTCGACCGGGTCAAAATTGACGCGTTAGCAAGTTTCAGAAAAAGATTTGAGAGCACTTGAAAAGCAGGTGAGAAAGGACTACCTAGCGTAGTTTGTGTAATTTTCGATTATCATTTGAGAAATATAGAGAATCAGCCTGAATTATCAACTTTTGCTGTCTTGGACAATATTTGTCTGTACTGATTATCTCAACAATATTTTTAAAGGAAGGAATGATATTTTAGATAGTTCCTGCTGCAGACGATTACTATAAAACCGAAATAAGTTGAACATGTGCAATATGCAAAATAGACAAGCAACATTTGTATTTTCTTTCAATACCACTCTTCTATCTGTTTCCCATCGAAATATGCATTTGCATAAGCATTCACGGTTTAGTTACGACAACGACAGTTTGTTCTCAAACGTTCACCATTTCTGAACTTTATAGTTTGCAGCTGACAAATCAAATTTGAAATTGTTCCAACAGTAAAATACGTGTGCGAAATCGAACATCCGAATTTCGTTATTACATGTTAATAATTAATTTACCGGTTGTTTCGCTTACTGAATCAACGAATTAATGGACTTTTGGAAATCGAATGTTCTATTATACACTCCTGTTCGTAAGTTTTGGGATAGTGGCTGAATGTGAAGCATACTGAAATCAAGAAATTTATTGAGCTCTGCTGAAATCTACCGAAATCTAGTGAAATCTACTAATTTTGCTGAAATGTTCAGGATTCTATTAAAGTCTACCTCGTTCTGCTGGTATCTACTAAAATTTTTTGGAAATTTACTGAAATCTGCTAAATTCTACTGAAATCTACTAAATCTTACTAAAATTTGCTGAAATTTACTGAAATGTCAAAAATTCTATTAAAATCTACTTCACACTTCTTATATTCATTAAAATTTTTTGAAAACTTATTGAAATCTACTCAGTTCTACTGATTCCTACTAAATTTGACTAAAATCTACTGAAATCTACCAAATTTTACTAAAATGTTCAAAATTCTATTAAAATCCACTTCGTTCTGCTAGTATCTACTAAAATTTTTTGGAAATTTACTGAAATCTGCTAAATTCTACTGAAATCTACTAAATCTTACTAAAATTCACTGAAATTTACTGAAATGTCAAAAATTCTATTAAAATCTACCTCACATTTCTAATATTCATTAAAATTTTTTGAAAACTTATTGAAATCTACTCAGTTCTACTGATTCCTACTAAATTTGACTAAAATCTACTGAAATCTACCAAATTTTACTAAAATGTTCAAAATTCTATTAAAATCCACTTCGTTCTGCTAGTATCTACTAAAATTTTTTGGAAATTTACTGAAATCTGCTAAATTCTACTGAAATCTACTAAATCTTACTAAAATTCACTGAAATTTACTGAAATGTCAAAAATTCTATTAAAATCTACCTCACATTTCTAA
>NW_017100203.1:2569827-2606598 GCF_001263275.1 Habropoda laboriosa | reverse complement strand
AATCAGAATTAAGTAACTTCTTAAAAAAAAATGATTTTTCAAAAATCGTAATTATTACGCACGCTTGCACTTTCTATCGGTTTATTAAAAGCGCCTAAAACGCAACCGTGAAGCATGAAACATTCGAAGATTTCAACAATTTATCCTTAACTATTGGTTTAATTTTCTTCAATTATTACCGTCATAGTAATCGCGATGTAATCAGAATTAAGTAACTTCTTAAAAAAAAATTATTTTTCAAAAATCGTAATTATTACGCACGCTTGCACTTTCTATCGGTTTATTAAAAGCGCCTAAAACGCAACCGTGAAGCATGAAACATTCGAAGATTTCAATAATTTATCCTTAACTATTGGTTTAATTTTCCTCAATTATTACCGTCATAGTAATCGCGATGCAATCAGAATTAAGTAACTTCTTAAAAAAAAAATGATTTTTCAAAAATCGTAATTATTAAGCACGCTTGCATTTTCTATCGGTTTATTAACACATTGGCGACGGGGCTCTTAGAGCAGCGTTTAACATGTGCACCGGGTGATTTCGCGTCTTTTCTTTCAATCCTCACTTTTCAACTAATTATTATTTTTCAAAGAAATTTTCAAGAATGTGGTAAATCACTTTTTCGTAAAACGTATACAATTATTAGAATTCGTGAAACATCTGTCACGGCATTTCTCAAAAGAAATTCAATCATTTACAGCGTTTTATAAATTTAATTTCAGACAGATATGTGAAAGTCTCAATGACGTATTTCGCGTCATTCCGACGCGAATGTGTTAAAAGCGCCTAAAACGCAACCGTGAAGCTTGAAACATTCGAAGATTTCAACAATTTGCACAGTTTTCCTTAACAATTGTTGTCATAGTAATCGTGATGTAAGGTAAAGGTACCAGTAGTTGACCAGTTAAGAGAAATCCTCCACGCGAACAATAGTAACCATTTGCTCTGTGATTAAATACCCAGAGTCGATGCCTGAAGATACTCTTTCAGCCTTCTAGATTACGTAACAAGAGCAATTTTTAAAAAAAGTTACGTGCACAGAATTAAGTAAGTTAAAAAACAAAAGATTTTCAAAAATTGTAATTATTATAGAAATGGTGGCAGTTTGACGAAGAAAAATCTCTTTTTACCAAAGAAAAAAACATTTTAAAATGTTTCTAAAAAATATTGCAATATTGAGAAAGTCAATCATTGTAGGTAATACATTTATATTTAGAAATTGGAAAGATTGCAATCCTTGACGACCAGAAATCGATGTTCCAGCTGTTTGATCTTGCCCGTACAAATGAACTTTCGAGCTTTGTCGAATTTGCACGTGGTGTGCCGACTAAGTTCAGGATGACCTCCGTGTTTAGGAGGACAAATAACTATTTTCTGAAGAACTACTCGTACGGTTGTCAGATGAATTCTGTCTGTCGAGGGCTCGGACAATTTCCAAGACACCTCGGATACGAGCCTTCAGCGCGGGTGAGACACGCGGGTTGGTCAACTACATTTTCGAACTGGACAAGGGAGGTGGTTGAATCTAACGCGAAAACTAACTAAGGTGACGCCCCCCAAGTCAACGGTCACTCTCAAGTGCCCGTGCACCCGCGAGTGACGCGCGCGGAAACTCCGCGTGTCTCGAACAATGGGCGCGGCAGGTAACAAATCTGGACGAAGCATGGTCAAATAGGAATCAAAGGGCTAGAAAGCGAAAGTATGGCAAGCAGATGAGCACAATGGCCATAGAAGAAAACATGGAAATTCAAAGTGAAAGCAAAATGCTCGATGGCCTCCCAAAGTTTATGACCGCTGCGAAAGACCGGGGAATTTGCAGACCCGCGTCTGGAAACGTACTAACCCTTTGCAATCGAGTGGCGACTGAGAAGCGACGTTAAATAATCGTCACATGGTAAATAATTAATGAAGACAGAGAGCAGATCTATGGGCCTCCATGAATTTCTTCACCAGAGTAAAATAGAAAATACATCGAATATTGAAGTAAAATAGTATAGTTTATACATCAGTTTGAAAAATTTTCAAAGAAGATCCCCGATTTGCAACCTTTCCTATAGCAAAAAGATCTTCGAGTGCAAAGGATTAATCCTAATGACTTAACAACCAGCAAAAGAGGTTTCCCAAATACCGTACAACTCCTCCATTTCGCAACACAGTTACTTTCCAAAAATTCAAGAGGAAACCAGAAAATTGCATTTACATCCCTCGAAAAGATTGAAACTTTCCACTTACTAGTTACTCTAAAAAAAATTCCCAAACTTCAGCAATTTGCAGACGCCTGAGGGTAGCACACCCACTGCAAACTATTCACTCTTCCTATCACTTCAGAATCCTCAAATCTCTCATCCATACAATAAATCAACCGAAGTATTCAAAGCAGAACTTTGTTCCTGCAATAAAACATTATCGTCAGACGAACCTCTCTTCGTTTCAAACCCGAAAAGAATCACTCATTTCGCGTGTACGCAAAGTACTTACATATACCTTCGATTGCCGAACAACAAAGAAGCTCTTTGAGCAGAAAGGGATACATTATTCGGCGATTTCCGCCGGTTTAGCTTGCGGCCGGTTAAAAACGCGCGT
Source organism: Habropoda laboriosa (assembly GCF_001263275.1). Lineage (NCBI taxonomy): Eukaryota > Metazoa > Arthropoda > Insecta > Hymenoptera > Apidae > Habropoda > Habropoda laboriosa. The sequence goes on along the minus strand of NW_017100203.1, from coordinate 2,604,015 downwards.
TCTCGAAAGTGTTGAGACCCGTGAATCAAACCGAACACGCGCAACGACGGCGCGGTGGCGGCCGGGAATCGTCGAAATGTAACAGAGAGGCTAGTAAATACGTAGCTGGAATTCGGTGGTAACCGAGGCTCGATACGGGCACAGAGAGCAACCGTGTACATTCGCCACAGAGGATTTACTGCCAGATAGTCGATTACATGCTCCGCTTGCTTATTGCGCTTTGAACGGGCGAATCTTGCGGTCTGCGCGCATAAATGCCGACTCCACCCCTGCCAGCCTCACCCATTCCTCTTGTTGCTGCCAGAGCTAAAAGATTCCGCGACTTTTCCAAAAGGGAAGACGAGACACACCGCGACTTTGCACGAATTTCGACACTGTCATGCGTCTCTCTAGCCCGCTCCCCTCGTTCCCCGCCTCGTTGTACGTCCGGTTCCTTTTGATTTCGCTGCATTTTTACGAAGAGGAAAGGGAGCTGAATCCTTCTTTTGTCCCGTCGTTTCCCCCCGGGCACTTTGCTCGATTTTCAACGTTCAGTTTTATTAGGCTGGTGCAAACGAGATGTTGCTTCTTTTTTTTTTTTTTTTTAACGGCTGAAATTGCTGGGTTGAAGGCGTAATTAAATTTTTATACAGAATAGTAAGGAAGAAGGAAATTGCTGTGGTGAAAAAATTTTCTAATGCAATTGTAAGGGCACCGTTATTTGAATGGTTTTTTTTTTCTTTTTTTTACGTAAGTTTGAAAAAAGTGCGACGGAAAATGGTGGAAATGTAAATTTAGCGTTTGAAGAAGATTATGGAAATGTTGGGACACTTCAACGGTGTCGAGTAAAATTCGAGATCGGTGACTTTTCGTTGGAAATGAGCCAAGGAGGCGAGATAGGGCGGTCGATGATAGGGTTTTGAGAGAAATGATTGAAAACAATGTGAAATTTTGTCACATCCAACTCTTTTCACTAGACCTCTACACATCGGACTACGATTTATTCAAACACCCGAACAATTTTTTTTGCAAACAAATTATTGTGAAATGAAGACACTGTGAAAGTAGCATTTAGAGAATTTTTTCACTCATTTTTTCACAGAGAGAAGTGCAAATTATTTTGAGTAACTCTTGCTCCATAAACGTGGATCAATTTTATTTAGGCTAGTTCCAAAGGTATCGACTTCTCGAAAACTAATAAGTAACGGACTTCTCTTCCCTTTCCCGAAAAAAGTTTTTGGGTAGCGAAAGCTTATTTAGAATGTTTAACTCTAGTACGGTCCCCGGGTCTTTTTTGACCCATCGCATTCTTATTTTTTAAATATTTCTTGCTGTTAATAAATTTATGTCCCCTTATTGTTTAAATTCATACGTTAACAAAATTGGGTCTTTTTGACCCAAATACCTTAACCTTGACCAAAAACAATCAATTTTATTTTTTTTTTTTTATTCCTTAACTGTACCGAGATAAGTTTCCCATTTATTTATAACGCTGTAACTTACATTATTTTCCATAGAGTAGAAAGAATAGCGCAATATGTAATGTCAATGAAAATAATTAGACAAAATTGCACTTTTTGGAGGATTAGTTATGCACGTGTAAATTAAAGGGTTAAGTGTACAACTTGAAGAAACTACATGAATTTTTTTAGATTTTTCTAAAGACTCTTTACCCATTGGAAAATGCGTGGAACACAAATGACCCACGCTTAAAAATACATTCACCGAGTTAGGGTTAAATACACTATCTTTTATGAAAAAGCACAATGTATCTAAAATTTCAATTAAAAAGGAACGACATTTCACAGTAATTACTGCATCAAAGCTAGAAATCGTCCCTACCCAATTTCGAACGAGGAATGACGCGCATGACCACGACAAACATTTAGTCAATCGAAGGTAATCGAGAATCGTTAACCAGTGGGTCAACCTCGTCCCGGGGAATGTCGAAATTCCGTTAATTGCGTTCGTCGCCGATCCCTCGTTATTTCGCGTTTCTGCGTGGAAAATTAGCCGGTTTTTGTTTGCTCCTTCTTCGTTTTCCACGGGCAATGTAAGAATTCCGCTTACTGGCCACGTAATCGTTTTCTTTCCAGCGGTCTGGTATCACCCGCGCGATCCGCTTGCAATCGCGAATTAAGGACGAGTTAACGAGGCAATGCGCCGCGCCCGCGGACCGTTTCAACCGAGAGAAATGAAAGAATACGAGAGAGAGAGAGTAGTAGCTTTGGAACGGACAGTTTTCGCAGCGAACGGAAAAATCTCGCCTTCAAAGTAAATTTTAATTGCGCGGATAAACCTCGTGAAAAGGAATACCAGATATACATACCTACCCCTTTGAGATATTAAACCGGAGAAAATGTACGATCGTTCTAATAATGCGTTTACGAAATGTTTTACGTACAAATAAACTCCGCGCTAACGGGTGAAACCGATAAACGAGCAGCGAATTAATTAACTTCTTCTTTCCGAGATTTCGCGTTTCTCACTTTTCCTTCGAGAGAAACAAGAAACATTCGAACTCGACGTTTCGTTACCAAAGAAAGGACAACTTCAAAGACACCCTTTGACCCGAAGGAAATCGTCCTGGAAACCAAGAATCTACACCGGAAGTCTGAAAATCTCAAGAGAAGAAAAAGGAAGGAAAAAAGAAAATGGAGACAGAGAGATCGAGCTCGTTCGACCCTTTATCCTTAGGTTAATACAGTAACTTTCGCAGACGTTCGCTGCGACGCAGAGAGCATCGTACACTTATTACTCGAGAAGATGGCTGCGCAGGAAGATATGCAAATGGCGCACAGCAGGGGCGGTTTAAAGCGTTGGTGAATTCGAAACGTAATATAATTTCATCGATTGCCCATGGCCAGAGCCGGTATATACACTCGACTCTCTCTCCGTTTACTGTCTCGCAGATGGAAAAAGGGGGAGCGTTTTCAGCGGGTCGCGATTTTAATCTAAGCTCGCATGCGTCTGGCAGCACTAACAATTTACGCGCAAGTGTCCCGAATTTATGGCCCATCTGACCAGTCAGATTTTCCGAATCGCCGTTTGAAAATTATACACAGCATCGAAACGACCGATCTTATCCGAATTTTATCGATATTCGAACGGGGGGCTCTCCTCGACGCTGGGAATGACCAAAAATTGATAATTCAAATATCACGACGGTGGAAATTGTTTCGCTTGTATCTCGAACGATTTAGCGGGGATAAAAATTCGAGGATGGTCGTTGTTGCACGATACGATCCCTGGAACAGGTAGAGAATTTCTGCGAGCGTAATGTACCTTTTTCGTGGCATCGCGCGATTCATCACAGTGAACAAAGTACGCCGTGTTATTTACGAGTCTTGGCTGCTGCTCCTGAGTATATTCGGTCTTCCAAGATTTGGTGACTGTAACGTCGCACAGTGTTTAGAGTATGTGAGATTTTCGGGAACGAAAATTTTATTTAGCATTCGTTCAAATTTTTTTAAATTAATTAAACGACACAATGTCCCTCTCCGTATCGAACAACCTTTTCTTTTATTAATTGCAAGTTTGACCGTTCGCGGACGACAAATTCCCCATTTTCACACCACCACCAGACACACCCCAAACACGCCGAAAAAACCATTACATATGTTTTCTTGGACTTTGACCAAAAATTTTGTCGAATTTAAATAAAGTTTTAGTTTTTATAACTCGTCCACAGCGACGCTCGCTCTCCGGCCGGCTCCGTTCACAAAGAGTGCAAGTTACATGCATCTTCCAATAATCAGTAACAATTTCTCTTATTTTTAACGGTCTGAGAGATATTCGTGCGTTTCCAGATAAACGGGACACACTGTATATTGTTTAGCTCTTAAAGTGTATAAAAAATTGCACACGTGGTTATTAGAATGAGTCAGAATCAGACTCAGAACATGAATCAGTGTTTGCTGAGTAATCTAATGATTGCATATTCAATTCTATTAAAGATGATTCATTTGTAAATAATTATTAATGTCTTCATATGCTTCCTTTTTTGTGTAAAGTGTAAGAAAAGGTGGAAGACGCTTAGACTAAGCATTTTAACGCTTTTCGACAATTTCCTCCATCATCTACAAATTTGCCAAAAATTTCTATTCTTTTTTTCGCACTACAAACTTGATAAACTTCTGCACACAAAATTGGGCCAATTTGTTGCTACTGCGTTCAAAGTACTGACCTATTTCAAAGGTATCACAGTATCGAATTCCACTTAAAAAAATCAAATTAAATACTCCAATATTCCCCCGATAACGTATATTCGAAAAAAATGCACAGTAATTTTCAATTCACTTCTGGTCTCAATTTTCAAAACAAATTAGTGCATTTAATACAAAAAAAGCTACGTCTCTATGCCAACATTTTAACCGACGACAATTCGTGGATAAACTTCAAATTTTCAATTTTTTCTCCACCGATCGAGAAACACCGTGCGCCAGGAAGACTATGGTCGGAATCGAGAAGGGTCTGGCGAACTCCCGCGAAATAATCCAGGCGCGGATAGCCCGGTTCAAGTAATACAAGTAAGTTTCCTAGTGTCGCGACTAGCCCAGACACGGGACAAATAGTTTTCGCGTTGCACCGCCGGTAATCCTGTTTACAATAGCTGATTGCAATAAAATTTACATGCACCCGTCCAGTTTGTCCTTCCCTTGGCCGCGGCGCGGCTACCGCCGCCTCTCAAAATTTACATACGGCCCGATTAAATTCATGCGCGTCCAATCCTCCGCGATTTACATTCACCATACGCGGTTGCGAATTTTATGCTACGCATACCGTTCACACGTGCTTTATTTTCTCTCCTGCCGGTCGGATTGCTCGCATTTTTCGTGTCCCCGCCTGTCCTCGCCCCGGTCCTCACCAACCACGACCGAGCGGAGCCGCGTGCACATGTGTGTACTGAGATTTGGAAGAGAAAAAAAGAGAGAGAGAGAGAGAGAGACAGAGAGCCTCGCCCCGGTCCTCACCAACCACGACCGAGCGGAGCCGCGTGCACATGTGTGTACTGAGATTTGGAAGAGAAAAAAAGAGAGAGAGAGAGAGAGAGAGAAAATGGGTTGCGCGAATCGGGAGGGAAACAATTCGCGATACCGATACATACCCCCGTACGAAACGAAATAACGTCAAACGTGTGACACGACAGCGGTCGTTGACGATTCGTTTTCCGTCTATCGACAATGACGTTTATTACCCCGGCCGGTTTTTTAAGTGTGAGAGAATCGTTTGAGCCGGTACACGCTTAATGGATCACGATTAAATCGACCACCGCGCGCAGTATTTCGTGCGATATTCCCGCACGCAAAGCGTTTTTCACTTGTTTATCTTTTTTTCTTTTTTTTTTCCTGTGTATACACGCGTGTACACGCGTGCGGATCGGTGGTGATAGAGGTGGAAAAAGAGGCGCGGCGGAGGGAGGAGAGGGTATCGATTGGGTGATATGTTAATTCCCGGAAACAACACAGACCGGCAACTTTTACGGGGCGAGATTTCCGTTGAAAATGACGACCGGGGAAATGTTCCGTGTTTTGTTGACTCAACGTAAATGCATTTAAATTTCGAGAGCGTAATAAAAAATGGCGCAGGTGCGGCGAATGAAAATTTCAAGCGGGCTTTATAATTTCCTGGCTGGTCTACGGTTATCAGGGGGAAATGTTGGCCGGGAACGCTGGAAAATTAAACGCGCGGGTACACCTTGTTTACACGGATATTAGACAAACCCGCATTGTAATCAAATATACTATTCGTTCCGTGGTAATGATTAAACGAAAATAAAAATTGAAAAAAAAAAAAAAGGGTATTCGATGAAGAAATAATATTTTTAAATTGCCGGTCGTTTTGAGGCGTTCTTGTTGAAGTTTTTGTAAGTTGTTATTCTTAAATTATGGTTTAGTATGAAGTACATATCTGTAACTTTTAGAAGAAGTATTTAAAATTTCGTGAAGATTCTCAAAATTTCTTCATTTTTCAAACAAGTACATTTCCATTTCCTTTGATTTCATTTTCATTTAAAATTCACAAAACAGTTTGAGACATAAGAATATTATGAAATCCGTAACTTTTAGAGGAAATACTTGAAATTTTATCAAGATTATAAAAATTCCTTCATTTTTCAAACAAGTAATTTTCATTTCCACTGCAAAGGATTTCTTAAAATTCACGAAATAGTTGGAGACATAAAAATCCCAAAAAATGTTATAAGTAATATGTAATATACAAAGTATGCATTAATAATAACCCGGGGAAATAGCAAATAGCACGGTTTATGACGTGCGCGCTTGAAAAGCTATTTTTGAGAGAACCGTTTTAGTTTATTTAGTGTCTAGAAATCCGACAATGCATGTCCGCGTAGAAACTTTCTTCGACGGCCTCAATAGTAAATTGCCGCGTCATAAACCAAGGGTTTCCGAAAGGTCCGCCGTACGAGGCCCAGAGGCCACGACCGGACACGTTACGAGTACCTGACCTGGAGGAAATTCCACTGTGTCGCCAAATCTCCAATGTGGAATACACCTCCCCGCCAAGTCGCACCGCGGTCCCTGAAAAAGCGCGCCAAGGGCGCAAGGGACGCGCAGCGACTTGTAAGGAAATTACCTGATTGGCTAACATCGATGCGACGGGTTAGCAGATCAGGAAAGCTAACAAGGCGACAAAAGTTAGTTGGGAAAAGGCGAGACGAGAGGAGGTCACTCTAACGCGAACCTCCGGAGCAAAGACTTGTATCGATAAAGACTTCACCGGACTACCGTGTGGGTACATTGCTGAACCCAGTAACACGCATTTTCATTGTCCTTCAACGTAATATTAACACGCAGTGTTTTTTTGCACCGATGGACAAGAATTTACCAATTAATTCGACAAGCGATTCTGATCAAAAACTGCCATGCAAATATACTCATGAAACTCAATAGTGAAGAAGTTGCTAATTTTTGCCAATTTTCGCACGTTTCACAACATGTTCAAACTATCGCATTGTGAAAGGCTCGAATTGAACAACAACCCTTTGAAGCTCATCAATTACAGTTTCGATTCATCCTTTGCGTTACCACAAAATATCCTTTCCATTGTACAATCATAAATCACAGGGTGTCATTTCACAATAACAGTCATTTCAATTGTTTTCATCGGATTATCTCAGCCCATTTTTACGCTAGCGCGTTGCGGTTTTTTTTTTTTAAATTCCTTCTTCCATTCATTCATGTCACTGATGTCACCCACCTTTCCAGGATGAATTTTATTATTTCAACGGTAAATTTTATTGTTGGAGGTACACAGTGAAGCATATATTGCAAACGTAAATAATTATGCTCGGAAATAATTGATTTAACCCCGGTGCGGACTTCGGGTCTTTTCTGACCCATCATCTTATTTTGTTAATAACTTTTGCTGTTATCAAGTTTTATGTTTTTTTATCGTTATATTAAAGGAACTTAATAATTTTATGGTTATTATATCAATGATCCAATTTGTATTTAACAAATAATGGAATAATTTTCTTAATTATAATATTCGGATTAAATGCTTACCCTCCAATAATTATTGGATGAACTTCAAACAGTAATTATGTATTCATCAAGTATACTTATAAAATTCCAATTTAATATTAGATTTATTTTTTGAAAAGTTGCTCTGCGCATGCGCGAAAGCGACGCGGGTAGGGCGACCTGTTTTGTTATTCAAGGCATGGGACCTCCGCCACGTGTGTGGTTCGACTCTCAGTGGTTATTCGTCGTAACGTTGTAATCCATACTTATTCTATATATATATATTTTAATAATGTAAGCGTGTAGTTCGATAAAACCCTAACATTTCTTTATTATTAGAATATCAATCGAATGAAATCGAACTCCGTTTGATTTAACTGAAAATTATTGTCTAGGTTCATATAGCATGCTGATAACGAAAATTGTCACACATATGGTCTCTGGGTCTTTTTTGACCCAAAGACTTTAAATGTACAGTCGAACAAAAGAACGCACGAGGGTTAAGAAATATTGCGAAAAGCTTCTAATATCAATAAAAGATAGACACCGGAATTTATAATAACAATATAAAATTGTAAACTACGCGAATGTTGTTGGTACATGAAGGAATATTTTAAGTCGTTGCAAAATTAATTTTCCACTCTGTCTAAATAATTCTTGCATAACGTTTAACAGTATACGTATATAGGTGCATCGTGGATAAACCACAGAAGTTGCATGCTGCAATGCTCAGAAGTGCCGCGTTGAATTATCCTATAGAAAAAGTTAATTGAAAGCAAGAGACATAAAGAAGCGCAACGCGGCCAAGCAGTATACGAAAAGATGGAAGGACGAAGAACAATCGTGCGAATGCACGCTGGAAGGAAGCTTTTATTTCTTCCCGTCACATGCCAAATTAATATTGTGTGAGTACTTTAATGCTGTTTAGCCAGAGAGACGAGTTCGCATTTCAAACGAGAACAGCACGCGCGTGAAGTTACTTCTTCAGTAGAAATTTATTTAGCGTACAACCGAGTTCATTTCGAAATTAAAACACGACTTGCTCGGTGAAAATTAAAATGTAACTGGACATAACGAGTATTTAAAAGAAATTCGTTTATTCGAAAACTAGAGCGTAATTAGTTCTCGAAAAATTTCGATGTGTTTGCTTAATTCTTAGGCGAAACGGGCGAGCTGACTAATTATTATCAACGTTGTAATCAATGAATGATTCTTTTCTCAGAGGATAATCGCCGTTTGTTCTACGCTTCAACTATTATTAGACGGATAATAGGTTGGATAGATAATAGATAAAAGATGTTAAGCAATTTCAATATTTCAATTATAACGTAAAATTCTAATAAAATGTTTCGTGTAAATCATAGTCATTCCTATTATTAATCCCCATATAAATCGAAGTGACTTTCACAGAAAATTTTTTTTAGCATTTACATTAATTCTTGAAGTATTCAACTTTATCACTTCATCTTCTAATGTGTAAATGGCAAGATCACATTTACGCGTAATTAAATTCATTACGTTATGCTTGGATGATTCTGAAAACCGGTGTTAACGGTGAAGGTGTTCCATATTAATCTGAACTAATTAAAACGAGTATTAAGTGGAAGATATTTAGTTAACGCCGGTAATGTCCAATACATTCGGTTATTTCTAGAATTAACTGATTAATACTAGCATCGACAAAGAGCCTTTGATAAAACTAATTTCGACCAGATAGATCGTGTATTAAAAAGTTTCGAAATTTAACTGTAACGTATACAAGAAATTAGTTCCAATACATGTGTTGAAGAAGAACTTCAGAAATTCACTTCAATAGGACTGAAAGAGTAACGGTGATTATAGGCTTATCGCGACCATGTCAATTCCATTAACGTATTAATCATCCGCCACCTTCTCAACTGTACTTCAGCAACGGAAAGCGAAGAAATCCCGTGGTGGAATTAGATGTTTCAAACGAAAGGGTTAAAGGCGTCACTTAAGCGTTCAAAGGGTAATTCAGTGTCACATTCTAAACGACAGTATAGAATAGAACCCAAACGACGGAGTTATATGAGATGACAGCTAGAAACAAAACGCGTGGCAGAGAAAATAGAGACGTTAGATCAAAATCTGAGACGTTGTTACAGGATAGTTGAGGTTAACACTTTCGCTGTATGCCAGTGTCGACAGTGCGTCGACGGTGTATCAATCGATCGACATAAAAAATCGGTGCAGTCCCATTATTACCACGAATCCTTTGTTAACACTTTCAGTGCCACGGACGCAGCATATGCGTTCCGGAGTATGGTATCTTGTGTGCCGGTGTCGACAATGCGTCGACGATGTACCTCTATCACCACGAATCCTTCGTTAAAACTTTCGCTGCCACGGACGCAGCATATGCGTTTCAGAGTATGGTATCTTGTGTGCCGGTGTCGATAGTGCGTCGACGGTGTATCAATCGATCGACATAAAAAGTCGATGCAGTCCCGTTATCACCGCGAATCCTTTGTTAACACTTTCAGTGCCACGGACGCACCATATGCGTTCCAGTGTATGGTATCTTGTGTGCCAGTGTCGACAGTGCGTCGACGATGTATGAATCGATAGACATAAAAAATCGATGCAGTCCCACTATTACCATGAATCCTTCGTTAACACTTTCGGTGCCACGGACGCACCATATGCGTTCCAGTGTATGGTATCTTGTGTGCCAGTGTCGACAGTGCGTCGACGATGTATGAATCGATAGACATAAAAAATCGGTGCAGTCCCACTATTACCACGAATCCTTCGTTAACACTTTCGGTGCCACGGACGCAGCATATGCGTTCCAAACTATGGTATCCTGTGTGCCAGTGTCGACGGTGCGTCGACGATGTATCAATCGACATAAAAAATCAACGTTGTCGCACTATCACCAGGAATCTTCCGTTAAAATTTTCGCTGTCACGGTCGCAACATAGGCGGTACTTTGTGTGCCACTGTCAACAGTGCATCGGTCACATTAAAATTCTATACCACCGCTGTGCGATAGATTACGAACCGTTGGCACGCGACACGCTCCTTTTCGATTTGCTGTGGCAGCGAAAGTGTTAACCAGTAACTTTTGCACGCGTGGTAGCAACACGAAGCTCTTGTTGCTTACTCAAAGGATTAAAAGTGACTTACGCGAAACGGAAACAAAGCTATCGACAACCTGTGTGTCTCTTTTTGCCAATCCACCGACTTGGACGTGAACAGGTACAACATGGAGAAAAGCTATCCGAAGAACCGACTGAAGATGGCAGAGGATCCGTCATGTTTTCCCGCAGGTCACAAGCACAATGAACAGGAGCACGATACAGGATGCGAAACCTATATTACGACCGCCAGGCTGTTACCTCTGCTTCTTGTGCAACGTGCATAGAAGCATAATGGCCGCATAGTGGTTGGCTGACTGTTACATTATTAAGTAGTTGAGTGCACGTTAGCTGCGAAGTGCTGTCAGCTTCCATTCAGACGCGAGCCAAGCAAAACCAGTAATTCCGCTCCGTACGGGGACGCGCGGCTTTTTACACGCGAAAAACTTACTCGCGTGGCTCGCTATTGTCTCGAGCCGGTCGTCCGCGACATTTATTTCTCCACGTTTCGAGACCGTTCACGTCCATGCTTCGAGGTCACCGTGAGAATCGCGGCGAACTGTGAAACAGTGACTACTTCAGAAGAGAGAAATATGCAGCACTTTTGGCAGACTTCGCGGCTTGACTAAGACGCATGGCGTGGATCTTCGCATTGCGTCGAATTGAGTGAACGTTCACGTTCAGAAGTAGGAAGATTCTGTTCCGAGGATTTGACAGGAACTTTTTTCATCGTCTCTTTGAACTTGGAGATTTGTATAATGAAGTTTCACTTTATTGCTTGCGCCCTGAGCTGTTGGAAACGCGGAAAGTGAAACTGGGTGGTAATGGCTACCAATTAAGAGGAGATTCAGCATCCTTGATCAATTATTTGCACTGTTCTCCAATAAACACGCCGGAATGGCAATTACTTTTCCGTCACAATTTCGTTACGTTTGCCTGATTTTAGTAATTACGAAATGAAACACGGTTGATGATGTAGGAGACGATGTAACAAAGAATCGAGTGAAAACAAGTGTATTTCAGTTTGTTAAATATTTGAGGTAAACAACGTTGAAAGCTTGTAATTATTCTTCGCCATGATGGCGTTATTTTCGCAGTTGCAGCTGCGATAACAATTTCTTTGAAAGACAGTTAAATTGTTATAATTTGTAATAAAGCTTCAAACAAGTTATGTTTGTATAACATTATTTTCTTATTTATACCCACAGAAGATATTGAGAAAATTTGGTCGGAAAAACTAGAACACCCTGTATAGAAAATATTGATAAATTTATTCCAATGAAAATTATTTAACGAAACAATGAAATACTATTTGTCTAGTTCTAAAATACTATTTATTTCCTTGAAACTGCTTTCGAGTAAGCTTTCTACTTGCAAAAGAACAACGGTCGCAATATTTTACTATTTAAAGCTCTATCGTTCGTTGGAACAAAATAGCGGCCTTTATTTAAACAGTCACGTTCTTTGTGAATGGTTTCGCAACAAAGTCGTGAAGCATTTTTTGGGAACGGCGCACGTACTGTTAGAAAGTTGTTGAAAGTCTAACGAGGTACTTTTATGTCGAGAAGCATAAACAGAAGCACTAGTTTCTGAAACATGAATAGCTTCGTCCGCTGATTTTAAGAAGGCACTCTTACATAGTAACAACCCAACTGTGAATATTTCAAAACGCAACTGTTTTCAACGAGGAACAGTTACATTTATAAATACTTAAACTGTGGTAAAAAAGTGAACGATGTAAAAGCTTAATTGTGTATCGGTTATTTTCGAAATATTTTCAATTGCTTGTCCCGAGAGGTGCAATACTTTTCTGGTGGTAACGATTCGCGAGGTATAGTTGATGGAAGCGATAGAGTGAGGTCGTAAATTAAAGCACTAAGTATTGGCCGCTTATGTATTGGCCGCAAGGTCGCTTATGGCACTTTACATTTTTCGATTGAGACTGAATTAAAGTTAAGGCACACTTCATGCGGTGCTAATTGAAATTTCGAACGTGTAAATTTTGACGTCTGAGCGAACTTACGATTTTGCTATATTTCTTCCACCGGCTATACACTTCACGCGACTCTGACTGATATTTCGAGCATTTATCTTCTCAGATTTCCGTCAATTCACTTATTGATATGCTCGAACGTGCCAATTTTGATACCAGAGCGAACTCACGATTTTGCTACATTTCTTCCACCGACTATACATTTCACGCGACTCTCGTTGAGATTTCAAGCCCTTATCTTCTTCGATTTCTGTTAATTCGCTTGTCGATATGCTCGAACATGTCAATTTTGACACCAGAGCGAACTCACGATTTTGCTACATTTCTTCCACCGACTATACACTTCACGCGACTCTCATTGAGATTTCGAGCTCTCGTCTTCTCAGATTTCAGTCAATTCGTTCGTCGATACGTCTGAACACGAAAATTTCCACGCCTGAGCAAACTTACCACCTCGCTACATCTCTTCCACCCGCTATACCTTATTAAATCCTAATTAATCTCTCGAATGCCTGTTTGCCGTGAAAAGGGAACCAGACGGTGAATGAAATGAAACATCGACATCTCGGTAACCTTATTAAAGGAACTCACAGCAACTAAAGCAGGGATAATAGAACATCGAGCGACGATGTCAATCGAGGCAATTGTGAAAAACAATTAATCGTACCAGCGCGACCCGGCTAACCTGAATCGGGGAGCTTCTGCTCCACCACCTTTCTCCTTCTCGATGGCCCCTCTTTTTAAACACGAACCGGAACGTGATAATCTCTCTGTGCATACGTCCACATGTGTGTGTATACACGGTGTTCTCTCTCGTCGACGAAGCAACGGGCTTCGTTATCGATTTCGCGACTGCTGACTTAACTCGTTCGTTGCACAGCCCAGAGACGTTGGACTACGGCGAAGCTTATCTCTCGCTCGTATGTACCAGCTAAGATATGTTTACGCGTCGTAGATTCCATTATGTTCCTCTTAGCCAACGGATACGTTGCATTAAAGTTCCTCCATCCGTTTTGTCGTGTTGGACTCGCGTCGTCACGAACATAACGACGACGACGAAGACGACGACGACGAGATCTCGTCACACAGGTGAATACGCATTCGACGAACGCATTGTCGTGCCAGAGAATCTCGTTTCGTCGGGAAACTGCAACTTTTTAAACGCGATCCTTGACGGGTATTTAAGTGGTCGACGTGACACGCTTCTCCCACTGCACAGGATTCCTCCCCGTTTACCACAATGAGGGGAGCACTGCATTGGAAGAAACCGCGCCTGCTGAGGCTTTCCAATGGAAATTCAGTCTCCCGGAGCAGCTGTGCAAGAGTTTCTCGAGAAGACTTTTTGCCTTACATAGAGTAGCGTTCTTGAAGATGCGGCGATTAATCCCTCGCGGTACTCTTCTCAATTGCAACATTTAAGGTAGAATAGGATAATTTGCAAATAATAAAGTCATCTTGGAGAATTATTTACCAAAATGCTATACACATCTCCCACGCTGAATTAATTTTGCGTTAACAATTGAGAAAGTGAATTTACCGACAGAAGTTAAAAAAGGATAACTTATCGAAATTTAGCGATTTTCAATGTTAGAGCAGACAAGGCAAAAGAGTAGAAAATTTGAAAAAGTATCAAAAATTTTTTAAATTAAAATCCATACACTGTGACAATAAATTACAAAGAATTTCGTAGAGAAGAAAATGGAGAATGAATAAGGATCGTCGCGTACTTTAAAGGTAATTCGTATTTCAATTCGGCGATTGAATCAAAACCGTTGGAATCGCCTAAGCGTTTCTATTTCCTTTTCAAGTGAAACTGTTTGTGCACGAAACGGTCTCTATGTCGCGTTGAATCATATGACAGGCTAAAATTAGATGCGGTTGAACCGCGGTTCACGCGGTGGATGGAAAATATTGTTTCACGTGAATGGGCAGCTGACATGGTTAAGATGTTAATACGATTCGACGAGGAAAAATAATATCTCCTTTCGTCAAAATCAAATACAAATAGATATTCTGTTAATAAGAATAGGTCACACAAACTGGTTACATTCCCATCTCATCACCAAAAACGAACCAAACAACTGTGACATCTGCGGGATACAAAAATTCATCGATCACATCCTGATAACCTGCCCAAAGTACAATATGAAAAGGATCCAACATAACTTGCCGAATTCACTGACCATGCTTCAAAAGGAAGATTCAAGTAAAAGAGCTATGAACTTCTTGAAAGATATTTATGAAATTCAACCTTTTGCGAGTGAAAAGGAATTGTCTATATGTATCGTACCTCGTCGATTTCTTTATTATTAATAAATGTAAACTGTGTTTACACTGTTGAATGAAAATATGAAATAAACGAGGAACGAAAAATGGAAACAAAAAATTTCCAGATTACATCCTATTCTGTGCTAGTTTCACATTAATTGTGCCAAGTAAAAGTTTTGTTATTTCTTTCTGAAGAACACCAGTATTAAAAGCAATGTATAAATAATTACAGCAATTATAATACAGTGAGATCCGGTTATTATAATCAGGGATAATGTGATTAATCGGATATTGTTATCATAATCAGTTGGTCCCAAAACACTCTATATAAAATTAGTTAAAAATAGTCCGTCTATTATAATTAAACTTCGGCTATTGGTGTCAATTTTGTACACTTGGGAACAAATGATAATAATTTTTTACTTCTAAACTCTCTTTCAACCGAAGCATACCTTTTATCTTTTACAAGAATTCATAGGAAATACGTAAACAGATCTTGTCAATTTTATGTTGTGGTAGCATAAATATGTAATGTTGTATCAAGTGTACAGTTTGTGATAAATATAAATTGCACGGATAATTTGTGTTCAATAATGACAATTTTTTATTCTCTGGCCGGTTATTTTTATCAAAAATTGCAAGTCCCAAAGTGATCATAATAAGGGGATTCCACTGTACTTATGTTTGCACCGAACTTAATTACGTTCATATTAATCCAATAAAAATACATTTTTCATTCCCTATTCGATCTTCAAATACTGAAGTGTACTAAGTCATCTCAGTTCGAATTATCTAAATTCCTGCCGAAAGCAAAAAATATTTGAATGAAAATCCAAAGAAATTCTACAGCGAAGACATAATAGCCTTACCAAAAAAAAAAAAAACAAAGAAAAGGGAAATAAATGTAGAGCTAAAAGACACATTTTTCTTTTTATCAAATTTAAAGGTTTATTGAAAATATTGATCGAAATAAAATTCGACACAAACTTACGAACCGACCTGATACCTTCAGTCCATAGCTATTTAATTAAAAAAAAGATAACATTCTCCGAACCACGATATAAGACGAGAAACATCAAATAGCCGAAGCATCCACCAGGGGAGCAAACAGCAAAGAACAAAGAAATCGTAGCAGGTCCTCGAAACGTTCCTTCGAAATGCCATTCCAACTGATTACCCACAATTACACGGGCAAACCCTCGAAGGGCCCGAGCGAAATTTAAACCGATATTTGTCACAGCCGACGGTATTCCACGTTCGATGAACGAATAATGTCACGAACAGAAAACGGCGGACGCCGCTCTCGTTGCATCAATTACGGATATCCATTAGCTTAATTAAGCTCCGTGACACCCGTGTAGAGTGGTCCGGTCAAAGCGTACAGAAACGACGGCAAAAGAGGGCGGAGATGACCGCGGAGAATGGGGCGGGAAAGAGAGCAGCAAAGGAGAGAGAGAGAGAGAGAGAGAGAAAAAAATGCACTTTCGATTACCGAATCGAGAGCCACGTCAACGGGATGACACAATGCCCACTTTAGACGGTGTAACGATGTGAACAATCGAACGAGACCCGTGGATAGGTAGCCCAACGGAGAGATAATCTGGGAAAACTTTTGACAAAAGCAAAGTACAAGCCCTCGGTAGGTCTTATGGGAAATTACACGATGAGCTTTGCGGATTACTATGACCTCGTCTCGGTAACCCATCTCTCCAACCGGCTTCTTCTTCTTCTTCACCCTTCAGCGAACCATAACTCCTTCCCTCCTCTCTATATCTATCCTTTATTCTTCTCATCGCAAGGAAATCCCTGTCCTCCCTGTATCCATCCTCTTTTAACGCCTGCCACGCTTTCGCGCTAAGAGCACTCGAAAGGTATTGATGCGATGCTTAAGAGAAAGCGATAGGCAGGAGGGACGGAGAAAGAAGGGACAGAACGGAGGATGATAAATTTGGAGATCAAGCTGAGACGATGGCTATCCACGAACTTGCTGGCTAATTCGAGGCAGACTTTAGAATAGACGAGGGACGTTAAAGGGTCTTCCTACTGAAAAAACCTAATTTTTCGGAAATTTAAGACGAAGCAAGTGATACAAGTATCCTTTTGCAAAGTATTTTTTATAAGTTGAAGTATGCATTTGGTGTGAAATCAAATTTGAAGAAAACTGACGTTAAGGGGTCTTCCTACTGAAAAAACTTAATTTTTCGGAAATTTCAAACGAAGCAAGTGATACGAGTTGTTAGGATTTGCTCGTGGTAGTTGCAACCAACTTTCGAGCTTTGTCGATTTTAGCACGTGGTGTGCCGACTAAGTCTGATAGGTTCGTCTTCGAAGGACCACCTCCGTGATTAGGAGGACAAAACAACTATTGCTATTGACTAAACTTCTAAAAGGAGCGACTCTTGGCGTGGTCAGATGACTTTTCTCTGTCCTTTCCGCGAAAGGTCCCACGACACCTCCGTGCGAGGGTGCATCGCGGGGGTGAGGCCCTCGGATAGGTTGAGTACATTTTTCGATAGTAGTGGGTAAGGGTGGTTGGCGAAAACTATTGGTTAAAATCATAATTTGTCAATTTACATGCAGTTTTGTTTTGTTGTTCAAATGTATTTTTTCAACCGCAACAAGATGCAATGGAAAAAAAACGCGTTTTCCACATAAAAAAAATAACAATGACCCTGAAAAAACCAAGAAAAAATGACCCGACAATAAAAATTCCTTTTTCCAGATTATTCTTCGTTTCAAATCATTAATATTATGTCAGAAATATTCTTCGTATCGTAAAGAATGAAGGAAATATTTAGGTGGCCCGCTTATATTAAACATTTTTTTAACAGGATAATCATTTTCTATCAAAAAGCATATTGCACACTGCACTACGAATTACCTTCGTCCACTCTATCCCTAAAATTGATTGCACCGATAATTGCCCGGAGCGTCTCCTAATTCCTCAATCTGCGACAGGAAGAGCGAAAGAAACGGCTGATCCTCGCCAACGTGTTCCGTGAAACTTGTCAACACGTGTAATCAAAACCTTCAATTGGACGGAAAAGGAACCAAAAAAAAAAAAAAAACCTCCCGAAGAAGATACCGTAAGTCCTGCACGAACCTAATTGCGAACGCTGGCTGAAAAGGGCCAGACATCCTCGTCGATGAAACTTACACGAAATCAGACGATGATCCTCCATTAAACCTCCTTTCGCTTTTAGTACGAAATTGGTCGAGTAGTTCGATGATCCTCGATACTTAACCTCGCCTAGTCCAACTGCCACCCTATATATTCTCGGCGCTGGCTTTCTGGGTCGTTGGCGAACAAGCGAGAGACAGAGACAGGGAAACCGATCGGGGGAGAAAAAGAGGAAAGGAGAGAGAGAGAAACGAAGAAAATAAGTAATGACAAGAAGAAGGAAAAAGAGAGAAGTGAGCCGGAGAGTGTTAGGTATAGGTACTCTTCGAATTCGATCTGTGGTCTAAGCCCTTAATACCTGCTTATTCGCTCGCCTGGAAGAGGATCCTGAAGAGGTATCTAAACTTTTCGAATGTTCCACCGAAGAGAGCTAAACGACGAACGATTTTGTAGCTGCGAAAGCGGAGGGAATACTTCTTTTGATCCATTGACTAAGTCACGGCAATCGGCCCCGGTTCGGGTCTCGACTGTACATTTTTCCCCGGAGCTTCCCGGGGAAAACTCTGTATATTGGCGTGTGTCTGTTCGAACGGTGCACCGAAGTAAAAACGTAAGTAAAGTAGAGATACCTTGTTTGGACGAATTTCAACAGAATGGAAAGCGTACTTCGGGAATCTTTCGAACGCGTTTACCTTGCTCCTCTCCGACTGTAACGGTCCATTTACACAATGAAGATTATACGGCAAAAATGCCCAATTTTACCGCTTCTTCCGCTACAATTTTTCCTTTTCTTCTTTTATCGTACGCATCAATTACCATTCAGCGCAAACTGGTTTTTTATCAAAGACACGTTACGCGAGGAATATGTTCACAGAAAGAACAAGGTACAGGTGCGGGAAATGATATTTAAAATTGCGCTTTAGCTCGTGTACATGCAAACGCTTTTGAAAAATTTAAACAATGCCATCACTTTCGCTTTGCTCGCCGGCTATTATGTCACAATGGATCCAATTTCCAAGGACGGTCTCCCGTGGAAATGTCGAAAACGACGCGTAAGTAAGCCGATTAAGTCCGGAAGAAGATTACAAACATCTCTTTGTCGCTACCGTTTGTTCCCTACCCTAAAATTTACTACGTCGTCGATGTACACCTGTGTTTTTCTTCTTTTCTACCGAGTTATCAACTACGCTTTTGCACGCCGCGAAACTCGCACATTTTTCACCGGCTGCAAAGACAAACGGTAAAAAATGCCCGACGATATACGGCGTGTGCGTTTCAAATTTATCTACTGTCACGATAATGCAACAACTTAAAACGTTAAATGGTGTTACGGATTTACGAAAAAGGGGGAAAAAGGAGGAGAGAGAGAGAGAGAGAGAGAAAAAAAGGAAACTCGCGTATTTTGCGCCGCGTATTCGCTGTCCGATAAAACGCTAGACAGAGATCGTTTCGAGCTTCCGCCGGACGCTGTTGGATCAGGAGAAAGCAAGTGGGAATAAGCGTTCTAAAAAAAAGGAGAAAAAGAGAGACAGAGAGAGAGAGAAAGAATAGAGGTTGAAACAGTACCGCCCGGTACAAATGCTTTTTGTCCGACAAATGTTCCTTGCCTTGCAAAAATATCACTCCAATTAAAATGTTTTGACCGAACAACAGAAAAATGGTTCCTGTTGCAATAAACGTTTCTATTCAATAGCAAGCACGTTCATTACATTAACCATCCCCCTTCGAGCAAAAATCAGCTGAAATTCCCACGGAAATCCAATTATTGTCGAAAATTCTGCTCGTTCAATTTTAATTAAAATTGCACAACTTTTTCGATATTCAGCTTAAATGCTTTATCACGTCTGTTTCGACCGTTAACGTCCTTTCTGGGTCTACAAAATGAACGATAGGAAGGAGGCATTCGGTTCTACACATCGATAAAATGATTCTCCTAAAAATTCGTCAACTTTCGTCAAACTTTGTCACGCTGATTGGTAGATTGCGGATTTTTACGCATTTACCGGAAAATTTGAAGGCACAAGAACACAGTACGGTACAGTTTTGCTTTAAATTATTATTATCTGGATCGCAACATAAACATGGCGGAAGCATGGTGAAGACTGGCCCAAGTACCGAAAACGACCATCGGCAGTCGCTCGGTCGATAACTTATCGACTGTTCACCAAAAGTATGTAAATAAACAAATACATAAACGATATCAGTGAATAAAACAATTTCCTATCTAGCATTCATTTCTTCCGTTATATTCATAAAAACATGAATTTGCACAGAAATCAGTATGAAACAATCAACATCCCCGGAACTTGGTTACCCCAATCATTACACGTATCCGTCGTTTGCTCCTCGACCAAGATACTAAAGGGGCCACTTGTAAGCCAGGAAGATTCAGCACCGGTGGTACAATCCTCCGAAACAACACGACGATTGCCGCTCCTCTCATCCTCTTTTTCCCCTTCCTTTTTTTTCTTTTTTTCTATCGAAGATCCAAAGCGCATCGGTGTCCATCGGCAGAGCCCGCGCTTTGACGTTCGACCAGACGCTTATCGATCGTGGAATTTATTTCTTTCCGTATCTCTCCAGTCTCTACCACTATTGTCCGCTTCTCTCTCTCTCGCTGTAGCCCCATCCCCCTAGTTCCTCCCTCTCTCGTTTTCTACTCCTCGGTGCTCCGTTTCTCTCTGGAACGAGCTCTCATCTAGCCACTATCACCGATCCCGCTCTTTATCCCGAATCACCGAGAGCCCGACAGGTCTCTCATTCCCATTTTGTTTCCCTCTCCTCTGTGGTTGTACAGATAGGTGAGATTAAGCTCCGCAATGACGCCGCTGTGGTTATCAGGAGATTGCATTTTAGCATAATAGGTACGAGGCTGCATTGTAGCGATTCGAAGCGACGTGTGTCGCGAGAGTGATGTGCGTCGGGCATTTATCATGGCCAGGTATTCCACGTTCCCTGCCTACCTCACAGCCTGCTCACTTTCTCTCTTTCTTCCCTCCTTCCCGACCAGAGAGCCAGGATAAACGCGACGCGTACACGCGCGCGGTTCGATGCAAGGGGAGAGAAGAGCGTAGCCGGCGCATTCATCGCCGATGCATGGCTACTCTCCGTATTCGATGCATTTTGAGAGCATAATACCTGATGGAACACCGGTGCGCGCCTTATTTATGCAAATCGCCCGTTGTGACGTAGCGTCGCGCACATCTTGCGTTATCTTGCCCTATCTCTCGGCTCTCGACCGAACCCCAACTCTGACACGCCCATAGGAATTACGAATATCCCACTGCGTGCCGTTCGTTTATCGTACTACCGACGACCACACTTTTTTAACGAGCATTTACGTCACTTTGCTGATAAGAGGTTTGTCGAGTGTGATTGAATAATATGCGGAATGAATGACGTGTTTTTTAACGCTAACGAATAGTGAGATAACATGGTGAATTTAGCCGTGAGTGATTTGCGGAGAATATCTCGCCTACTCTTCAATAATCGCGGAGTGAATGAAACAATCAATAATAGATATTTTTCGATACTAACAAAAAATGAGATAACATAGACTTGCGGAGTAGGTATATTCGTCCGCGTATAAAATTGTCAGTTTTCTGAATAATCATGGAATGAATGAAACAATCGATAATATATTTTTAACGCTGACAAAAAATGAGATAACAGTAAATCGAGTCATGAGTGATTTTTGGAAAATATCCGTCCACGTAGGAAATTGTCAATTTGTTGAATAATTATAGAGCGAATAAAATAACGAATAATATATACTGTTTAATCCCAACAAAAAATGAGATAACATAGTAAATTCAACGGTGAGTGATTTGTGGAGAACATCTCTCCGCCTATAAAATTATTAATAAAATAATTAATAATATACATTTTTTAACGCTAACCAAAAATGAGGTAACGTAGTAAATCTAGCCGAGAGTGACGAGTGGAGAATATCTATGTTCCCGTATGAAGGCATCGGTTCACTACCCTTTCGAATTTCATTTTTTTGCCAGCGAGTAGGTGGGGTGACCCGTTCCTAGTAGCGAAGTGCCACTTCACCGGAGAATTAGGGTAATAATAGTGGTATTACCAGCATGAGGTAAATTTGACGAGGTCAATATGAGGTGGCTGAAATTCTCCCTGGTAGGGAAAATTTTCAAGGAAACCTTCAACAGAAGTGGTTTTTAACCTTTCGATAACGGTGTTCTGCTGTTTTATTTGCGAATCGAAGAGGGTGTGGTTGCAGGTGTGTCCTGGATTCATGGAATTTTGATAAATTTTATTTGGGCAGAAAAATGGGTGTGAAAGAAGTGGACTTATGGTAGGGAATGACGAGCTGGGCGATTGGCCTAGACAATAAAGTCATAAACCAGGTGGATCTGGTGGTCACGTTGTCTCGAGGATTAGAGAGTTTTCAAAATCGATAGAAATATTTTTAGTGTGCTACTAAATCACTTGAATTTATGCGTTTATCCCTCCTACCTGTTCTATTACAGATATTCAGGGTTTCACAATTTATGTATTAAATTTCACTTTTAAAAGTCTGAAATAAAGATCGAAAGTTTGCTAGTTACGTTACACTAATAACAATTAATAAACTGAAGATACTAATTAAGTTCAAATTTGATGGTATAAATTTTAGAATATTCCCTTTTAATCAATTTTACCCCATCGCGTGATTAACTCCATTTAATGTGCACACATGACACCGGGCGAATGTAATTTTCATACTTTAGAAGCCTGCTTTATTTACACGCATTGCACACTGACGTGATAATGCACATTTAAATAAATTATGCGCAGCATTTTAACCTATTTACGGGTACTATAGCTTTCATAGATGCACTGATAACTAACGATTTGTTACTTCTCCTCTAGCACGGAAATCATCAAACTACTATAGCACAGAAGTACAGCCGAAAAGGAGTTTCTTACGCAAAAATGAACGAAGAGTGTAAAATAAAATTTTTTATCCCAAAGCTAAAATTTCGAAAATTATATTACAAGGATCTTTCAGAATTGATTTTCTCAAAAACGAATACCTGAAATGAAACAATTTTTAACTAATTTTTACATTAAGAAATCGCCCCATTCTCCCCTCGTCTAACTTGAATCATCTCGCTTAATGAGAAAGGAGGCAAGAGAAATTTTGTAAAATCTGTATTTCACCGGAATTAGGAACATTTCACGTTTCATGCCGTTAAAATTATATTACCAAAGACTACTGCAAATAAACTACATATATTCCCTCGCTGTTCCCGGTTGCCGGTGCGCGCGTAGGTAAGGATTTTCGACATTTTCGTCGAGCATCGGTGTTACTCGCTGCTGAGAAAAAGAAAAAAGAAAAAATTTCAACTCACCTACACCGGCGCGCCCGTGTATACCTGAAGACTAATTAACCTGTATACGCACGTGTAACACATGCTCGCGTTTCGTTCTAAGGGCATAATAAATTTTCCCGTTGCGCAAACATGAGCGCAGAGGCGCGTTCGCGCGTACAACGGCACACGGATCCGAATATACATGGCGAAACAAGAGTGGCCGCGCCGCTTGCCTTTGTCTAGTTAGAGTACACTCTCTCCTTGCACCAGTCTCCATGAGAACTTCACTTCGGCGGTGGAAACAGTCGTGTTTCATCGTTATGTAAGCTTAACTTGGATTAATATTTCTTCCTTTTAGAGCCCCCGTCGAGGTCTCTGAATTCTTGGAGCCATCATGGTACTACTATGTGACAACGACGTCTTTCATGCACCTCTCTCTCTCTCTCTCATCTTGATTCTCCAAAAGCACTCGTATTCGCATCCTTCGACCTTCCATTTAGCACGCTGCCTTCCAATTTCTTTCTACTGTGCCTTTTTTTCTTTTTCTCGCGATACATTCTTATCAGCCGTGAAAATGACACGTCGCAGCTGAACAGTTTGTCGCGACTCGATTTTTCCCGCTATCGTTATCGCCTGTTTATCATACCGAGCAACAGCGATACGTCGACGTTGAAAAGTAGAATTTTTTTTTTTTAATTCTGTACGACTGCATTTGTGACATTTGAACACGTTCAATTTTTTGCTTTTATCATTTGAAATCTTATTTAACATTGCGAGAGTACTTTACTGTTACATCTTCTGTCACGCTCAACTAGAATCTAATAAGGAAAAATTTATTATTCTACGTGATAATCAACCGTGTCGTTACACGCGTCACTGTTATTTCAGAACGGCTCATCAGCGTATAATGATCGTAAAAAGCTAATGAAATCCGTATCTGCGGCATAAGCTTCGTTTATCTGACTTAGCATCCGCCGAATGTTTTTCGCAATGTCGCAATAATCTGCTTAATTACTGGTGGCTATTAATCATCTTGGTCAGACTTAACCTAGTTTTCAGGCTACAGTATGGACCAGATGTCTTGGCCGGTGAAGGTCATTTCTCCTCCGTCGCTTTTTCACACCGACGAACCCTACCAAGCGGGACCTGTACGTGTAACGGTTCAATTGGTCAACGTCATAGGCGCATCTGTTTTTGCAACGCGATCTTCGTTTTACTTCTGGCAGCAATATGCTCTTTTCGTTTCATATTTTACGAGGGTACACCTCTTTCATCTGTCTTTTTTGGCAACAGACTTTCTCGAGGTAGTGCGTCAAAGAACGACGAATGAGACGTGACAGTTAAAAGGTGTACCGCCTGCATTGCAACGAACCATCCAGTTTCGAAAATTTCAGTTTTTTTAATTTTCATCTTATTTTCATGAAAATAGTACCAATGAATTGGTGAAATTCTCCCGATGAAAATAAGCCCAAACACGAGGTGAATCACTTCTGCGGTAATCGATTTAAATGTACCGGGTAGCGAAAACGAGACGCGCAATATTTAAAAACGATTTAAAACTGATTAGTAAATTCAGTCCGATTTGTGTCGTGTTTGGGCTCCTTTCCATTGGAAAAACCTCACCAATCCATTGACACTATTTTCGTAAAGATAGGATGAAGATTATAGAAATTGAAAATTTCGTTATTGAGTGATTCATTGTAACGCACGCGATATCCCTTTGAAGTGCCACGACTTGCTTACTCTCGTGTAGTTTCTGTAGGTGTGTGTACGTGTACTGCAGCATAGCAAGCTTAGTTTAACCCTTTCGCTGCAAAAGGGCATATATACACGCTCTGTAAAAGTGGTCATTTATTTACGAAGAGGGTACACTATATATACACGCCCATCCAATGCATGCAATTTATTACATTTTTTTTCGCACTTCACAAATAAGATACCGCTATCGACTGAAAGCTAGGCAAGACCAGAATACACCAGACATTTGACTATCATGAAACAGTTAATTTTCAATCGTGTGTATCTTTATTTTTACGCCACTTATGAGACACTTATTGCCTGAAACGTGCTATAGCGAACGGGAAGATGCAATAAAACGACCGTTAACTGTCGAACAATAGAAGAAGAACCGAAAAGCGGCGGAAGGGGAATGGCCTTGACCGGTCAATATATTCGGTCGCGACTATAGATCACTCAGTTTCGATTGCGGCGGCTCTCGCTGCCCCAGTTCAACCGTAAAGGTTAATAAATATCGTCCAGGGGCAAACAACGCTCTAATATACTCCGGATCAGTGTGAAACGAACTAACGTGAGAAAAAAAAAAAAAAAAAAACAGGCGGACAAGCTTAAGTGAGAAAAACCCGGACCCGAAAGATTTTATGCCGAGCGAGCCAGGGAAACAAGATTCTCGTAATGCAGGAAAGGAAAAAAGGAAGAACGCAATAAACCGTGTAACCGGCTAAGTGTACCTACAAGAATCAAGCTTGCCGCGCTTCTGACAACGACGCTGACGTTCGTTCGCCCGCCTGCAATTTCAACCTCAAAGCACTTGTAAAGTAATCCCCAGCCTTTCTTACCTCGCGCGAAACAATTTCTACTTCCGAGGATTAAAACGCTCCGGGAAACGTTCTCGAGTGTCTCGCAACTTGGCGGTGTGCGATTTTTGATTCTCTACCCGGCAAGGAGAGAGCCGCGCAGGGCGGTGTCGAGTGGGAAATAAAATTTCGACGAGCGAACGGTCCAATTTATTCGCGAAGAGTTGAAATTTACCAGCTGCGGGGCGACGAAAGCAACGGTTTTGCGCGCGGAGATAAAATAACACCCGGAGAATTGCAGATTTTTCTCTCTCTCTCTCTCTCTCGAAAGATTAGTAAAATCTCTTGGCAGAAATTAGATTCGAGGTTTAATTATACGGATAATGAGTTTCGAAAATTGAGAATATCGACCGGAGGTGCGTTCGGGAAGGCGCGGGCAAACACGAGACGCCTCTCAAAACGGTAGACTCGATTTACAATTTAACCGCGATCGCGGTTCTGCGCGTTAATTGTACGTGTCGGAAGTGCAAAGAAGCGCAGGATAAAATGGCCATCGGGCCGTTGAATTGGACGGAAACGGGCGAACGATTTCCTTCTTTGCTCCTCTCTCCGGCCGTTCGTTCATTTTTCACGTAACAGGAAGGGAAAAGGGAAACGGTGTAAAATATGAAAATCGCGCGACAATAAAGTTTCACAGCGATTGCTTTATATCCTTAATCTTCGTGGCTCATTACCACTTTCATTTACGTACCGGAATTAATTTCCGCCCGGAGCTTTTTCCGTGAGGTTTTTTCAAAAATCTCCGTTCAGCTGAACGTGAAAATTTAAAACTCATTTCCAGTAGAAAATTCAATTTTACCACCCATACCGTTTGATAATTGTTAGAAATTTAATTAGGTACACGATGTGCAGCTTAGTACAACGTCTTCGGTGTTCCTCAAAAATCCGCCGGAACTTGTGATATCCTTGAGAAACTGTTAACGCAACTACGGCTGAATACGTGGCAAATATGTCGATTAAACGGAAAATTTGTAGAGAATTTTTTCTCGTTAAATCTGTTGCGCGGATTATAATTTATATCTCGTGTCTAATCCACTTTTGTTGCGATTAATGGTGAAAAATTAGATTTTTATCAGAGAAGAGACATTTTCTCGTTGGTTTACTATCACTTGCCAAGACAGCTAAGTACAAAAGCGATACGATGTTACTTTTCCCGTCCACGTACTTTTCTGTTCCATTACACTTTCTTTTCCTGTGTTTCACTTGTTAGGATAACGTATTATACTAAGTTTACCATACAAACTAAAATAAATGGCAAACATACAGTAGCATAAAATTTTTCATCTCCAAATATTTGATAGTAAAACACATTTCGATAAAAAAAACAAAAGAACACCTATAACACGTCGGTATACGGTATACTAATAAAACACACTGAATCAAAAATGCTCTTTTTTACTTTATGCTGAAAAAACATAAAAATTACCCCTTTACATACTGGCAATAAATAAAGGATTATTAAAAAATTAAATTAAGTCATTTATTCCAGATCCATGTTATGTAAAAAAAAAACTTAAAATTTGAATTTTTGAAAAAAAAAAAAATAGACTTTATATGCAACTAGACAGGACAATTACCTTCACAACTCTAAATTTTTATTCAATTTTTAAATAGAAAATAGCCGAATAACTCGGAATAAATGCGAAGCGACGAGCGGGAGATTTTTTTTCCACCAACGATCCCTCCGATACCAGAATAACTGGATAACAGAGCTCGTTACAGCCGTTTTACAACAATATTTACCCTATCAGAGGTTTAATTTCCGCACGGAACTTTCAAACAATATCAAATATTCGTTAATCGGCAAACCTTGATGAACATTAAATATCTTACTCAGCTAGGGGCGCAGCGGGTCGAAAGGGAAGCAACCGTGACGCCAAACATAATAAACTAATTACCGCCGGGTTCCGTCGAATTCAGTATCGAAATTAATCCGAATGTCCCGGCCGATAAAGTCAGATATCATCGATAATTACCGGATACGCATTATTCGTTGACATCCTAATTACAACAAACACAGAAGCGTTATAAGCGGCACGATGCGACGAATGCACGCTGATTGGCCGAAACCAATTACCCACCGTTGCTCCGAGCCACGCGCGCGCCTCGGTTAATCGCCGTCGCGCATACACGCCGACCCGTGTTACGCGCTAAATAAATAACGTGAAATCTACTTTGAGCCTGTCGCCGAATACACGGAAATACGTTTCGAAATGACCAACGACAAGAACACGGCGCGCCGTTGTTAGGACGAAACAGTTACCTTGTTTCTCCTGAACTCGGAGCAGATCTCCAAGTTGCCCTACGACGAAGTGGTCAGACTAACTTGAGCAACGACCGATATTCGAGCAGTAGGCCACGCCTACTTGAGCAACGATCTTGTGGTGGGGAAGTAGACCAATGGAGTGGCGAACACCTGGTGTGAAAAAGCTGTACTGATCGTATATGTGTGTTAAGGAAGTACCGAGATGTTGAAGATTTGGCCCGGGGAGTGTATAGTCGGAGGAAGAAATATAGCGAGCTCGTGAATTAAAGCATCAAGTGGCGGCACAGATTTTTCTAGCTACGGCCGGGACCGTGTATAGTATTTTGTTTTAGGGTTCATACAATAAAAATGTAACAAAATATATCTCCTAATTACAAATGTCAATTATATTTTTTAACTCTTTTATAACTATTGGCGACTATAATTGTTTCGAACACTTGCTGGCAATATATTGTTGAGGCGTTTTGGCGCACTTTCGCAATAATTAAATTCCTAACTTTGCGTACTTCTGTCTTAAACCGAATTTTAAAACGATACGGCCAAATTAATCAATTTTGCAGGCGCGGTTAAAAATTCACCGTCTGCCACACACGTTACGTACTAAAATCTGCCGCAGCGAAAGGGTTAATATTAGAAGCTTCTGTGCTTGACGTATCATAGACTTGTGGATCGTCGGATTTTAAGAACGTGGAATAAGTGGAATTCTCACATTTCTGTCAATTCCTTTGTTAAAACACTCGAAGCACATTTACCTTCACTCCCGACCGATTTTACAATATTTCTTCCACCGACTATACCTACGCTGTGCCTATACCCACGCACGACGGGTGCGAAAATTTTCTATCAAGCTCACTTTCACGGATCACTGACCCAACGATTCAGACCGAACCTTGACCATCCCAAGAAGATTTACTCTTGGCCTTCGTTACCAGGCATTAACCCTTTGATTGCTAAAGGCGTACATATACGCTCTCTCGTAATCATCAATGTATACGAAAGGAGTGCACATACGACCAATAAAATTTGTTTACTACGATACATTTGCTGTTCTACTAAACTGGTGCAACAGTAGGCCTCTTGTTAGACGACGCACAGCACCCATATCCAAACGAACATCCGCGACAATCTCGATATCGTCGTGTGCTTACAACGCATTTTCCAACGAGTCCCAGTGATATACGTGCAAATATAACACCGCACAATTTGACGATTCCGAGCTGGAGCACGTCAAAGGGTTAAAGACACCTTTTTTAACATCTCGACGGTCCCACGAACCGTGCAACACCACAGCAAATTTCAGCTTCCGAAAATTTCGCCTGAAATTAAATCCCATCGCGCCGCAACTTGCCAAAAATTGAACCTGACCCTCGGACAGAGGTCTGTGTGCAACTCTGTCCTATATACGTCGGCCGAAATTGTCTGACCGAGGTGAAGGAACACACTTGGCAGCCTGTAAATTTGATTTCAGCCATCTTTCTCTGTTCGACGAAAGGGTAAATCGTTTCTTTCCGTCTAGTCTCTTTGCTCTACGGCCGTAAATCGCGTCCTGCGAAGTTACGGTTGCGTGGTTCCTGGCGCTCGGTTATAACGAATTCGGGGATCGTTGGATGGGGGAGGAGTGTATGAAAGGGTAGAATGGACCAGAGAGAGAGAGAGAGAGAGTTGAGGGAGATGGCGGGCCGAGGAGGACGATGATTCGAGGATATAATATGCCTCGACGGACTTGAAAACGATTCGCACGATTCGCACGAGCGACGTAGGAACGGGGAACGGAAATTAATCGGCGGAAATCTCTTCTTTTTCCCTGGCGACCCTCGGTATTTTGTTCCCGGAGATAGTTCGGGGGCTTTGATAGAGGAGAAAATAGTAAAGGTATAAGGGAGAAGCGGGTACGCAATTTCGATATTCGAATCGCAAGAAACTGAGGGAATGTGGCTGACTACGAAGATGTATTGACCTGCTTTGCTTCGAGTAACGTACATAATGCATGTGGTATTCGATGAAAACGATTTCGAGCAGTAAAACGTTATGGACGTTGCTTGCTTCTTCGATGGAAAACGATGTAATGGTAAATGGGAAACGATGTAATAGTGAAGTTTCAGACTCTGCGCTATAACGGACATCGTCTTTTATTAAAAACAGAACGAAATTTAGGTAATTTTTTTCGAAGCTGCTGTTCAGGTAAAACCTCCCGCTTACTGTAAAACTGTCAACGTTACTAATATACAGGATGTATCAAAAAGATTGGGAAAAATTGTAAAACTGTTTAGGTAAAATTGGTCTCTTTCTTAAAACTATCAATTTTACTCATATGCAGGGTGTATCAGAGAGATTGAGCAAAATTGTAAAACTCTTTAGGTAAAATTAGTCTCTTTCTATAAAACTATCAACGTTACTGATATACAGAGTGTACCAAAAAAATTGAACTAAACTGTCAAACTGTTTTACCTGTAAAATTCCTCAGGTAAAACTGATCTCATCCTATAAAATTGTCAACGTTACTGATATACAGAGTGTACCAAAAAAATTGAATTAACTGCGAAACTGTTTCACCTGTAAAATCCTTCAGGTAAAACTGATCTCTTCCTATAAAATTATCAACGTTACTGATATACAGAGTGTACCAAAAAAATTGAATTAACTGCGAAACTGTTTCACCTGTAAAATTCGTCAGGTAAAACTGATTTCCTCCTATAAAATTGTCAACGTTATCGATATACAAGGTGTATTAAAAAGATTGAACTAAACCTGTAAAATTCTTCAGGTGAAACTGATCTCTTCCTATAAAATTCTCAACATTACTGATACACAGAGTGTATCAAAAAGTTCGGGAAAAAATTTTGGTACAAATTTCATGTTTCAAAATGAAAAAAAAGAATTCCATATAAACATACTTTATCGAGATACAATTTACATAGTTCAGTTTTAGCACATTTTAATCGTCGCGAATGCTGTACGTTTATTTAATATTCTTTCTGACACTCTTTGAAACGATTCATTTTAACCGATCAAACTCCAAATGTAACACCATTGCAATTAACATTATTCCTCAAATAAAACATCATTATACAGTTAATTAATTATGCAGCTGCGTTTAATTTTAATATATTTCAATCTACAGCAACTTTCAAGTATTTTCCCAATTGTCGTTAACAGCAAAAAATATTTTCGCGAAAAGCGGTTTATTTTAAAGGAACAAATATTACAATAGCGGTAAGTATTAATTAAAAATCGCAAAAATACTCCTTTAACTAGGTTCAATATTTTCGAACGTCTGGATAAGTAGAACTATTTTATATTTATAAGGATATTTCAAGGCACATCGTTTCAACTGCATCTTCCTTTACTGCGATTGCTCCTGTTCGAAAAGTTCGAGAGTCTCGTATCAACACAACGGGAAACGGATTCACTGTGCATTAATAACTTACGAAGTACTAAACAGACAGTTGCTTGGGTGCTAGATCGAACGAGATTGCAGACATTTGATGGCCCCCGCACATTTACGAGATCTAACGGTGAACTTTTCTCTGTCAGGTGTCATAAAAATAGAACTCAACAATAAACTCTACGATACTGGAAAACATATATGGCGACATTAAAACTACACGGCACCGATATTTGTGAAGACAGCCACTAACTTCCTTTTGTAAACTTCAAAAAGAATCGACTGTATACTCTTCGTTTCAGATTTTACTAGTTAAAAATGCACTTCGAATTAAACGATTCATTGAACCGATTGACAGTGAATTTAGAAAAAAAAATTGTTCTCAATATTAACCCTATGCACTCGAGAATGCATCGAATGTGAATCGACATTAACCCCTTTAACCCTAGAGCGTTCTTTCGTTCGACTGTACACTTGAGGTTTTTTGGGTCTCTTTTGACCCAAAGGTCTTAGGCGTAACAATTTTTGTTACCAGCACGCCGTATGAACTTAGGTAACGAACTTTCGATGTAATGTTAAGGGAACATAAATTTGATAACAGCAAAAGTAATTAAAAAGAGAAGTAGGCGATGGGTCAAGAAAGACCCGAAGACCGCTCCCGGGGTTAATTCCATGAGCTGATTTGGGTCCGCTTGATTTATGTATGAAAGATCCTTTGGTATCGGTTTAGTTATAGCAAATTTCTAGCTACTGTGGAAATTTCATCTAAATATCTGAAAAAATGCAACAACCAGAAGTTTTTCGATGACATTTTACATATTCTTGTTTCTCCTGCGGTATTTTTGACAATACTAAATAATTGACGGAGGCCCTGTTAAAACTGATATTTTTCAGGACAGCAGGTCTATGGACCTCCGTAAACTGCAGTGTTCCATATGTTAGAGGTCTAAGCAATGAAATAGTTTTAAAGAACCAGCTTCTAATGAACTGTTGTAGGCTCTTGTGTAATACAAAAATCAATTAAATATTGAAATACAATAGCTATATTCTTTAATATGCATTTAATTTGAACAAATTTCATATAATTTTATTTAGCAAACTTCTTGTCACTTGCCTGCAAAACTAGCAAAAAAATCTTCGAGTGCAAAGGGTTAAGTAATTTCACATTTTCACCAAATTATCGTTTTCGTTTCAGATTTTACCAGTTAAAAATGCATTTTGAATTAAACAATTCATCGAACAACCAAAAAAATGTTGAAATTGTTCTCAATATTAAATTTCACATTTCCCCCAAATCACCACAAAACAAATTACAACATCGAACCCTGCGAAATAAGCCTCGCAATTTTTTCAGGTTAAGCCATCGATGGCAAAAACCAAGTAGGTCAATTTAAATCGATATTTCAACGAAAGCAACCTTGTCTCCTTCGCTGGCGCAAACATTACACTTTCCAGAGAAAAGCCTAACGCAATAAACTCCACGAGTCGAGTTCAAATTACAGCGTCGTCAACTATCGCGAGGAGGCGGGTTTGAATATCCGATCGACGCGCACGGAGGGGGCTGCTGCGTTAATAAAGAGCGTGGAACGATTTAATATCAGGGCGGGTAGGTCGAGACAAAACGCAATAGTGCGTCGAGGATATAATACGCTTGGACGGCCTCGAAAACAGCCGTGCACGATTCGCACGAACGGCGAACGAAAGAGAAACGGAAATTAGTTGGCGAGAACCGTTCTCTCTTCTTTTTTTTTTTCACCCAACAACCCCCGGCATTTTGTCCATCGAGATAGCGATCGTTTGAAGAACGAACGGAGGCCACCACCACCGGTCTGACTATTCAGAAAATGTAGCCATACGGTAGGCGTAAAAAAAAATATATATATACAGGGTGTCCCGTAACTCCTCGAGCACCCGGAAATGGGGGGTTGCTGGGGTGACTCTGAACAACTTTTTCCTTTACCAAAATATTGTTTGAAGCTTCATTTTTGAATTATTAACGAAAAACACTGGCCAAACTTCTCGGTTATCGATCGCTGTCAAAAAAATTTCACTTTGCACCGCTATTTTTATAAGGCTTAGAGAAATGGGTTTCTGCCGTCATTCCGACATTTGTATAAATTTTTGAAAAAACTACAATTAGTCGGAATCGTGAAGAAAATAGCGAAGGTCTGAAAGTAGCCTCTGTTCTTCGCCCCTGAGCGCGGGCTCTGCGCGCGCTGTAATTGGCCAGTGTTTTTCGTTAATAACTCGAAAACGAAGCTTCAACAAACATTTTGGTAAAGGAAAAAGTTGTTCAGAGTCACCCCAGC
This sequence comes from Habropoda laboriosa, assembly GCF_001263275.1. NCBI lineage: Eukaryota > Metazoa > Arthropoda > Insecta > Hymenoptera > Apidae > Habropoda > Habropoda laboriosa. Next base: position 2,570,194 of record NW_017100203.1, on the reverse strand, counting down.
AACCCCCCATTTCTGGGTGTTCGAGGAGTTACGGGACACCCTGTATATATCAGGCATCGAGAATCTACGATTTCGTTAACCCTAAGTAGAGATAGAGGCCGATTCTCGATTTATCGACCCGAGGAAATCGCACGCCACTCGGAACTCTCACCCGCCAAGAGATTACGCGCGGCCAATGTGCGATATTCGAAACGCGTCTCGGCTTAATTGCGAATCAATTAACGCGGAACTTTCCACCCCTTCGACCATAGACAAATTTGAAATCGTTCGAACGTGGAGGAAAATACGTCGATCAGCAAATCGAGGAAAAGGGTTGGAAAAGTACGACGAGCGAGGAGAAGAAATTCTTGTTTCTTTTTTCCCTTCC
>NW_017100203.1:2567764-2569787 GCF_001263275.1 Habropoda laboriosa | reverse complement strand
TAATACATATTTTTATAACGAAGTATTCAGAATTCGCAGGTTTTCTTTCTCTTCATTTTTTTTCGACCTTTTATCTCTGCACCCGATTCATCGAGAGAAAACGGATAAGCGTGTCAAGAATACAATGTACGGGTCTTCGATATATACGTGTGTATAGGGGCTGAAGAGATGCAGAGTAGAAGAGGGAGTAACTTAATCGACGAGAACCTCTGTTATTCGACGACCTGCGAGGTTCTGATGCAGAAACTAGAGATCATTTGGAGAATGTTCACGAGCACTGGAAAACACATTCACATGGTCGAAAGGTGTGCGGCGATACATCGACGTCTCCGTGCATTTTCGCTTATAAAAGACGCACGGAAATTGTGGATAGATAGTCGGCTCGTGTATAATGATGCTTCGAACGGTTGCTGAATTGCGGCACGAAAAGAAGAAAATTAGAAAATCTGAATATACATCTCCATTGCCAATCGATAGCAACAGTGTATTTCTTCGGCACTGTTGTTGTGCAATATCGTATATCGAGAAAGTACGGTTGCAGTAAATAAAAATGGATCCTTTTCAGAGGAGTGATAAATAATCTGAAAAATGAAAACTGATACCAACATATCTCTCGACCAGGAGAATAACCTAGTTTTTCATTTTAAATGGTGAGCATTCATTTTTGCAGTTTCAATGTGTGGAGCAGAACGACGAGGTTGATATTATCAAGTTGATTCGATAATGAAACCAGAAATACATTTAGAAATCTTGGATTTGCTAAGACGAGAAATGCTAAATATTTGATTTTGCTAATACTGTGCCCAAATGTGATTATAGAAATTCACGTAAGTATACAAATTTTGTCGTTAAACGTATTTTCTTAAAAATATGAAGTAAGATAAATTAAAGTGTTTTTGTATACGTGTTTTTACTTCGTAAAAATGTTTGCAACAATACAACGTTACCTTGTACTTCAAATATTTCTCTAGCAACTTGGAACCGCAAAGTCGAAGTGAAAATTACGAAGGGTGCTTCACTAAACCTGTTACAAGCCGGTGTGCAGATGATTTTCTCTTTTAAACTTCACCTTACGAAGATGCCTTTTATAATTTGCGACGAAAAAAAATGCAGTCCCACTCCAAGTGTGGGAAACGAAGGGTAACTTCAATCTCTTAAAAGGAAAATGGGGTAAATTTTTATATATTCACATAGTCCTTAAAAAAATAAGTAACTTTTGTTTAAAACGTTTTTCAAAATTTTGCACGCGTCAAAAGTTACAACGGTTCGAATTGTCTAGGCTGTGTGTGTATATTTATGCAACGAAGTTACACTCCCACCCCAGACAATTCAAACCGTTATAACTTTCGATAGGCGCAAAATTTCGAAAAACGTTTCAAACAAAAGTTACTTAGTTCATTATGTACTATGTTAATATATAAAAAATTCCACCGCAGTCCATTTAAAAAATTGAAGTCACCCTCCACGAGACAAGATTTTTTTTCCATATACTATAAAAGGCCCCATCATTCGAAATTCCAAATTTAAAAAGAAATTACTTACAACAGGTTTAGTGAAACACCTCGTACGTGGACTAAATATACAGGGTGTCCCCAAAATCGTGGCACAACCGACCAAATAGGGGTTTTTACATGCAAAAATAAGTCTAAAAAAAATATTTGTTAATTTTTCACCACGATTTAAGAGACACCCCGTAAATTTCAAAAAATTGAATCCCAACAGTGACTTTCGCGAAGTTAATAAAAAAACTGTTCCAACTAGCCCGGATAACCGGAGCACATCAGGAAATCACGATCTCGTCACCGACACATTTACAAACAGGCAACGACACGGCGTAACGTTAAAGCAATCAAAAGACACGGTCTGCAGGAGGGAATATAGAGGGCGAGAGGCAATAATGAATCTCTCGAGTACAGCTCGATGGACTCGAAAATAGGCGCTTTACAGCGAACAGCGATGCGCAAGAGAGAACCCGAAAATAATGGACAGGAGGAGCCTGCCTCTTTTTATTTTCACGGCTCGG
>NW_017100203.1:2566658-2567620 GCF_001263275.1 Habropoda laboriosa | reverse complement strand
ACCGCCGCCGCCGCCGCGGTGCTATAGCGAGCATAAATTACATTTGCATCTTGTACCGTATTTTCTATCCAGGGGCAGTCGCGTCAAGGGGTATGCAGATCAGGGTATGAATAATATATTATATTCTGAAATTAAGCGCATCGCCTAATCCGGGGACTTTTGTAATTCAGATGGGCGGCGTAGAGGGGGGAGGGCAAACGCGGTAGAAACGCGCAGACGGAAAGGAACGCGGCGGACAGGTCACGTTTAACTTGTAACAACGATTATTCTACGTGTGTACACCTGTACACACCCGCAACACACGTCGAACACCGCACCGCGCGATTCGGAGTAAATTTTTCGTCCAATTATTCGTCGCGTGATTTCGTTCGATTATTCAATTACCGAACGGCTCGATGATGTGCGATTTAATTCGAACATTAAACGAATCATTTTCCATGCTATTCGTATTATAATTCGAGCACAATTGAATTTATCCTTTATATACACTCCGTTCACCTTTCGATCTGTTTTTGGCCGATTCCAACCCTATAAATGCATAAGGTTGAATTTGCGAAACCGTTCCGAACAATTCGTTTTAATATGCTCTATTTTGAATAATTATTCAAATGGATCTAGTGTATTCGTTTCAGTTGATTGGCTGATATGAAAAATTCGGCGAAATAGTGAATGTACAGGGTGTACCAATTTTGAAGGAGGCTACTAAGATATCTCCTCTGTTTTTAACAGGTCCTGCCGGAAATACCCGGATAAGTACAGTAATGACTCTACAAGTGTCAGTCAGTTTGGATTCTACAAGTGTCAGTATAGATGGTCCTACGCCTATGTTATCCTCGCTCGCTGTCAGTTAAGCGTGTAACGCTACACCACTCGGTTTCTTTTACGAGATTTCACGGCTCGACAATTCATAATAGAAAAATATAATTTCTTTAATTTTACTTTTTTTCATTTGAAATTTGTTT
>NW_017100203.1:2555376-2565234 GCF_001263275.1 Habropoda laboriosa | reverse complement strand
CAGCAAACGTGTTTTCTAATATAAAAACGTATTTCATAAAAATAAAGTGTTATTAGATGTGTCAAAATTCTATTGAAAACGAAAAGCCGAAATATCGGCTCAAGGTATTTCTCGCGAATCCCGCAAAGCCGATATATTGGCTCATGGGTACTAAGAGGGTTAATGTTATGAAAAATGTTCGCAGCGCGATTTAAATGATTTCAAAAGCGGAATATCGCGGAAGAAAAAGTTTTCTGTTTGCTCATTTTGTCATTTCTTTCTTTCTTTTTTTGCAATTTCATCGTCCTTCTTGTGTTCAATGTCATCTGAAGGCCGTGATTCAGGCATACTTAAATGTATTTTCTGCTACAAGATGCAATAGAAAAAAATCACAAGTTTCTTACATGAAAAATTAAAAAAAAGCGTAAATAAAAGATATTCCCCTTCGAAAATCATTTAAATCGTGCTACAAACATTTCTCACGACATTAAAAGCAAAGGAGATACTTAAGTGGCCTCCTTCAGCTGGGACACCTTCTATATTTGAATAAGTTTATATTACAGTGATTTGCTACTAAACCCATTTTTCAAATAAAAAGATATCAAGAAGTAACGAATTTGTAAAATTATTTTTCCATAATTTCGAAGCACAGAAATTGGCAATTTTGGGGAAATCGTGCATCTAATGGCTACTAATCTGAAAAAATTATTGCACATTTTAATAAGTTAAATTTTTTCACACTTAACATTTGTGACGCTTGCGAATGAAAAGCGTAAATGAACGACAACATCAAGAGTCGAGTATCTATGAAATACTATAATTTTGTGGAATTTTTATGATAATAAATACAGCACGAATTGCCGCACGTGTGATTTAAAACTTTAACGATGATGTAACAATTTAAGGTGTACAAAAGAGCAATCCAGTGCAATTATATGCGAGGAGAATGCCGCACGGCAACGAACGTGAAAATGGAGGCGAATTTAACGCGAATAGGAGACGACAGAGCAGCGAAAATTAATCCCGGAGAAACTCTGTTCCATCGAGCTTCGACATTTTCCACAGCGAGATAAAAGTCACAGAGGAAGTGATTACCAGGACTTTAGATGGAAACTGTACCGGACAAATTAGACATCATAATCGACGATAAACACGAGCTATTCAAACATTGTGCAGCCGTTGAACGATTTTTCCGAAAAATTAAATTTACGGGGAAAATTCATCGAATATGAACATTTACATTAAACAATTTTAACGAAATATGAAATAATCCAGGAAAAAATTGCTCCCTTTATCTCTGAACTAATTACCTCGCAATTTTTATATAATCTAGATTTTCTTCACGAAATACTCCAACACCTATAAATTTGTCTTAGATGAACTATTTCACGAAACATTTTTTTTTTTCTACAAAGAAAATATGTTTAGTAAAAAAAAAAAAAAAAAATGGTAAATTATCTTTAAAATTCGAGCTTCATTTCCATTTAATTCGACGCGTTTTGTATATTACCTTGTATATTAATTTAAAATCGTATCACCCTTTCGAGCACAATTACGAAAGAAGAGTAATTCATTTATTCACGATCGGATAGACCGATTTTCCAACGTATACTTCGTGTCATTTTCACGTCGCTTTATTCAACAATCTTAACTGAGCTATATATTTTCCGTCTAGCCCGCAAATTGTACTCCAACATGCCTTATACCTGATGTCTGATACACTCGAGCAATAGATATGAAAATACTTACAAGGCGCGGTATAATTGCAAGAGCACGATAACAAGGAATTTTAGATATTACGAAAATACTTGCACCTTAATTTAATCGCGTATAAGGCTAGAAAATACTGCTTTAATTCTAGAGGATTAAGTGGGTATTGTAATTATATCGGACATTACATTCGCCAGATATATTCTTTGGACGTAGAATGCAAAATATTTGCCTGGAGCTAAATAATTGATGCAGTTTAAAACAAATGATTGTCGATAATTCCCTCTCAATATGAGAATATTAAAATAAATACAATTAATATTAAAACACAATTTTACATTTTACTTTAAATGAATTGATTTTATTGCTTTTGTGGCAACCAGCTGTAGTGCAGAAGCAAGCATTTGCCGCGCGGACGACCAACACGGTTTATGACATGCGCGCTACTAGCAAAGCTACTTTTGAGAAAACCGTTTTAGTCTGTTTAACGTTTAGTAAATCTAACAATGCATGTTTTCGTAGAAACTTTCACGAACGGTCTCAGTAGCAATTTGCCAGGACATAAACGAAGGGTTGCCGAAAGGTCCGCGTACGGGCCCAGAGGCCCAGGCCACATGTCTCGAGTACCGGACCTGGAGGAAAATCCGCGGCGTCGCCAAATGCGCTACAACGCGGTCCTGGAAAGAGCGCGCCGAGGGCGCGAAGGACTAGCGGCGGGTTAAAGACAAAATTCCTGATTGGTTACAACCGATAAGTTGGGGGTAACCAATCAGGAAAAGGAAGAGGGTGCGAAAGAAGCTCGCGAGGTGACTGAGAGTCAGAGGCAGAGTCAGTAAAGTGTAAACCTCGTGAGCCAGATAATTAATAAAGACTAAAGAAGAACTTACTGTGTGGGTACTAAGTAACCCAGATACACGCACTATCCTCCTATCCTTAAATACCTCTTACACTTCAAATTGCGCCGATTATATCGCTTGAGGCAAATATTTTGCATTCTACGTTCAAAGAATTTTCTAACATAAAGTTTCCAACGAAACGAACTAAGCGATAAGACGCGACGGACAGACTAAGCAAAGCGGATCCCGCTCTGCCCGTACGACGTACGGACTAAACAGCGAAAGGGTTAAAAAACTGAATTGACATCGAAAAGTAAAAGGTACAGGTACCTATACTCCACAGTTATCGCAGTAATAAGAAAACATGAACTTACGAAAGGTAAAAAGAAAAAGAAGTGGATGTCCAGAAAATCGGGTCCCGGAAATTTTTCATCGTCGAATACCTTTGAAGACGTATGCAGGTACCACGCGATATAATATAAATGTAAATACGTATACGGTACAAGTTTAAGACCGCTTTCCATTATTACAAAGAAACCGGGACTATTATCCGTGAATTACTTGCGGTGGTAAAATAAAAGTTGGAAAGACGAGGAGGCGGAAGAGGGAGAGCAGGTAGAGACAGATAAATCATATTACGTCGCAAGACACACGGAACAGAGAGCAAGTTTCAAGTAAATAGCTACTTATAAATAATTAATAACTCGCGATGCATAATACAGGAGGTAGAGAGGAGAGAAGAGGCGGAGGAGGACCACCGGTCGAGGAGAGCGAAAATGATGACCGAGGATATAATAATAGGAGAGATTCAAAAGTAGGAAGCTCCGGCGTAGAGCAGACAAAAGAAATGAAGATTAATCGACAAGAATTGTTGTTTTTGCTTCTTCCTCCGCCTCTTTCGCCGCTGCTCATTCTTAAGCACGCTTTTTCGCCTCGGCGTGGAGAAGCGTTCGAAAAGCCGGCCGTGAAACAGCAGAAACCTTTTGGCCGAGGAAATTTATCGAGATACCGGGGAAATTTGACATCGCGCGAAACGGACGATCGCTTCGGGTAAAATGTTCTATTAGGAGAAACGGAGAAGGAGAAATTGACGTTGGAATGGCTCGTCGATGGTGAAGTTTGTAGGAGAAAAAAATTAATCGTCGGTATAGAGAGTGAAAAGTACCATCGACGAGTGTTGCACGTTTGGAAGACACTCGCAAGAGAACATACCGAAGTAATAATCAACGATTCAAATATTTGACTCCTTTTTCTTTCGGCAATCGGTCACGTTGAAGGGGGGAAAATCGCCCTCAAAGATGAGAATAATAAAGATATTTGGCCAAAGTTATTTATTATTTTTAATTTTTCAAATTTGTCGCTTAAAAAGACACAATTCATCAATTTACGCTATTTCTCTATCACTAATAGTTTTTGGGACGTTTATGTTATATCGAAGGGGTGAAAATCGCCCTCGAGCATGAGAGTAATAAAGTTATTTGGCCAAAATTATTTATTTTTTATTCCTCAAATTTGTCGTTGAGAAATACAAAATTCGTCAATTTTCACTATTTCTCTATCACTGATATTTGTTATATCGAAAGGGAGAAAATCACCCTCAAAGATATTCGGTCAAAATTATTTATTATTTTTAATTTTTCACACTTGTCGTTGAAAAATACAAAATTCGTCAAATTACGCTACTCCTCTGTCGCTAATAATTTTCGAGATATTAGACTAAAAAAATTCACTACCTCCAACTTTGAGAGCGATTTTCACCCCTTCACTGTGGACGATTGCCAATATAAAAAAAATGTGTATCGATTCTTTTTTTAAACTATCACTTTCCAAAGTTAGCAACTTCGAAATGTTCGTTTGCCGCTCGTTAGAATTTACTTCTCGTTACAGACATAATCGCAAAACTCCGTATTACTTTCGACTTTCGTCCGATTTGATCCCCTTGAATAATACACGCGGGATTCGCGGTGTCACGTGGCTTCCTATCGATATTTAAAATTATTGCACGACGGCCGTCCGGTGTGGTGTCCCTCGGTCCTGTCGAACGGTCACAGTGAACTTTAACCATCAGATTTTACAGCTTGAAATAAAGTTCGGAAGTTCGAGGAGGGCAAACTTTGTCGGGAGGCGTTTCGAAACGTTAGTCGGGATCTCACGTCCGCGACTTAAATTGTCCCGATCTCTGTATACCGACACCGTCCCACGAACCCGTATTTTTCCAAGGCGTGCTTATAAATCGCTTTATTTTCGAAAGCTAAGCTCGAAATGAACGTATCAAGAAGTATCGAAGAGAGTGAAAGATAAGGAAGTTCGTTTGATGATAAGTGAGTTGTACTCTGTTGTATAGTCGGTGGAAGCGATATAACGATGTCGTAAAATCAGTCAGCCGTCAAAGTACAGGTAATTCGAGCGCTAAAACGGCAATTTCAGGGAGATAAGGAGTTCGAGCCTCGTTCAGGGTCGTTCGATGTCAATTTAGATTTGCTACTTCCATTGTAGTACAGTTTAAAAAATTTGTCTACGTTTTAACCACTTATTCTTTCTTTTCGCGGTTTTCTTTCTGTACTAAAACACGTATATTGCCCTTCTAACACAATTCCTTGTATATTAAATGAACAAACAATTTTAATATCCAAATTTTTTAAGTTAACATCTGTTACGCATTTCTTTAGTCTTCAAATGACCGGTTTTAATAATCTTCTTTCTTATAGTGTCTTCCTTTCGATACTTTTGAGTTTTATTTTCTATTATTATCGTTATTTTTCATTACATTTTGCTAAACTTTTTGATAAATTTTAATACTCGAAATAGAATAATCTGCGTTATTCTCTATTTCAGTAAAAGTACTTTCCACACCGCTAGAAATGCAGAAAACATGCTAAAATAACCTCAGAATATGAATTTATGCAAGAAAAAGAATATACATTTTTGGGCGGTAAATTTGAAAAAAAAAATCTGAGCGTTAAGTGGTTAATCGTTGACAGCTATAGGATAATTTCCCCCAACATGGGAATTACTATTGAATAGGAGGTTCAATACTGAATAGCTTAAAAGAAAGATTGTAAGCAGAAATTTTAAATATCAATTATGTGTCAACTCTTAATGATTTACAATAATTTACAACCTCACTATATCTCTTCCACCAACTATACCTGCTGGTGAAAGCAAAGTAATATTGTATTCCCTCAGGTAGCTGGAAAACTCCAATGAAATATATACATATATTGAAAAAGATTGTTTGCATTTAATAAATTTGAAAAAAAAATTGAATTATATTAAATAACGGCCACTTATATGTTGTATTATCCAGAACTTTTATATTTCATATAATTGGAACGTTGTGTAAATTTTTATCAACAAAACCAGTATTAGCTCGTTAAAGGAGAATAATGATGGAAAATTGCGGATAAAATTTTGTGGAATGTAGAATGTATTTGTAATAAAAGATACACATAAAAATTTAAATATAAAGTAAATTTAAAAAGCAGAAAATAATTAAATTGATTTCTTCATATTTTCATAAATAAATCTAACAGAAATAAACAAAATTGTATATATTTAAGCTACTGAGTTGCAAATCACTCTGAAAGTAGGGTACGGATGTAGCTTTTGGCTCGTTATACTTTTATTTCTGCATTGTTACTAACTTCTAAGAAAAAAAAATTAATTTAGTCACGTTACTTTTATTTTCGACAATGAAATTGTCATATTTTACAAAATTTTAATAATCAAGCTCAAAAATCGCTGGTTTCATATTTTTTACTTACTTTGTCCGCGATAAATTAATCGTTTACTAGTAAAACGTTTCGTCCAACAAAAGAAAGAACCATAAAATTGATTAACGTTTTAATTTCAATTGAAAAAATTGTCAGAGAGTAGTAACGTAAGTGCACGAAAAATTTCCCCCTTTCTCTCTTTTACAAAAGCATATCGGTAAACTCGGTTTCAAAATTACACGATTCATATAGAAATAAAGGTACGTTAAAATATCAATTTCACATGAAACGCGATTCAACGTAACCAATGAATAATATATACGACGCGCGGTAAAACTTACTGCTTATATCGATTATCATAAAAAAAGAAAAAAACATTAATGCATTTTTATTGTTGTCCCTTATGAATTATAAAAATAAAAGAATTTCTATCAGAATTTTCTAATTAAGATCTCTTTTACTTTGAATACATTTTTTTTTGTAACTTTCCAGAACGAAAGTATAAATTATCGTACTTAAAGAAAAGGAATTCGATCAGAACTTAAATAGCTCGATTGCTGGAACAGTCACCTATCGTCTGAGTTCGAATTCCAATCTAGTAACCCGATCAGCCGATTCTTTTTCTCTCTACAGTTTTCACAAGTGGCATTTTCTCTCGTGTCTACATTCAGCTCTTTTTACAGAGAAAAATGCACTCGTCACTCTTGCTATTCCACCCAAATCATCTTTCTCCCATGATTATTCCGTTTATTAGTTAGTCTTATTCTTTCATTTCGTCGTTTCTTTATTCTTTTTATAGTTTTCTTCTATATCCACTTTTTATCCTTTTCGCCATTTTTTTTCATTATTTTCTATTAGGTGATCCTATAAGTTCGTGCCGAAAGCGAAAAATAATTTGATGAAAATCCAAGGAAATACTGAATGAGAAAGCGCTCACTTTTTTTTTTTAATGAAAATTTTCGTTGGAAATGTTGATCTAAATTATAAAATACGGCACGAACTTATGGGATGACCTAATATTATTTTAATTATTTTATATTCGCCATATTTTCTATTTTTTTCTTCGTCTCACTTCACACCGGTTCCTCCATTTTGAATTTTGTGACCATGAACGGTCATCACTTACCAAACGAAGCAAAATAGAAATGATGTTTCGAGGTAAAGAAAAAAAAAATTCTATGGCTGCATAGCTCAAATGGTAAAAGCAGTTGGTCGGTAAAGGTCCGCGTTTAAATCTCGAGCCAGCAGGCCTACCTACCAATTCTTTCCTTTTTCTCATACAAAGGAGAAACTTCACAGTAGGCATCAATTTTTCGCCTCACTTAAAGGAGAAATACATTGGGCAGGGACGAGAAAGTGTCAAAGTGACCTTCGGATGAAATATTGTATTTATTATAGATATAACTTATGTAAAACGTTTCAGAGATTTTTTATTTTTTAAGCACAACAAATATATCTTTCTCGTAGGATATTTTTATGGTAAATAATTGTTGTTTACGGTAAAACGATTTAATTTAAAGAATAATCAGTTGTTAAGCGGAGTGTGTAATTTCAGCTTCGTCTGCTGCATGTCCCATGTATCAGCGTTACTAAGTAAGTAGATCTATATTCTACAGAAATAGAGTCTATAAATAATGTATGAAACGATGTCTCATGACGGGGACTATTATGATTTTACTGCTTGATTTTAATAATTGCGAACGAACACGACAGATTTCTACTCGCTACACGGAGAAATTGGCTGGTTACATCGAGGCAATAAAAATTTCATTCTGAACAATTTCGAAATTCATCACCGAGAATAATTGTGTAACGTAACGGCATGCAGAATAAAAAGTAATCGGAAATTAACCGAGGCGGGAAGTAGATTTCCTGTCAGAAATAGAATCCAGATGAAAGACTATTGTTACTAATAAAAAGCCGCGATACATAATAGAAGGACGCATCACGAGTTCAGTGAGTTCTCGATAAAAAGTCAATAAATTCAGTGATAGGCGAACGTAAAGTTGCAAAGCGACATCTGTCTCCGTTTGCGGAGTGTACGGATCTACGCGTCCGAATGACAGGCGAAGGACAACGAGAAAAATAGGACTGGAATAACTGTACGTGAGATCCAATTTCGCTCTTGTTGATTATTCCTTTTCGCCTGTGTATTTTTTCGATTTCACCAGCTCTTGCACGTTTACCCGATAAATTTCGAAACAGACGACTCTTACGATCGTGAAATTTTACCGTGACGATGATACTCGTTCGCTGTTCCGTCGGCATAACATCTTTACCCTGCTAATTTCAAAGAAACCATGCATAGAACGACGACACGTTACAGATAAGAGTTCCGAGGGAAACTCTCGTTATTGAGAGCGTGACGGGGAAAAAAGTTTGACTCGATTAACAAAAAAAAGTACTGGAAAAGCAAATATTCCTTAATGGAAATTAAATTTCATGAAATCTATATTAATACTTTTTATAGAATGACAAAAGTTTAATATTGATCGAAGTACGTACTAAAAAATCATGTCTATATGAAACTTACAGTCTCTTAAGATTAACACCCTTTTAATGACACGTGAAATTATTACGTAAACAAATCCTATTCGTTACTTTAGTGACAGATGTAAACTGTCCACTTACCGCGTATTCTGCAGAAATCGATAAATATTAGCAGCAGTAGAAAGCACGACTTTAACGGTATCACTGCACTCATTATCTGCACTTAGTTTGAGAAGCACCTCAACGTGGAACAGAACAAGCACTGAAAACGTTCTTCACACTCCGAAGCACAAGGGCAAAATACTACTGTCATCGTGTTCGCGTCCCAATTTGTACGTGAATTAACGACTACGTTCGCAAAAGGTTCGTTCTATAATGTGCACAAACAAAGTACCACAAACGGCGGACGCCGATCATCGACGTAGAATAGAAAACCACGACAGAAGTGCACTAAAACGAACGGTTTATTAGAAGTAAACAAACGTATACTTCTGCAACCGCGTTCCGAGTAACGGTCCATGGCGGCGCACACTGATGTGACGCGATCGTTAGACGGCAGAGCCATCTATCGATGAGAGATATCGACCCTGATCGACGCATCTCGACTGCCGGACGGTGCACAAGCTGGCAAGCAAACGACGAAAGCTATCGGGTATGTTCGCCGCTCTATCCTTGATCGTACGTTATATTCTACGGTAAAGATCGCTTAAATACTCCGAATGCTAGCCGTTCCGCGGATCTCGTTCAATCGTATCGGAACAACGATATCGCAGATAACCATTGACGTCACCATTCAGATATTCGACTTCGCGAATATCCGGGTACTCGAGGCCTCACCAAAGTACCGCTCCAGATGATCCGCTACTATACGCTGGTTCGCGAACGGCGGACAAAAGCGAGGCGGAAGTTAATCGACGGGAATCCCTTTTTATCGGCTCCCGAGCGTTTTGCTCGGCGAGATAAAATCATATAAAGAACGATGCCGGATTCGCAGTTATCGATGGAATTTCGTTTTCTCCCGCTTCTCGAAAAACGTTTGAGGAATCGAGCAGCCGCCATTCGCGGAGACAGAATAAAACGGAGCGAGACACTGCGAACCGAGAGAGACAGTCAGTGAGAAAGAGTGGAGG
>NW_017100203.1:2554204-2555329 GCF_001263275.1 Habropoda laboriosa | reverse complement strand
TAGTACATACATACGACTTTAAAAGAGAAAAGCTAGGAAAATGGAAGGCCGGGGAGATCGATGGGTGCCAGAAAAATGTGCACCGAAATTTATATAACGAGGAATTCCATTATGCCAGGCTCGATACCCTTAGAGGTAACGGCGATGGTGCTAGTATCGGAATATCGAACGCGGTGTGCTTCATCGACCGAGATAAGATCCGTTTACATTTCGAACCCTCTTCAATGGCAGCCACTTCCTCTGTCATCGTGCATGAATCACGGTACTGTCGTAATTTAACCAAAAACCAATTTTTCGTCTCGTCAATGTACAACCCGCTTCCCTCTTACCATCCTTAAAGCGGTTCTTTATACTCATCCAGCGGACCTCACGACTATTCCACAGGATAATGGAAGCCGGCCGACGGTCAAGGTAGAACAATGAATAATGCGACCAAGAGCAGATTCGACCGGAGAGTCCAGTAACGTTTAGAAGCCGATTTCAGACGAGGAAGAATAGCGAAACCCCGGAACTCGTTGTTTTGTACGCGATAAACGGAGGACAATGGCTGTTTACCGGAAATGTACAGTCTACGGGATGCTGATGAAAACTCTTACGGTCTGGAAAGGGGAAAAGGAAGACTATAGCGAGCGACTATAAAGAGTATTGACCGAACAATTTCCAGTCTATTTGAATTAAATGTTCCATGAAATGTAGTACTGTGATAAATGATGTTTTTAAGAAGATTTTCGCTTCAAAGTGTACGAAAAATGGCCAGACTTTATAAATTTTTTTTTCTTCCGTATTAAATGATCTACGTTTAGATATAATATGTTTGATATGAAATTGACGATAGTGGAAACGAAAAAATTTTAATTTTAAATAAAATCTGTTTCGTTCAGAAATATTGTTGATATTTTTATAATTCTGGTTGATCGGCATATTAGCCTCTGAGAAATCAGGTCAACCAGTTTGAAAAAAGTAGATTCGAGAAAAACGCGTTTCAGCCTGTGCAACTTCATTAATATTTCAAATTCTCAAAAATTCTAGCAAAATACTCTAAAACTTTCATACTAACAGCAAATAGAAAAACAAAGATGGATTTCTTAGACTCAATTCGAGCGAAATTTCCCTTAAAAAACTTTC
>NW_017100203.1:2552048-2554132 GCF_001263275.1 Habropoda laboriosa | reverse complement strand
GATTATAAACAAAACTTTAAAACAAAAATTAAAAATTTTTTTAAATATTCTAAACAAAAATTCCCTAATTTTTCAAAAGAAATGTATACATTCGAAATTTAAACGGAAAACTGGAAAAGCAAAATATTTATGTAATATTACAACTACTGAGTAAATAAAGGAACAGCAACTGTTGCATTGTCACATGATACTTTTTAAATATTGCAAACAAAAATTTCGTAACTTTTTAAATATTGCAAACAAAAATTTCTTAACTTCTTAAATATTTTAAACAAAAATTTCGTAATTTTTAAAATATTTCAAACAAAAACTTCCCAGTTTTCCAAAAGAAACCTGCACGTCCGAAAGTCGACCGAAAAATCGGAAAAGTAAAATATTCACGCAACATCACAACTACCAACTAAATACCTAAGCAGCAACGCTCGAATTGTCACACGATACCTACTTGTTGTCAAAGCAGGTATTCAAACTGGAAACCAGCTCGAACGTATTAATCCAGGATTAAATCGCGTTAGGCTAGACAGGCGAGTAATTGCTGAAAGAAAGGTGCAATTTGGATAAATGAATGTCATTGTACAGATCGGTACGTGTATTAACGAAACAATTAGAATTCCATTGAAACAGAAGTAGCACAGGTCACACACGTTTGAACACGGCTGAAATGAAACGGTGCGGCGGTGGGAAAACCCGGGGATTGAATATACCGTCGAGGAATTCCGCTGAATTTTCAATGAGATACGGAATATTCGGGAATTTCTTTCTTTTTTTTTTTTTTTTTTTAAATTTCGTTATCCCCGAAGTCGTCCCGCTTCGACAGTTGCACCCGTGAACCATAGGATGGCAACGGGCGTCAGATTGAATTTTAACTCGAATCGTCCGTCTGTCGCGCACAGTTTTCCCTCGTTCACCGTTCGAACCCAGTTTTCCAGCAGCAGCTCGAAGAAGCGAGGGGAAAGGGGGCAGTTTAAGTCACTTTTAATTACAAACGATCATCAAGCCCGTACTTCCGTGTCTGTCCTTCCCGCGCTTATTCCACTCCAGGTGAGACCTCCCTCCGCTGTTGCATCGATAAATTTCGGTTTCCGCGGAGCTTTCGCGCTGTGCCAATGGTTGCCAATAAAAACGACAGTTCCGGATAAATTTCGAGTCCCACGAAAATTCGACGATACAAATATTGAACGTTTGCAGAGAAAACAGAACCCGGTGGAACACGGTTTAGTTTTCATTTCCCCAACGTCCCTTCTTTCTTTTCCACAATTCTTTTTTTTTCTTTTAGTTTTTCATTTCTACTTCGTTCGAGTCGCGAGCGAGTGCACTTAGCAGCGTTAACGACGTTCCTTTCGTTTCTTTTTTTTTTTGTTGCAAAACGATAAAGAATTATTTAGCTCTCGGTTCCGCCGTTTTGTCTCCATGTTCAATCTCGCCGTCTATAATTAACCACTTTGCAAATACAATGACTAAGTCGTATTTAACCGGGACTAAATTTTCGATGGGTGAACCCGTTAATATCCAACGTGTTTAAATTCATATTACGATAATACCCTGTCGTATATAATTTTCGTTTGCGCACGCGATTCCGCCGCCGGCTAATTTATTCGGCTGCGGCAGATTCAACCGATTTCAATCAAAAGGGGAATATTTAATCCAGTATTAACCCCATAAGCTGTTACAATATCGAGAGCTCGTATTTTCTATCGACGGTTGCGGCACGCACCCTGCCGCGGCGGCGTCATGTCGATTATCACAATCAGACGTAATGGTGGTGGTGCTATGTCAGTTTGCGCACGACGTTCGCTCATATTTGGGAAACAAATTCACCGTGTCAAAGACTTGTCCGATGGACTGGAAACAGTTGACAAAGCGTTTGCTTCAGCCTAGTAATTATCCTCACAATGCTGCCCGCTTCATTGGCTAGAGAAGATATTTATTGTACATCGAAGCGGTGTTTCGTTTATTCGTTCTGTCAGGTTGGTGCAAATGAAATTTCGTTTTCTTTCTTTTTTAACAGATGAAATTGACGAGTTGATGTCATTGTATTAACCCTTTCGCTGCGGCGGATTTTGGTGCGTGATGCATTGTCGCGG
>NW_017100203.1:2543130-2551540 GCF_001263275.1 Habropoda laboriosa | reverse complement strand
AGAATTATAAAATTGAGAATTTTCTAATTTATAAAATTAGAATTGTGAAAATAAAATATTTCAATTGATCGTTTCGAAAATTAAGGTGGAAGTGCGCAAGGAGCGGGAATCGAGGCTTAGAAAATTTTCAAAGCGCCTGTAGGCGCCAACAGTAGTGAAAGGGTTAAATTTTGTCCGATTGTCAATTTTTGTACACGATAGTCAAGAAGAAGGAATTTACTGTAATACTGGAAGTTCCCAAACAATTTATTTCAAATCGCGTAAAATTTATTATACAAAAATTTTAAATGCTTTTAATTTCATTGGACAGTGGTTTCTCAGAAAATCGTGTATTTAAATTCCAACATTCACTTCTTAACCCTTTCGTGACTGAATTCACTTTTTGTTTTAAATTCCCTGTTTATCTACCGATCGTCATGTTTGCAATGGACACTAAATCGATATCCATTTTTGTTCGAGTACTCAAATGGGACATACACCTGACACTTAATATGTTGCATTGTTTGCCAGTGAGCCATTGCAGAGATACCTAGCTCTTTGGCTATCTCTCGGAATGTTTCCCCAGCTTTACAAAGAAATTGTACTTGACGTCGTTGATCTAGGTGTCACTTTCTTTCCTCTACTCATCGTAATTACTTACAGCACACTTAAGACTGAATCAACAGTTCTACAGATACTACACAAGTCGTTTACAATGTTGCTATTTCAACCTACGCCGCTGCTACCGTTGTGTACCTAAGTAAATGTCCGCCCCAAAAGCGGTAGCTTGCAACAAAGTAAGCACAGATCGCCTTGAATTTGTGGAATGAAAAAAACCTTACTGAGACTTCATAATAGAAGGTTGAAAGAGTCTGAAAATATTTTTTAAATATTTTTGCACGCTTCATAGAAAGCTGTGTGTCATTTGAAAATTAACACGTTGACTGCCAAGCTACGAGATAACTCGTAGTTGGCAGTTTGCTGGTAGAAGTTACATCCTATTCGGAGACGCCCGACCACGAGATAATTCGAAAGCATCTTTTTGCAAAAAAGCAATTAAAATTAAAGTCGTAATATAAAAATTAATGTGTTTGTTTAATTCTATACAATAAATTGAAAAAAAAATTTTGGCGTCTAGAACAGATTTCTTCAAAATCGGCTTGGCAGTCAACGTGTTAATATTTGACTGTCCGACACTGTATGTATCACGACAGAGTTAAAATACCACAAATTACCCGTATTGTGTTATTGAGAAAAAGTATGAAAATACAGACTGAATTAATTTTCGTCATTCGAGGTAATCGAGTTTCCACAATTTTAAACAACAACACGTTACTTAGTTTCGTGGGGAACGCAAATGTACAGTAAAAATAAGTCCTCGTAGCATGTCGTAAAGACAAAGTTGTAAATTTCCCTCCCGTGTGCAATTTACTGCAAGGTTTCTCGAGTAAAATACAGAAACACAAAACCGTATCTCTAACTGTATCGCCATAAATAAACAATCGTAAGAAAATTCCTCGTCGTTAGATCCTTCATTCCATTCTATACTACTCTAAACTCATATTCCCCACAAAATCTTAAAGCACTTCAAACAACATCGAACCACCCTCTAACTACATTCACTGAAACGCAACAGATAGAAATTGGAAGTAATCAAAACCTCACATTCCCGAGAAATCATAGTTCAGAATAACACAGTCTCCCTCTAAATTTCAAAGCTTGCGAAGCAATTTTCGAATGAACATTAACATCGTCCGCGTTAAATCGACCAATTCCTTCGTACGCGAAACAATCACGGCGAACGCGTTGATTGCGCACAGAATAATCGATGAATATCCTTGCATCCGCGCCTAGTTTCCTCTCGCGGTCCTTCAAGCGTACGCTTCATCAAGTATACCTCTTCTCTCTCCGCCGATAGATTTTATAAACGTCGCGCGATGTGATAGAAATTTCTCGTCCCCAAGCAGAGGCGAAAACCCCTCTCCACGCGCGTTACCGCCGCGCGGTTCCTATTGAAACGAAAAATGCACGGTGACACGCTTTCAGGATATACCTGTGCATTAATATTAAATATGCGCGCGCGTTCAAATTGACGCGTAGTTGGTCAGCGAGCGTGCAGCGTGCACTCTTCTGGACGATTTAAATAATTCGTATAATATCCCTGGCATCGTGTGATAGCAACAGAGCGAGCGATGGCGAGCGAGAGAGAAAAAGAGGACGAAGAGAGAGAGAGAAAAAAAGGAGAGGGAATGTGCATCGTTCCGGTTCTCAGGAAATATTCATAACGTTTAACACGTATCTCGTATTTCCGTTTTAATCGACAACGTTAATCGTAACACCTCGTTGCACCAAAGCGAATTAAAATCTGTCAATCTCCCCTGTTTCACCGTAGCTCTTTCTTTCGGTGGGAAATTTCGCGGGTTAACCGGACCGACTCGCGAAAACCGGGGGGAGGGTGAATTCGAGCGACGTGAAACGGAGGACGTTTTTTTCGAACCGTTAACCGATCTCGCTCCCGTGAATCAAGGGCGACAGATTGTGTTTAAAACACGGATCGATATTTTGGTGGAAAACCAACGCGAGATCGCGTCTCGCGAACAAAGCTGAAGATTTTTCCTTCGTTCCGATGACCAATCCCAATCTACCGCCAGTTTCGCATCACGTGCGGAACCACGGGGGCGGTTTCTCGTTTCTGCACGCGGACAGATATCATTGCTTCGTATTTCTATTTTTTTTTTTTTCACTCCATTTTCCCCCGCTTTTTTCTCTATTTTCGGCTTCGAGTGGCCTAGATGAAGGTTTTCGAACGCGGTTCTACGTACGTTCGTCCTATATTCTCCATTTCCGCGACGAGCTGGAGAGATCGAGTTAGAAAAAGAAAGAACGAGAAAGGGTGAACGACAGGGGAAGAGGGGAGAATCAGCATTTTATTAAATTTAATTGAAGCATGGATATTATTCCGGATCGTGTTTGAAATTGAATCGAGCGCAATTTAATTTCGCGACAACCGGGTCCTCTCCTCTCTCCATCGAGTTCCGCCACTGAATTTCGTTGCATCGTCGTGATGGCTGCTTGAGAATTTTGATTTAAAAGAGTACAAATTGTTTTCCCCCCTCCCGGAGGTTGAACGCAATTTTTACGTCGAAGGAATCGATTCTTGTCACTTGCGTATTTATTTAACCCTTCGATTGCTGGAAACTTGAGAGTAGAGCACTTGTGCACGGCTGACAATGAGTTGTAGCGTTAAAATAGTCATGATATGTATTACGTTAGGTGAATTACTTTTTTCCTGAATATTTTGTATTTTATATTTGTGAAATAAGTAAGAGCACTGGTAGCACCTAACGTTCGATTATTGCTGATAATAGGCGTTTGTAGGCGCTGATAACAGTCAAAGGGTTAACAAATGTACTTGTTAGGTAAAATAATGAAGTTTTCGATGTGTTTATGTCTATATATAAATAGTGATACTGGAAAAGCTTGACATAAATGCAACTCATTGTGTGTACTTTAAAAAGCACAACATCGTACTGATAAGAAACTTCTCGGAATGATAATTCACTGATTTTGATGAAACTTTTGTAGGAACCGACAACAGAAAAATATTGAGGGACCCAACGGGAATCGAACCCGGGACCTTCGGCTTAGCAAGCCGAGGCTTTGCGCACTACGCCAACCACTCCCTCTCTATTCTCCCTTCGAGGTTTCCTATTTGGGTATGGAGGCCCCGATACTACACTCGGCCATCCCTGAACTGACATTCGCCCTCGAATGTCCTCAGTGCAACCACAACTCCTCAACTCAACACTTTCGGGTACACTCCCCCCACACAGTGGCACTCTCAGCCGAAACTCTGTTTCTCAATTCTTTTGGGAGACGTGCACCCTCTCACATGTTTTCATCTCACAGCGCCTGGCTTCATGCAGCCGTAGATACCTCCGTCCCGGACGAGTCCCCATTTGTAGGAACCTAGGGAAAAATATTGAGGGACCCAACGGGAATCGAACCCGGGACCTTCGGCTTAGCAAGCCGAGGCTTTGCGCACTACGCCAACCACTCCCTCTCTATTCTCCCTTCGAGGTTTCCTATTTGGGTATGGAGGCCCCGATACTACACTTTGGTATACAGTAGTGTTGGAATTCACCGTTAACACGCGCGTACTCTCTCGGTGCGTAACCGAGGAAAGTCTTTTGACCTAAGTTTATTGCACCCCTTGCTGGCCTAAGGACTCCAAGAAACCAGCTAATCAGTCTAGTGCCGTCGTCCAACTAGAATCCCACGCTTAGGACCGCCACGATAGTTTAACATTCACTAGGACATTCCACTGGGGTTATTTATTGTAATGAACAACTTATAAACAATTACGTGTTGTTCCTTCACAATCAATCAAAACTTTCAACAAGTAGTTTTGAAAAAAATATTCGATTTCAAAAGTTCACAGTGAAGGGGTGAAAATCGTCCTGGAAGTTCGAGGTAGCAACTATATTTAATCTAATATCTCGAAAACTATTAGAGATAGGGAAATAATGTAAACTGACGAATTTTGTATTTTTCGACGACAAATTTGAAAAATTAATAATAATAAATAATTCTGACCAAATACCTTTATTACTCTTATCTTTGAGGGTGATTTTCACCCCTTCAAGGTACCATAAACAATTAGTGATAGAGAAATAGTGAAAATTGACAAATTTTTCATTTTTCGACGACAAATTTGAAAAATAAAAAATAATAAATAATTCTGACCAAATACCTTTATTACTCTCATCTTTGAGGGCGATTTTCACCCTTTAAACATAACACAAAGATCCCAAAAACCGTTAGCGATAGAGAAATAACGAAAATTAACGAATTTTGTATATTTCGACGACAAATTTGAAAAATACAAAATAATAAATAATCTTGACCGAATATCTTCACTACTCTCATTTTTGAGAGGCGATTTTCACCGTTGCAAAAATGAATTTCAACTCTCAAACTTATTCTTCCAACAACTATTACTAACAAAGGGACACGATTGCTACGACAGATCGGCACATGGACGCGAAATCGTACAATTACAAGCTCACGTCTACTGCTATTTATTCATGCGTTAACAGGTGATATTTTTTATTACGAAATATCTCATAAATCACTGACCGTCTACATAAACGATAAAAACATCAATCAAACACCTTTCAATATTTTACTTAGTTATCTAACTCTAACGAAAGCGATGCATAACGTCTCATATGTGATATCGTTTTTCTCAATTTCCTCGGTTAATCAATAAATCACACTAGATTGCCATGAAATTACTTGTCGGTGTAATTAAAAATGTGCTTGAGAAATTTAATCAATTCTTTCAAACAGAAACTTAACAAAGCGAAAGAATCAGGTGAATGAGGAAAAGTTTGCTCTAAAGTAAAGTTCAAACGATTATCCGCAAATTAATCTCTAACTAGACTGAAGCAAGTGCTCATCTGTCTGTCGATACAATTTTCGCTAACTTTCTCTCTCTAATCCTCGCTAAATTACCAAGCAAAAGGGACAAATTTTTTACAAAAATATCTTCCAGTAGGTATTTCGAGGTAAGAAGATTCTGGCGAAACAGCACACGCTATCCGAAGAATTTAACGCTTCGCCATAACGAAGCGTTTCTCAAAGAACCGGCGATATTTTAAAAATGAGTTCTGCTCGTGGACGTGACGACGAAAGAAAAAAAAAAGGAACAGTCTCGCGTGAACGCGGTTCCGGAAGTACTCTTCCGCTCCAAGCCACGGAACTTTATATTCCTAAAAAAGTTGTGTAAAAAAAAATAAGGAGAAAAGCAAAAAATATGCTTCTCAGCTAATTAGTAGACGCACAAACGTGACTGTCAACTGCGTTTCCGGGAGTGATTTTTTAATTTCATTCCTTTACTACTTCCATCTACAACCGCTTTTCCTTGAATCTTTTCAAAGCGCACACGCGATAATATGCCGCATTAACTGCAAAGACTCTTTTCCAGACGTAGATGCACAAATTACGGCTAATAAATTTGCGGAATTATTCTAACCGTGAACGGTGGATTAATAATTGTGCGATATTTTCGCGGGTGGTTCTGTTCCAAGTAGGAATCGAGATAAGCGAGAACTTATTTAAAAAGTTGCTGTTTCTATATGCAGCATTGTATTTACCATAAAACGCATTAGGCGCAAGCTGGGCCTTGGAAAATTTTCTGTTATTTTTATTGCATTGCAACGAGTTATTATGGAATATTTGTTTGGAATGGACGTTTGTTTTGAATAAACTTTAAACAAAAGAAATGTGTACGAATTCGATCAACTGAAATAGATTTGTTCTTTTGAGGATGCCTAATGATTTTTCCTAGGGCATCTAAAATTATAAATACAGCCCTGTCTGTATGAATCGAAGAACTGTACGAATCTAGTGATTATTATTTATTAGTAATTCTATGCACATAAAGAATATCGTCGAAACTATCAGAAATATAAAAAAATGTTTCAAATGAGAAATTAAAAGGTTTCATAGCGAAGATAGGAAATTAATCGTGGATATGACTTAATATCGTTTCTTTTACAATTCAAAATTACATTTGAAACATTCTTTTTATGTTTTATATGACTGAAAAGTTCGACGATATTCGTTGATTAAAACGAGACACCCGGTATGTAGAGTTTTCCGTATATCCAAATTCAACAATCAATTGCCAGAATTCATCCCGTCTTTCATCTCGTTTATCTCGTGCTTGCGAACAATAATCTTGTTTAGCAATAGTAATTAATTAAAAACAAAATGGAGATATATTATCCTCATCATTCTTTACGTAAACTTAGTTATCATCGTTAAATAATGCATACGCAGAAATTGTCTAACACAACAGTATACAACAATTTAAGTATTCACATTTAACATATGAATTGTATTCTCTGGAAACAATTTCCACTTATATCCATACATCGTATAATTCGCGAGCACGATTGCCAGCAATCAACACCGTCAGAAACACGAAGAATTATTTAACGAACAATACTTCCGCGTTCAAAACGCACGAATATTTATCTGGAGGCAAACTCAAACTCGAACTGCAAAGCTAATAAATTAAACAGCGCTTCCCACTTTCGATTATCCGAAATTTAAAAATATCCACCATTCAAGGAGAATCGAAATTGTATCCTTTCCATCGGAAGTCTTTCACCGGAGACGGTGAAAACGAGAAAATTAATTATTGACAGTAGAACTATCACACACCAGTAAAAATCACCGGTTTCGCAATTTTATTTTAAAATTCCTACTTCAGGCTACATCTTTTCCCCGAAATGATGTCACGACTTTTGCAGCGATATTATTTTCTTTTTTTGTTTTATTCAAAATCGAAATAATTTCGCATCATGGCTACTTATACCAATACCAGTCAAGATTAAATTTAATATTCAACATTAACCCCTTAATCTATGATTTCTTTTCTGACTATGCATCTAAGCGTCAGCCATTTACTGTTTTAGTCCCGTATCCGGCAACAAAAGCTGATCTATCACAGATTAATTGTATTTAGTAATCCTCAGTCTTCCAAATTAAAACGAAATTAAGGATTAAAGTTAATTTTTCTTACTAATACAACTATTTTTCTCACATCTCGACCGGAATCACTGCCACGAGTCTGACTGGTTGTCATAAGTCAAGGGGCTAACTGTCTATGTATCAACTAGACCACATATTTCCGCTATTGCTACGTTTACCAACAAACAACCTATAGAAACCACGTGTTGTTTCCGTCAAATATAAAAATACCAACATCCCGATGTAATGAGAAAATTAACGTTTCCTCAAAACGATCACCGAAAAAACCCCTGAGATTGATATCCCGCTCGACTCGAGCGTCACCCTAACCACTTGATACACAGGCGCAGGACACAACGTCGACAGGATTGCGCGTTGATACGTCGAGGACAGACACACAGGGGCAAGAGAGTTAGAGTGGGGTGGTGGGAGGTCGTTGAATCGAGTGTCGTGTCCACGGGCACGGTGGGTGTGTATATATATACATATATGTATAGGGTGGTGTACGCAGCCTATGAAGTGTGTGCGACACGACAACTCTGAGGGGGTGCAATTGCACAGCATGGAAAGTGTAAGGCGATAATAACGTACTTTAGCGCTTGATTAATCGGATTAGCCAACATATACGCCATGGCCGACTATTATTACAGGCGCGCCCTTACCTCGAAACGCTGTCACGCTTCGTTTTATGGAAAGGTATTTTCCATGGTGGTAAATGTGCACCACACGTGCACCACGCGACGCTTGCACAGCCTCTCTCTCTCTCTTCCTCTCTCTATCGCTCGGTTTCTCTCCCTCTCTCTCTCTCTCCCTTGGTTTCTCTCTCTATCTTTCGGTTTCTCTCTCTCTCTCTCTCTCTCTCTCTCTCTCTCTCTTCCTCTCTCTCTAT
>NW_017100203.1:2525854-2542878 GCF_001263275.1 Habropoda laboriosa | reverse complement strand
CTCTCGCGTTTTCTCTCTCTCTCTCTCTCTCTCTCTCTCTCTCTCTCTCTCTCTCTCTCTCTCGGTTTCTCTGCCCACCGACCATTTCAACCCCGTCGATTTTATTGTCCGTCATGGGAAAGCGTAACCCGGGTTGGACGATTATATCGATCGCGGGTAAAATAGATCAAAAGAGAAGCGGCGGTATCAGGAGGTTGGTGGGTCTCGAAATTCCTCGTGCTTCGGTGTACGCGTATCTAAATTCTGGCTCACACGAATATGATACTTGACTGATTTATAGGTGAAATATCAATTTTCTGTTCTGCTTCGCGTTTCGTGGAGGGTAAGTGGAACAGGTGGGAAATGAGAATAGAAATTTCGATGGAAGATAAACGACTGTAATTAGAATTTTACATGGAATATTTCTACGTTGTTATAAATTGACGCATTTGTTTAACCCTCTCGCTGCGGCACGTTTGAGACGAAAAAGTGGTATGATTGAAAATCAACTGTTTTATGATAGTCAAATGTATGGTGCGTTCCGCTGCTCCCTATCTTTCAATCGATAACGATATTTTATTTGTGAAGTGCGACAGAAAATGTGATAAATTGTATCTATTCGATGGGTATATACAGGGTGTCCCAGTTCTTTCCGATCAAACTTTCCAAGTATCTTCTATAGGTATAAGTAAGAAAAAAATGTTAAATAAACATAGACTGTTTGAAGCTTTATTAAAAAGTTATAGCAATAATACGAAATGACCTGTATACAGGGTGTCCAATCTAACTCTGCCACTCTTAATTATTTCGTTATTTGTAAAAATACAAAAAAATACATCCACAGAAAATTATTGTATTTTAGGAGGGAAATTAGGCTGTGGGGCTGAAGATTACAATTTAGAAATTCTTTTAAGAAAGATTGCATCTTCGTAAATTACAGAGCGCACATATACACAGTGCTAAAGTGTGTATTCATTATTTAAGTGAATTAGAAACTAACAACGACATTAAAATTACGCGGTGGTCCCCACAATCACCGGATCTCAATTTCATCGAAAAATTGTGGGACGAGTTAAATCAAAAAAGTAAAATTAAGGGCCTAAAATCCAAAAAAGAGCTTTGGGCACAACTACGAAGAAGTTGGAGCGAAATTTGGTCAGAAACATTACAGAAACTCGTTGAAAGATTTAAATATTTTATATTATTCAGTGGTAAGAATCTTGTTTATTACATCCTACAGATCTTTCAACGAACACCAATTTTCTTAAGAAATAATTGTATTATTAAATCATTCATACGCCTTTTACCTGAATTTGCCAGGTGTCCAGAAATTTATAATTTACAATTTCCGGAAAGGGTTAACAATTTCATTCCAAAACCCTCACAAACTTCCCAGAAAATTTTTGAAAACACGGTACACATACTTCACCAGCGTAATTGCAATGAAAAGAAAAAAAAAGTAATAATTTTCATAGAATACAATCTCGCAACAGAAATTACTAGAAATTTCGTTCGCGGAATTTAACAAATTTAACAGCGGAATAACTTTTTCAGCATACACGTCGCATTAATTCAAACGGAAGTGCGTTATAACGACGAGCACCGGCAAACAGTTAATGACACGTAGCTGTTGCACTCGAAAGGACGCGTAACCAGTCGAGAAGAAGGAATTTCCTGTAGTAATACAATTGTTTGGACATTGTTAATTGACGTGATAAATAACCGAAATGTGCGCATAATTTTTTTACGTAAGTTTAAATTTGAAGAAACTGCTGGAAATGTATGTAAATATAGAATTTGTCGCGTCGCGTTCTTCTGCGATGTTCAAAAGGAAGCTCGCGGTTGCGACTGTTACCCGTCAAATTAATTTTGGGTAACTAGTTCAAATTTGTTCTGCTGATACGTAGCAAACGTAGAGTGCGTCACGACGTGACTCCCCCGCCAAGTGCAAGAAGGCACGCTGATTGGTTTTTCACGTACGCACAAATTATCAATCAACGTGCCCCTTGAGTGTCACCCACCCTTGGCGCGCTTTTCCTTGGAAGGAGTGGGGCCCTACCTGCGGGTGCGTGGAATCTTCGCTGTCCTTCGGTGACGCGTCGGAAATTCCCGCCAGGTCAACCCTCGGCCGAGAGTGCTGTTATACGCACGTGTGGATTGACCCTTCAGGAACCCCGGTTTATAACACGTCTTCGGTTATCGAGGACGCGGAAAAGTCGAAATTCTAAAGGCATTGTTCTGTAAGAAATGACTTATTTTTTCGCGGAGCTACGAAGCGTCTTTGTTCTGAAAAATAACCTTCTCGTGCGAGCGTGCCATAAACTCGGTCAACGAAGACCCCACGCGTTCCGTGCCTGCGCGACGGAACATTCTGCGAGGGATAGAAATAAAAACAAAATCGCGCGAAATATCAGCGACGTTAAAGTGTTAATCGGCGGAGCGCAAATAAAATGCACCGAGGGACGGGCGATATCGCGAGTATGTGTGCGTAGATTTGTACAAAGTTAACGCGGTTTCAATTTTCAGGACGCCCAGAGATTCCTGTGGGAACGGGCAAATTTTATTTTCATACGCTTCCACCCTCCTGCCCGCCTCTCCCCGTAAACGTAAAGGAGAAAGATTGCGGCGCGTGTTTTGAATATTACGCGAACAAAGCGAACCCTACAGCGTAGGAAATGTCGATGAAAAACAGAAAAAAAAAATCAACGATAGTCCTGTGTTTGATCGTTACAGAAACACCTAGCGTCTGGTTTAATGTTATAATCCAAACAACTCTCCCTTTTGTTTTATGTACTCCGACATGCGTACAGAAAATCGAATTCGTTTATTCTGCGAACATCTACTGGATTTACCTGTTTTTTTTTTTTTTTTTTTTTTCACAAGAGCAATTGCGAGAATTTTGTCGATCAGCGGTCGATTATCGTCGAAAAACGCTTCGACGCTTCGAAAACCGTAAACTGCATCGTGAAATTTTCTTTCTTTTTCCTTTTTTTCTTTTTTTGCACGACTTACCGTCAGTCGCTAACGAATCCTTGTTTATCGGGACAATGTGCGCTCTCAATCTGAAAAGTATTATCATTCATTTCGCATTTCACCATCGCTTCTGCGTGGAAAAATGGACGCGTGAACGTGTGTACGAAATTAAGTTTGAGAGTGGAAAATGTTTGTACGATTGCGTCGATTTATGAATCGCTGTTAACTTGATTAAACGTGATTATAGGTTTTTATGGTGAAAACTGTTCGATGGTATTTACGGGAATCAGAGGTGAAGTGTATTTGGTGACTTTGACGGGTGTGTTAAACAGGTTTTTACGCTTGTTACTTTTATTTGCGAAAGTAGCACGCGGGGTTCCGCCCCCGGAAAATGTGGAGCGATACGGTATAATCGGATTGTTGACATTACCGAAAATAGAAAATTCGTTTATTTCGATGAAATTGATTTACGGACGGACGTTAATTTAATATTTCGAACTTTATTACTTTAACTTTGCGAACGTTCTTCACTTTTTGCAGTTTTAACAACGTGCTGGTATGGAAATTAGTGGCTGCACGGTATGTACTATTTAGTGACACGCAAACACACGCGTTTTTAACAGAATGCAACGAAGTAATAATTATGTAGCAAAAAAGCGTTTGTTTCATTTGAAATTCTTACGAGAACATCTCAAGATTAAATGATCAGAATCGTTGTTAAAGATATTGAGTTTGTATTTTTATGCTTTTTAAAGACTGAAATTGAAATTGAAATGTGTGGTTGTATAACACGTGACAGTAAGTTCAATAGCAATATATTTTATAACAATAATTCCATAATAACTATAAACACACGTAAAACGGTCTCTTATTATATCCCGCAATAAATTCTCACTCACTCGCTGATATCAATAACAACGCGGTTCTACTGTTTTTACTACCTGTTTCCCTATATGACCCGCTCGTTTTCCAAATCTCGAGACGATTCGACAAACACACTACATTCACGCCATCACTCGCAACATATCATTAAACCAATTCCACAAAATGTGGACAAAAACTTTTCCTTTAATTTCTTCGAACGGTTTAATTTTTCCCCAAACAGTTTTCTCTATAGGAACACCTAAAATTCCTGTACACCCTGTATAACAGGGTCAAAACTATTACCACGACCGATAGAATCGAAACTGAATGCTCCAAATACAATTTTCAATTAACGAACCGCTTAACATTAATTAACACTGCGAAACACGAGTTTAACCTGATATTTTTCAAGATTATGGAAATGTATTTCGTTACTCGATTTCCTATTAACCGAGCGCTGCGCTTGATCCGCAATCGTAGGCAGATAGTTTGAAACATACCGCTGCGGCGAACTAATTTGTAATAATTGTGTACAAATCTATTCAGCTAAATCTGAATATTGTAAATAAATCTGGCTGCGATTGAATTCCGAGATTAGAAAGCAATTCGTTCTGTTCGCTCGTTGGCGGAATTAAAAGAGTGAAAAGAGAAAAAAAGAAACAATAAAGGGAGAGAGAGAATACGAAACAGCAATATGAAATAATTGCATGCAGAAAGAACAGAGTTTCAAACACGCAACATTTGCGAGATAAATGAAATTCTTCGCGTTGCAATGTTCCTGTGAGTAGTTAAAAGAATGCAAGGTGAGTCACGAGAAGCACAGCACACGTTAATCTTATGGCGTATAGCTGATGGAAGAGATATAGCGTGGTCGTAAAATCGGTCAGACGTGAAACTTGGCGTATTCGAATGTATCGACAGGCGAATCGAACAGAAACCTGGGAAGATAAGGAGCACGAAGTATACTTTAGCTTCGATTCAGTCCTAATCGAGAAAGGGAAAATGCCAATATTCGACCAAAAACAAAGTTCTCAATTTAAACTTTTTATGAAAATATCTCGAGATTAAATGATTAAAATTGCTGAGTTCGTCTGACCTAGAATAATAAAAAAATATTGAGAAATAAAGAAATGGCAAGGTTTCAAAGAAATCACTTTGGATTTTGGCAAAAAAAAATTATGGCCTTTTGACCGCAAAGAACTACACGGGTTTTATTGAACTACACGCTTACATTATTAAAGTATATATATTAGAATAAGTATGGATTACAATATTACCATGAATAACCACTGAGTTCAGATTCAGATTGAATTTTGAAAATATTTGCAACAACTACTGAATATACCTGACAAATTTCGAGTGGATCGGACTACTGGTTTTTGGATAATCTCGTCAGCCAGTTTCAAAAATGCTGTCTCGAGAAAAACACGTTTAAAGTTTTAACTACAGTTTGAGACCACACAAAAACGCTTCCTTCGAAGGCGTATATCTCTGCCAATTTTGAGAATTAAGCTTTAAAACGTCGTAAACATATTTTCGAGGTGTTAAATTTTAAATGCGAAAAAAAAAAAATTGATTTTTTCAACCCGTCATAGTAGAAAGACCCCTTGATATAGTGCCGATAGCTGCCGCTTAGACGCACAGTCAGGAAAAGAAGTCATACGTCAAGGGGCTAATTTACGATCTCGCCGTATTTCTTCCTCCGACTATACGCGTCAAACCTACTTACCCACCGATGTCCACATTGTTCGCGAGACCGACCACAAAGCCTGCTGATTTTCTGTAATTATCCTACGATCAGTAAAATAGTTTCTCCTGAAGCTGACCCGATCCAGTGGATCCAGGCCTCTCTCCGCGGCATATCTAGCCACCGGAACGTCGATCCCTTTCCTCCGCTGTCCGGCTAAAATCGAATTACCTGACGGCGTCGATCGAAGTGTACCTACCGACGATTGTGTGTCCCCAGCCTTACCTGGCCATTTAATGCAGCCAATGAAATTCCAGCGACGTAATTGCCGCGGTAATTAGATAATTGTGTACCAGACTTTACGATCGCTCGACGGTGAATTCGTAACGAAATAATCGCTCTATAAAAGCCGGCCTCCGCAGCAAATGCATTTACCAGCCGGCGCCAGGAGAAGAGAGAAGGTCTCTCTCGATTCGTGTCGATCGGTTCTTACATTGTTCCGTGCGAACAGCGGCCCAGGCTTGAAACCGAGAATGAGCAACGCCATGCGGATTCGTGACTCGGACGCGATTGATTAAATTCGCCTCTGCTTGGCAAACGCTCGGCCCCCGCCAATTTCCGTTTTTATTAAGTTGCCGCTTGTTCCGCTTTTAAACGCTGCCACGCATTTGTTCACGCTGCTTCTTTCAATACCACCAACCGCCGCGCCGCCTCTTGGCCTATTGTAATGGAGCGGGGATCGATCGCAAATTTTTCGCATGGGACCACCGATTGACCAGTGCGGTTTGCATTTTTTTTTTCCCGGCTTTAAACAATGTTGGGCTCGTTCTGTCGCGGGAGAATAGTACGAACGGTGCGAGTAAGAACTTTTGTAATGGAATTTCTTTTGTGTGATTAGGTTGAACGGTGAAATTTCTTTAAGAGCGTTTTCTTAATATTTTTGGCAATGCTGATTGTGGGAGGCGTCGTGTCGAATTTTGGGACAAAAATTCGATTGCTAATTCATTTTTTATAATCGTAGATTGTTAAATAGTAGGAAATTTTTCAATGGAATTTCTTTTGCATTAGTTTATACGGTCAGATTCCTTTAAGAGCGTTTTAATAATACTTTTGGGAATATAATTATTGTGGGAGGCGTCGTGTCGAATTTTGGGACAAAAATTCGATTGCTAATTCATTTTTTATAATGTTAGATTGTTAAATAGTAAGAACTTTTGTAATGGAATTTCTTTTGTGTAACTAGTTTGAATGGTGCGAGCGTTTTGCTAATATTTTTGGCAATACTAATTGTGGGAGGCGCCGTGTCGAAATTTACGACAAAAATATGATTACTAATCAATTTTTAATCACATATCAGCTTTGTATGAATTATTAAATTCTTATTCTAGTTTCTTAAACATTTAACTTGTTAATCAGTCGCGATAGCAATAATATAGAGACATTTATACAGTTATAAATAGGTAATTTGAATGTTGCCTCAATTTTTCAAGGCTCTCCTCATCAATCTACCGTGACGATAATAAAGCTCTGAATAGTTTGCAACGTAACACACACACTCCCGTTCATAAATATTAAGACACCTGTTATGTTCGTACAAAAAGTGTTATATGATTTAAACGACATTTCCTCGTCAAAGTTACTATCACAAAAATGTACAGGGTGTTCCTTTTATAAAAACAGATTTTTAAAAGTTTTATCACAGATACTCCAGACTGAATAATTTTTTCTTCATAATTTTTCATCAACTCTTTACATTTAATAAGCTTTCCAGTATTTACGAACGAAAGTGTACATAAATACGTAAAAGTAAGAGCAGAAAATACCACAAAGAAAAGAAAAAATACCAAATAATAAAAATAGCGAAACAGAATAAAGTAAATAAAAATAGAAACGCCAAAATAAAATAAATGAAAATAAACATACCAAAATACATTTTCTAATATTGCGACGAAATTCGATTCATTCCCCCTGAGATAATCTTCAATCTGTCATTCTAGTACAGGGTGTCATGAAAGAAGCGACACATTTTATCATCGAACGTTTCACGCCTCAACAACGTGTTATTGTGCTAAAAATTTATTATCAATATCAATCGGCCGTTGTGCAAGCACAAAGAGGATTACGAGATATTTTCGGCCGTAACCATGTTCCAAGTGAATCCACGATTCTTCGCATAATTAAAAATTTTCAAACTCTTCTTACCGTGGCCGACAGACCAAAGAGTGGGTCGTCCTCGTAGTGCAACGAGGAACAGTCTGTGAAGAATAGCGTTGCTGAAAATCCAGAGACCTCCGTAAGACGTCGTGGTCAAGAACTTGGAATAAATCGGCAGACAGTTTGGACAATAATGGAAAAAGACTTGCATTTCTATCCCTGTAAAACTCAATTGACACAAGAGTTAAAAGAAAGTGATCACAAACAGAGAAGAGACTGGAGCACGAAGCTGTTACAGTTGAATGTTGACGGCCCTAATTTTTGGCGAAAGTTGAAATGGCGACATCGATTGGCCCCCTCGCTCCCCCGATTCAACGGCACCAGACTTTTTCCTGTGGGGGTACTTAAAGGAACAAGTCTATGCAAACAAGCCCACCAGAATTGAGCTGCTGAAGGACAACATTCGCCAAGAAATTCAAGAAATAACACAAGAAACATGTGAAAATGTTACGAAAAATGTTGCTGAAAGGGCACGCCTTTGTAAAGCAGCTAGAGGAAGTCATTTGGCGGATGTCACATTTCACACATAATTGGAAAGACCGAATAAACTATCGATAAAACATATATTATACTTATCTTATTTTATTTGAAACTTATTTAGAAACAAAATGGTAGCACTTCTTTCATCACACCCTGTATAACATCGAACAATATTTTTACAAAAATGCTTTTCTCGTATTTACTATCCGAAGTATCCTACACAACTTTTACAATGCACACTCGAATAGGGATAATAAATCGTTTTGGAAATATTCAGGGGTGAATTTGCAATCCGATCGAGAGGGCCTTTTTACTTCAACAGTCATCGAAGCTGCAACATTTATTTGTGAACTACTTTCGATCCGTTGTCGCGCAATTTCGCTACAGGCAGATTTTTACGTATTTTTCTTTCACCAACGGGTAATTTCGTCCTCGTTCCATTAACTTCTGTCCTCTCGTTTTGCACAGTTAAGAACCCTCCGTTTGAACTTCCCCTAAGCGCGACGTTCAAAACCATTTTTCGCGAATATCTGAAGAATGCGCTACGGAGAAAATTTACATCGAACGAAATGCCCCACGCCACCGAATAAAATTAACACAATACCCGTAAAACATAAAATACAAAAATAATAATACACCTGGAAATTATTTCGAAGAAGTTTATTCGGAAGAGAAAAAAGAGAAAAACGAAAATAACCCACCGGCGAGAGGCGTAATAAAGAAACTTTTTCCCTCCTCTTTAAGGAATTACTTTCGCACCAACCCAATAAGCTGCGAATAAGTAAAAATGGAATTCTAATTATGCGAACGTAGGAATTCGAGAAAAACGAAATTATCCCCTGCTAATTACATCGGACTCCTTCCAATTCCTCTTTCTCCCTAGGGAAGAACAGCGGTCCCTTCCCATCTCGCCGTTCTCCTTCCTCCTCGCCTTAATCCATTTCAAATAGGAAGGTCTTTATCATTAACACCGAACGAGAAGAGAGCGAAGCGTTCCTCCTACGATTAAAACGGAAAGAAAGAAAGAGAGGAAAACAGAAAAACCGCAGGATTTCGCAGGATACATATCCGATCGTTTCTCGATTTCGCGAATCAACAAAGGAGCTTGTTCGGGGATTGTTCTTCTTTCCATCTCTGGCCAGCCGTCGCTCGGATCACGGATTCACGTTCCTTTCTATGCGATTACACGTCGACGAAGAGCAAAGAATATTTTAAACAGATTCAACAGATCGATAGTTACCACTTTGGTGGAAACGTATATTCGATTACTCGTGTGATTTATTCTGTCGTTGCCCCGACACACGAACGTCGTCGTCACGTCCAACGCGAGGAGAAACAAACTAATTTTCTACGATGAAATATACGCTTTTGATGGGCGGAAGCGTATTATACGCTTTCGCGAATCGGGAGGGGGGGATGAATTTTGATCGGTTGCGAGGGAGAAGAAACGAGGCAAAGAAGTATTAAAGTTCGACTGCTGTATAATGACATCGAGGCCCTGATCAAAAGGAATTCGATATTTGATCGTTTCAGATAAAAGGAATCTGGAATACGGCTTGTTCGAAGTATTTTTATAAGGAGATTCTCCCTCGCTACGACACTCTAGGGGTATTTTCTGCTTTTGTGAGCGAACGCGGCATCTCGGCTCTTGGGTAAAAGAGGAAAATTGGTATAAAAATAATTTTGCATTGTTGTAAGTTATAGGTACGATATGGATTTCGAGGAAAATGGAAAGAAGGATTCTTGAATGTGCTGTTAGAATGACGGTATTATCGAAGATGTAATGGTTTGCAATTGGGACACGGTGTGAAAGAATTTGTGCTCTTAGAATTGACAAGCGGGTCAAGAGATATTTAGAAAGGAGTAAGTCGGAGTTGCGATAATTATGGTCACTCTTGTTTATAAGTATTAGGACAGTCGTTGAATGTGAGGCATAGCGGAATTCGGGGAATTCTACCGGAATTTATCGAAATTCACTGAACTCTGGTGAAATTTACCAAAATCTACTGGTATCTGACGAATTCTGTTAGAATCTACTGTATTCGACTAGTATCCACTGAAATCTTTTGAAATCTACTGGATTTTATTAATATTTATTCATCGAACCTGCAGAAAACCTTATTGTCGTTGCAAATTTAATAAGAAATTATTTCAAACGCAAAAGTGATTACAAAATTATTAAGATCCCCCCCCAAAAAAATATTCATTCCAGAATCCTGAAGTCCAAAAAATGTAATTTAAATCATATAATCCCGCCGACAAAAACACACCGGGTGTCCTAATACTCGCCGCGCGAAAAAGATCCAATGTTTCCCTTACACTCGACTTCCACGATTCATTTTGACGATCTCGGAGCAAAGCTTTATCAACACTGATAATCTACTAAAATTTACTCTTACCGAATATGCAGCAAACTTCATTGTCATTAAAAATTTAATACAAAATTATTTCACACGCAAAAAGTGATCGCTAAAATTATTAACACTTTACCGACCGATAGCCTATCAATCGGCTTTTTGCCGTTAACGCTTACCGACCGGTAACCTATTAATCGCTTTTTTGCCGCCGACACTTTTACCGACCGATAGCCTATTAATCGGTCAAAGTTTGATTTAACATTTCTATAGGTATAAGAAAAAGCGCATATATTACCGCGCGATAGCCTAGAGTCTAAACAGAGCCGGTGTCAGCGATGTATCTGTGACCGAGTGAGCGGTCGGAAGTGCATAGGATGTTGAACCGCTACCGGTCGGTAAAGTGTTAATCTATTCTTAGGACCAACGACTGACGAATGCATGCATGACAATAAGACAGGACCTAACGTACTTTTTGAATTTTCCCTCTGCAAGCACCTGGACATTGACTACCGTTATTTGTACTTGGCGTACCGACGACGTGACAAGACGTGGACAACAAGAGTCAGACGCAATTGAATTTCCTACATATTTCCTTCCTTCAGCCGTCACAGTAGGAGACCCCTTAAGAAATTCTGGCACGTTTTACATCTTGTTATTGTTACTATGAAAATTGTTCTGTGAATAAATATTATTATTTATTTGCTAAATTATTCAGGCTTCGCGAACCTTTTTTTTTTTTTAGGGTCCGAAACCACCGCCGAGTTGGGGTGTCTCAGCCCGGGCGCAGGGAATCCGTCTTGCGACATAGGCGTCCCGCGCCCGGCGTTGGATGGCCGGTGGCAATAAGGTTAAGTTAGCTTAGGCCCCTCTACTTCTCTCAACTGGGCTTGGGACCAGCTATGGCAGTCGCCCCCAAGTCGGTACGCCCTCCCAGTGGGACTCTGGGTGGCCGCCTTCCAGAGGGGTTAGGCGCTGTTCCTGCAACGCTGGGTACACTATATTTACATCCGCGAAAAGTCACCGCGTACCTAATTGTCCCTGTCCTTTTACGCGCTACATAAACATACCCTATCCTATACCCTTCCCTTGGTACATGTACAAACACATTCACACAATTAAATCCCTTCCCTAGGCTTCGCGAATGGAGCTAACAGCCACTTTTCTCCATTCTTCATTAAGACACACCTTTTGACGGACGAACATGTATAAAAGGACCGGAACAGTTAGAATTAAGTGTTAGAGTTAACTCTTTGCGCTCCAATGGCGCTGTTATGGCAAGAGAACTTTAAAATGTAAAATTCAGGTTTTTTCATATTATTAAAATAATGCAAATTAAAATAAAAAGAGAAATAAATGAAATCATAAACGTTAAAAATCTTTTTTTTTTTTTTTTTAAAACAAAACTTGGGATTTTCAAAAATTTCGTTGCAAAGGTATACTGAAATTGCTGATTAATCTTATCAAAAAATGCTTGGAGTGCAAAAGGTTAAGTTACGTCCCGAAGCAACTACGTAGGTAATGGCTTTATGACGCGGACGCCAATCTGCTATTTTTGAGTGTATCCTCAACTTGACTTAACATAATTGAATTATTGATTTGATATGGGTGCATTCTCAGTCTTCGTCTGTGTAAGTTGATCTATTCGTGTAAAAATTTATGAAAAATGTACTCTGTAAGAAATGTGTAACAACACAAATTTATCATTTTTATAAGACTGGTAACTTATATTTATGTGTATAAAATTAGTCAAAAATTCTAAGAAATAACGAATTAATCTATAGGGAAATTTTTGCAAAATCAGTTTATCACCCAAACGGATTAAATATAAGCTAAATGAGTTTGTAACAATTACATTTTCCAACAATACTGCCTATGTAAAAAGCTCTTTCAATCAAATTCCAGTATGCATCGTCAGAGAATTGCTTATTATAACCGAAGACGTGTCATAAACCAGGTATTCCTGAAGGGTCAATCCACACGCGCGTATAACGGCACATTCGGCCGAGGGTTGACCTGGCGGGAATTTCCGACGCGTCACCGAAGGACAGCGAAGATGCCACGCACCCGCTCCTTCCAAGGAAAAGCGCGCTAAGGGCGCAATGGAAGGGTGGGTGACACTCAAGGGGCACGTTGATTGGTAATTTGTGCGTACGTGAAAAACCAATCAGCGTGCCTTCTTGCACTTGGCAGGGGAGTCACTGCGGACTCCAGAAAAATTCGGCGATCGAGCGACAGATTCGAAAAGGTTCTATCGAGCGAACGCCATTAGATCTCCAGCCGTTCGAGGAGACATCGCGCACATTTCGAGTCGCGATCGAACACTCGAGTTATTTAAAACACGTCGTCAATCGTTTCGTGACGTACTCTACGTTTGCTACCGTTCCTAGTTACCCAAAATTAATTTGGCGGGTAACAGTCGCGACCGCGAGCTTCCTTTTGAACTTCCTTTTGACACAGATATTATTCTAGTATTTAATAAATAATTCTTAAACTATTAAAAATCTAGTATCAACTCTCGAGATAACTTTCTGATTTTGCTAATTTTTGTATTGGGGGAATTTGATTCTTGTCTTAATTATATTGGACGATTGCTAAAGTGATGGAGATTGTAGAAATTGCGGGAAACTTGTCGCACTTCGGTGCAGATGTTTGTTTTAACGTTATGTTGCACTCCTATCGAAAGATACACCGCTTGTGTTTTATTTTCGAATAATTATTCATCTCGTTTCATTTTGTTTGCAAATTAAACGTGCCTTTGCACACACCGCTTGTGTTTTATTTTCAAATCGGGCACGAACTTTTGCAATCATAGAATCAAAATTTCTCTCCGGCGTGTATCTTCCATTTAGAACGGTTTAAATAAATCGTGTAAGAAGAAAAGGTTTATCATTGGGAAATAAAGTAGTGACAGGTATCGTGTAAGGTATTACACGTCGATAGTGAAGGTTTTAAACGTGAAATCGAGTACAGTAGCATGTGACGTGCAACAGGTGGTGTTGAATATTTTTTAAATAATGAAGTGTTTACGTGAGCGATCGAATGTGGGTTAAATAATTCCTCTGTATTCGTACAAACCGTTGGTGAAATCGTGGAACGATTCCTACACGCAGTTTCCATTTAAAATTTTCAGATATTTTACTCATAAACTTCATTATATACGCGACGAAATCAAAAATGTCCTTATTCCGGAAGCGTATTATACGCTTTCGCGAATCGGGAGGGGGGGATGAATTTTGATCGGTTGCGAGGGAGAAGAAACGAGGCAAAGAAGTATTAAAGTTCGACTGCTGTATAATGACATCGAGGCCCTGATCAAAAGGAATTCGATATTTGATCGTTTCAGATAAAAGGAATCTGGAATACGGCTTGTTCGAAGTATTTTTATAAGGAGATTCTCCCTCGCTACGACACTCTAGGGGTATTTTCTGCTTTTGTGAGCGAACGCGGCATCTCGGCTCTTGGGTAAAAGAGGAAAATTGGTATAAAAATAATTTTGCATTGTTGTAAGTTATAGGTACGATATGGATTTCGAGGAAAATGGAAAGAAGGATTCTTGAATGTGCTGTTAGAATGACGGTATTATCGAAGATGTAATGGTTTGCAATTGGGACACGGTGTGAAAGAATTTGTGCTCTTAGAATTGACAAGCGGGTCAAGAGATATTTAGAAAGGAGTAAGTCGGAGTTGCGATAATTATGGTCACTCTTGTTTATAAGTATTAGGACAGTCGTTGAATGTGAGGCATAGCGGAATTCGGGGAATTCTACCGGAATTTATCGAAATTCACTGAACTCTGGTGAAATTTACCAAAATCTACTGGTATCTGACGAATTCTGTTAGAATCTACTGTATTCGACTAGTATCCACTGAAATCTTTTGAAATCTACTGGATTTTATTAATATTTATTCATCGAACCTGCAGAAAACCTTATTGTCGTTGCAAATTTAATAAGAAATTATTTCAAACGCAAAAGTGATTACAAAATTATTAAGATCCCCCCCCAAAAAAATATTCATTCCAGAATCCTGAAGTCCAAAAAATGTAATTTAAATCATATAATCCCGCCGACAAAAACACACCGGGTGTCCTAATACTCGCCGCGCGAAAAAGATCCAATGTTTCCCTTACACTCGACTTCCACGATTCATTTTGACGATCTCGGAGCAAAGCTTTATCAACACTGATAATCTACTAAAATTTACTCTTACCGAATATGCAGCAAACTTCATTGTCATTAAAAATTTAATACAAAATTATTTCACACGCAAAAAGTGATCGCTAAAATTATTAACACTTTACCGACCGATAGCCTATCAATCGGCTTTTTGCCGTTAACGCTTACCGACCGGTAACCTATTAATCGCTTTTTTGCCGCCGACACTTTTACCGACCGATAGCCTATTAATCGGTCAAAGTTTGATTTAACATTTCTATAGGTATAAGAAAAAGCGCATATATTACCGCGCGATAGCCTAGAGTCTAAACAGAGCCGGTGTCAGCGATGTATCTGTGGCCGAGTGAGCGGTCGGAAGTGCGTGGGATGTTCAACCGCTACCGGTCGGTAAAGTGTTAAGATCCCCCAAAAAATAATTGTTCATTCCAGAATCCTGAAGTACAAAAAATGTAATTTAAATCATATAATCCCAGCAACAAAAACACACCGGGTGTCCTGATCCAATTTTTCCCTTCCACTCGCTTTGCACTCTTCATTTTCCACGTAAATCATCAGCCACGATAGCAAAGTCTTCATCAGCATTACCGGCGATCTCGGAACAAAGCTTTATCAACACTGATAATCGCCGAGGATGTTCGATCAAAGTTCGCAGAGAGGACGAACTGCGGTGTTCCTTGTCCTCGCCATTAATCACCTCAACGAGCACGCGTTCACGGGAACCGACGTAAATACGAAGAGGCAATTAACGTGTCTAGACACTGCCTCATAATATCCTGCTAACGAATTTTCGAAGATCATTCAGAGTAAAGGGGTGGGACAGGGGAAGGAAGGGAGGAGGAGGAGGAGGAGGAAGGAGGAGAAGAGGTGTACAATGGGCGTGCTGTGAGAAGAGCGCAAGCTCGCGATCCAAGCCGTTTGAAGATCAATACACCCTGAAGACCGGTTGAACACTTTCGACCAGGAGGGACGTCACTAACGAATATGTTTCACCTACAGCTGTACCGGACGATCCTTCTTGATGACCTTTCATCTAGGTCTTGACGGTGAAAAATTACCGAGCCGCTTTGATCGTCCTCCTCTTCGTTTCACCTTTGCCTCGTATCGCAGTTATATATGACGTAGCATGTCGCGCGGTACGCGATCCTTTTGCGAAAATAACGTCGTTATTGCCGCGATACGAAGTGGAGCGGCTGATGGAGACGGATAAAGGGTTGATGAAGATGTTTTAACACGTTCCGTACCGGACCGATTTTCGGTGACTTTCCGTATCCGCCCCACGTTGTCGAGACTAACAGTTTTGCTTTTCACCCCGTATGTAAGACTGCAAAAATCATTGTTATCGAGAAAAAGGTAACGTTTAAGACACGCTATAGAGCAAAGGAAAAATGTTTGCTTTCAGAAATTATCGCCGCAGTTGCATAGTTTAGGTCGGCGGAAGGAAATGGCCTGAACGGAAAGTCCAGATTGGGACGTATGCGACCCACGCGGCACGGAACGTGTTAAATAAAAATGGAAGAGTCGATTCACGCTCACCATTGGCGGGAGTGTTGAAGTTTTCTGAAGTGTTAAAAAAATATTTGAACCGATTTTGATTGTTCTTAGTATGTTCTTTCAGGCTTAAGAATTTTCGTCTTCCGCGTGTGTTCGCTCACATTGGCGGGAGAATTGAAGTTTTCTGAAGTATTGGAAAAATATTTGGACCGCTATCATTGTCATTGTTCTTAGCGTGTTCTTTTAGGCTTAAGCATTTTCGTGTTCCGCGTGACGAGTGTGTGTGAGTGTTGCAATTCGTTTTTGTTTTTCCTTTGTCCGAGGCCCAGGTCCGGTTGTCAGCGTCTCACAGATTGTTCCGTCGCGCAGGTACGGAACGCGTGGGGTCTTCGTTGACCGAGTTTATGGCACGCTCGCACGAGAAGGTTATTTTTCAGAACAAAGACGCTTCGTAGCTCCGCGAAAAAATAAGTAATTTCTTACAGAACAATCCGTCCTCAATAACTGAAGACATGTCATAAACCAGGTATTACTGAAGGGTCAATCCACACGCGCGTATAACGGCACTTTCGGCCGAGGGTTGACCTGGCGGGAATTTCCGACGCGTCACCGAAGGACAGCGAAGATTCCACGCACCCGCAGGTAGGGCCCCACTCCTTCCAAGGAAAAGCGCGCTAAGGGCGCAATGGAAGGGTGGGTGACACTCAAGGGGCACGTTGATTGATAATTTGTGCGTACGTGAAAAACCAATCAGCGTGCCTTCTTGCACTTGGCGGGGGAGTCACGGCGGACTCCGGAAAACGT
>NW_017100203.1:2513899-2524988 GCF_001263275.1 Habropoda laboriosa | reverse complement strand
ACTTGCAGATTTCTACCCTTCCACGTGTAAACGAATTACAGCCATGTTATATTTATCTCGTAACCATACAGTGTTTTTTTTAAAATAATGTTTAAGCTTATCACTTGAAATAATGGAAATGTTAGAGGTGAACAGAGTTTATGGGACACTCTGCATAAAACGACAAATATTTCTCTCTCATATAATTACTCTGAAACATGTTCCTCGCACGATTAAACAAAAAATTGCACACCGCGAATCTTCAATCTTCCCAAATATCCGAACAAAAACCGTATCCCTCCAGAGTAACTACACGAGATAAGACAGCAGTCCGAGTTCAATTACAATCTTCGCGAAGCCCGGTGGTAAAAACTGCGCAATCTTTCTTTCGGCGGTATAATTTTACCGTAGATCCATCGATTCATTTCACCGCGGGGCTTAAGAAAACAGAAGGAAAACCGAAACGAAACAGGCGTATTACGGCTTCTGCAACCGATCTTACTTTCTTTCTCCACGCGTTACACGTAATTACACGCAGGGATATATCCCGGGATCTGAGCGGTAGAAAAACCGCCCTTGATCTATTTTCCCTGCCTCCGCGATTTACCCTCCTGGCCGCACACCTGCTTAGAACGCCGTTTCCATCCATCCCGACC
Organism: Habropoda laboriosa; assembly: GCF_001263275.1. Taxonomy (NCBI): domain Eukaryota; kingdom Metazoa; phylum Arthropoda; class Insecta; order Hymenoptera; family Apidae; genus Habropoda; species Habropoda laboriosa. The sequence continues at coordinate 2,524,353 of NW_017100203.1, read as the reverse complement.
ATTATATTTCCTCCTCTCAAGATGCTCTACAGGGTGGCCGCGATAGCTCGCCGCAAAGCGACGTAGAAAAATTCAATTTCGCTTTTTTTTCTCCCTCTCTTATTTCTTTTTTTCTCTTCTCGAGGAGAGGTGGACGAGCGAAACGAACGACAGGAGTAATTACGCTATCGATCAGCGCGCAAACGTACTTCGAGCACGTACTTGCAGTTTTGTATTATTTCGGAAAATTGCAAAACGGTGAAACATTGTTTAATTCGAGCGAGCGATATCTTTTGCACGGGGGAAGAAAATATTTCAATAGCGCGAAAATTCGATGTCACTTTTCTTCCTTGTTTTCCTGGTTTTTTTTTTTTTTTAAGGAAGAAGTAAAGAGAGGAGGAAAATGTGAAGTTCTTGTAATACAGGATTCTCCTCTGTCGACTATTAATGTGACAAGAAAAGTTAAAAGAAGCGCGTAGCAGCACTTTTGTTCGTAAGTGTTAACACACTTATTGAATGTGAAACAAATTTAAACAGTTATTACAAAATTAATATTGTCGTGGAAAAAACGAGTCTAAATATCGATTTCCATTTAAAGTGCCGTCATGAAAATTTGCTTGTTTTCCTGTTTTCTTTTTTGAAGAAATAAGTAAAGACAAGTGGAAAATGTAAAGTTCTTGTAATACAGGATTTTCCTCTGTGACTATTAATATAGGATAAATTAAAAGGAGCGCATAGGTCAATTTCTTTTTTAAGTAAATACACTCTTTGAGTATTAACACAGTGATTTTATGCAAATTTAAATAGTTATTAAATAACAGCTATTTAAACGGCCTGAAATTTCTGAGACAATTCGGAATATCGATTTCCATTTGAAGTGCCCTCATAAAAATAAGATCCTAATAGCGTGTCATTGATTACGCCACACTAAACGCTCTCAGGAAATTGAGTTTCTCGCGCAGGTCGTTGAACTTGTCTCAGCAACCGCTTTCGTGTAATACAAAAAAATTGCAGCTATCAATTTCAAAAAATTCGCAATATCGTCATTCCACGAAAATTATTGCAAATTTAAAAAATTTATCGAGACCGTCGAATTGTGCATCAAAAATAACGAAACCTTGTCCTCTGCTATTTTTCTCACAAATCCACCATTTACGTGAAAAACGTTGGAAACTAGTAGCTCGAACACCCTGTGTATTTCCACCGATGTCATTCTTTCTGTACGAATATAACAGGTGTCCCGATACGTACAGAATTTACCTTTGCAATAAATAAACTAAAAAATGGGAGTTAGAACGGTATCTAGATGACGCTACTCTGAAAAATACGAAAACATACGAAAAATATGTGAATAATCAATCGAAGGAGCTTGAAATACTGTAAACAATGGTGAAACACGAACTGAACAAATAAATAAATAATCTAAATAAATAATCGTTGTTCAAACCGCGCTTTTTCGTGAAAACTTCGCGCGTCAAACACGAGCCACTTAAAAGGCAGAGTGACAAACTCCATCGAATAAAGTTTGCCAAATTTGTTTCATTCGTGAAAAATTAAGCGGCAAAAGCGTGGTGCTTTGACGTTCGAATTGGAGAAATATGAAAAAGTCGAGTTAATCGTTTCGACTTCTAACAAGTGGCTCACATGGTAGACAATTTCGTTTCTGAACTGCTCGCATCACTCACAGCCCCGTTTTGGTCTAACCTGAGAAATAAACGTGAAACATCACGACCACCCTGTATAAACGCGACTCAACCTCTTTTCCAACTGTTCTTCGCTTCGTTGCGCATTACCATGCTTCTTTTTCGTTTCTACTCTTGAACTCCTGTCTTTCCTTGTCTCTTTTTCTGCGCCGTTTTAAGTCCACTTCATTCTGCTCTCCTCCTCCCTCAACCCTTTCTCTCTCTCTCTCCTCTTTCATTCGTTCCCTCCAAATTGTTCTCCTATATTTATTTCACGTTTTTCTCCATAGTTTCACTGCGCATTATTTCAATCCACATTCATCCCTTTCAGTCTTTTCTATTTGTTCATCATAATCCGTTACCATTCTATCATCCTGCTTCTAATTCTTTCACGGTTCCACATTGCTAGCCATTCACCCTACTTTTTCCACTATGTTAAACTCGGCCAATTCTTCTCCGTCTCTAGTAGCCTCGAGTTCTCTTCGCTGACCAATCTGTCGTTTCTTCCGTCGCTTCTGACGTCGTTTCCAAGCTTTCGTCGTTGTTACTGTCCGCAGTTCACCGGTGTCTCTCAGGCGTCGTAAAGATGTCATTTAGATTTTAGTATGAATTTAGGGGTATGTTAGAGGTAATGTCACTTAGAACGTAGTGTAAGGGCTAATCGAAGGATTAGTGTTGTATTCCGCGGCTCGCGATTCCTTGCGTTGGTTTATTATATTCAATAGGTACGCGGTAGGAGAGCCTGACGGAAACTGGGGCGAAGTAAGGGAGCTATTCTGCGCGTAGTACTATTCGACTTTATTAGACAGTTCGGTGACGTTCGGTGCGTGAAGACCGCTAGACAAAAATCTGCTGTTTCGATGGAAAAGGTTTCTAGATATAGGTTCGGTAAGTACGAGAGTAGGGGTTGGTTTCAGAGGTCAATGTAGGGAGAGGCGGTGAGGTCTAGGTTCAGCGATGAGTAAAAGTAAAAGATGATGTGAAGGTCTAGGTTTCGGGATGACTAACGTTAGGATGATACGGATTTGTTTACAGTTAAGGAAAGGAGGCAGGATGACTAAAAACTAATGAAAGATAGGAGGGAGGTATACGACATTAGTTTCAAGATGAAACACCAGTAGGATTGATAATTTATTCACACTCTGTACAGCAAGGTGAAACTCTGGTTTAGGTGTACTAGATGAATCTCTCTGACTTGTCTGCCTGGATGCTGGAGTGAATTTGACGAAGTGTTCGTTGTGCACGGAGACTCAGAATCGTCTTGGGACACCTTGATTGGTGTTCTTCTAATTTTTTAGAGTCAGTTTTCCCATTTCGTTCTTAACGCGCTATCTCGGGCCATATCTTTGCTACAGAAAACGCCTAAAAATCGTCATTCTTGGTCCGTTTCTGCTAGTATCTTCCGCACGAACCTGAGTATCCCTTCAAAAAAGCGCGTTTCGAATTACTACCGAATCTTCAGCGTCCGTAAAATTATTTTCAACACTGTATTAAACTCAGCGAGTTACTCGTTCCTCGAATCCTCCTCGCTCTCAAATTTCTCCTTCTTCTATCGTTTCCATGGCACTTCTCTTCTTCTTCCTCGTTTTCTCTTAATATCTTCCATACACGCTCGAGTCTCCCTTCAAAAAACCGCGTTTCGAACAATCACCGAATCTTCAGCGTCCACCAAATTATTTTCGACACCGTATTAAACTCGTCAAATTTTCCTCGATCTCTCCTACCCAGTTACTCACTTGTTAGCACAACTTAAGTAAATTTAACACAGGATAGGGTATTAACCAAAAGTGTATTAAAGTATAGCGATAAGCGACTGCTAAGTGCTTCGGTGTCCGTCTTGCTCGACGGCTATTTCCAGAGTGTCCTCTCCGCGTCGTATCCCGTTGGAGCCCCCTCGTTCGACTTTCCGGGGAAAGGGCTTAGTTTATGGTACCCTCAGGACGTGATTTCTCTTCCTGGGTGACAAAGTCCAGGCCCGCCACTTCGCCGCCGAAATCTCGCATTTCTTACACACTCTCAAATCTCAATTCTTCTACCGTTCCCACACACCCGACTCTCCCTTCCCAAGCACCACAAGAAACACAACAGCAAGCGAAAAAAAAGCGCGTTTCGCGTTATCACCGTGACTCTCTAGCCATCACGAAACCAAGGGGATACGAGGGGACCAGAAAACGAGCAGGACCGCGAGAGTGTCGTGAGTGGGATGGTTTTAGGTAGGGTCTCTTTCATCCTTTACCCAGCCATTCGTATCTATCGAGGTATAAACAAAAACGTACGACCAGCAGCCCCCTATTTTGTGAATGTAGCACCAGCGAGAGAACCGTCGAGTGTCGAGCATTAACGTTGAATGTATCGCGCGCGCGCGTCAAGCGAGACCGAGCGAGATTCGCAACACGGCCTGCGATGGAGAAAGAAAGCGAGACGAAAATGTGCTCGACATAATGCCGGGGGAGCAGGGCAGATGCACCGGTAATGTACCACGCCTGTATACGGGATTGCATTTATGCACAGTTGATAACCAAGGGGATATGCACGAGAGTAGGGGGGAAACGCCGCGCACAACGAGGGGTGGCGGAAAGTGTGACTGTTTCCCTCGGTGAGAAAACACGAACGTGTCTCTCACCACGGGGGGAACGTTTCCCGGGTCGATGATAAATCGTCTAATTATTGGCCGTTTTCTCAAGAAAACCGCGGATGAACGAGGACACATGGCTGTCGGACGCGTGTCTCCGTTGACCACCGCAATCCACTTGTCCGGACGATCATTTGTCTTCCGATTTCGTTGTCACTGCCGGGGAACAAACGACGATGTTCCGTATATATAACGATTGTCTTGATACAGTTGCTACATGTAGCGTATCGACCGAGGGAAATTTATGATCTGTAGGATACAGCGGGTTGAAAAAGGATTGGCACGCACTTTGAGAGAGAATAAGTTTTTTGAAGTTGGACCTAACGACTTGAGTTCTTCTGAGAAGTTAGTGTGCTGGGTGACGCGTATGAAAATTTGGGAAAAATTGAAGTTTGTGGGAATCGCGAAGAAGATTGCAAAGGTCACTTTTTGCAAATTTTTATTTGAGCTTGTAATGAAAATTTAAAAAGTGCGTTTTATAGATTCATGTCAATTACACACACGCTAATTGGCACACACTTTGAAAGAGAATAATTTTTTTTGAAGTTGGACCTAACGACTTGAGTTTTTCTGAGAAGTTAGTGTGCTGGGTGACGCGTATAAAAATTTGGGAAAAATTGAAATTTGTGGGAATCGCGAAGAAGATTGCAAAGGTCACTTTTTGCAAATTTTTATTTGAGCTTGTAATGAAAATTTAAAAAGTGCGTTTTATAGATTTGTCAATTACACACACGCTGATTGGCACACACTTTGAAAGAGAATAATTTTTTTTGAAGTTGGACCTAACGACTTGAGTATTTCTGAGAAGTTAGTGTGCTGGGTGACGCGTATGAAAATTTGGGAAAAATTGAAATTTGTGGGAATCGCGAAGAAGATTGCAAAGGTCACTTTTTGCAAATTTTTATTTGAGCTTGTAATGAAAATTTAAAAAGTGCGTTTTATAGATTTATGTCAATTATACACCTGCTGAAAATTTCATCGAAACGGTGAAAAAAGGTGAAAATCGCAATTTTTCAGGACTTTCGGCCTGTAACTGTAATAAATCTGAAGATTCTTACGTCTTTCGATGCGTGCCGGTGGTTTCTGCATCGACCGATTCCGATGAAATTTTCAGCATGTACATACATATATGATTTACATAAATCTATAAAACGTATTTTTCAAAATTTTCATCACGTTCATAGAAAGTTGTAAAAAGGGACCGTCGCTATTTTCTTAGCGATTCCAACCATTTGCAGTTTTTTTTTTTTCATCTAATAAACTAATTGTTCGAATTTATGGTGATAAATTAAAAGATATTATTTGAATTATAAATCTTCTTTATTTTGATACGCGAGGAAGGCACGGCGCTACGCAATTAATAAAACAAACATCGACAAGACGCTGAGAAGAAGAACATATCAGCGTCACCCATACTAAACAGATGGTTACTATGTTATTTTAACATATATGTTTATATTAATCTGTCTCAGTATGTTGATCATTTTTGCTGTTACTATTACACAACCAGCGGCCGTAGCCGTGCATGCCTACAGGTTCCCGTTCGATCACCGAAGTCAAGATCACTGGGGCGGCGACCGTAAGAAGGATGGGTGACCGCTCCTCACCTGTCTCTGGAAGCGTACTGCTGGCTTTTTCGGGCTGAAATTTCACATAGACGTGTTAGTTCCATCCTTACTAACGTCTAGAAATTGAAAAAGTCCAAGAGCAAAAATCCTTACCGCCAAGGTAGGGTTCAAGCATGATCGGGCGTCCTCGCTCATTCTCCGGCCTTGTTCTGTCGGTTGGTGGTTTCAATAGAGAGTAGAAACCAGGTCTGATAGAGGTATAAGCTAAATAGCTGAGACACTCTGAGTCCTAAGGACGACCAACACTAGTTGTTACTATTACAAGACACACGCTCATTTCTCCTAATAATCCAACACTAATCCTCCTAACTTTTCAAAAAAAAAAACCAATTGCTTGGTCCAATTTAAAAAAAATAACAACGTTCCAAATTGCGTCCGAATATTAGTGAAAATCACTACAAGCCCAAGAATAACCTGTACAATTAACCACGCCTCACATTACAAGATATTCGAATATTTGCAATTACGTGCATGCACGAGGACAAACAAAAGTAAACGCGACATTCCATTTTCGTTGATTCGACTTGAGTATTTCTGAGAAGTTAGTGTGCTGGGTGACGCGTATGAAAATTTGGGAAAAATTGAAATTTGTGGGAATCGCGAAGAAGATTGCAAAGGTCACTTTTTGCAAATTTTTATTTGAGCTTGTAATGAAAATTTAAAAAGTGCGTTTTATAGATTTATGTCAATTATACACCTGCTGAAAATTTCATCGAAACGGTGAAAAAAGGTGAAAATCGCAATTTTTCAGGACTTTCGGCCTGTAACTGTAATAAATCTGAAGATTCTTACGTCTTTCGATGCGTGCCGGTGGTTTCTGCATCGACCGATTGCGATTTAGCGATTCCAACCATTTGCAGTTTTTTTTTTTTCATCTAATAAACTAATTGTTCGAATTTATGGTGATAAATTAAAAGATATTATTTGAATTATAAATCTTCTTTATTTTGATGCGCGAGGAAGGCACGTCGCTACGCAATGAATAAAAACAAACATCGACAAGACACTGAGAAAAAAAAAGCATATCAGCGTCAACCGTACTGAACAGATGGTTACTATGTTATTTTAACATATATGTTTATATTAATCTGTCTCAGTATGTTGATCATTTTTGCTGTTACTATTACACAACCAGCGGCCGTAGCCGTGCATGTCTACAGGTTCCCGTTCGATCACCGAAGTCAAGATCACTGGGGCGGCGACCGTAAGAAGGATGGGTGACCGCTCCTCACCTGTCTCTGGAAGCGTACTGCTGGCTTTTTCGGGCTGAAATTTCACATAGACGTGTTAGTTCCATCCTTACTAACGTCTAGAAATTGAAAAAGTCCAAGAGCAAAAATCCTTACCGCCAAGGTAGGGTTCAAGCATGATCGGGCGTCCTCGCTCATTCTCCGGCCTTGTTCTGTCGGTTGGTGGTTTCGATAGAGAGTAGAAACCAGGTCTGATAGAGGTATAAGCTAAATAGCTGAGACACTCTGAGTCCTAAGGACGACCAACTCTAGTTGTTACTATTACAAGACACACGCTCATTTCTCCTAATAATCCAACACTAATCCTCCTAACTTTTCAAAAAAAAAAAACCAATTGCTTGGTCCAATTTAAAAAAACTAACAACGTTCCAAATAGCGTCCGAATATTAGTGAACGTCATTAGTGAACTACAAGCCCAAGAATAACCTGTACAATTAACCACGCCTCACATTACAAGATATTCGAATCTTTGCAATTACGTGCATGCACGAGGACAAACAAAAGTAAACGCGACATTCCATTTTCGTTGATCTGAACGATGAAACGCGGCCAGAGAATGCCATCCGTTCAGTTTTTCACCAATAAACGCATTATCCTTTCCTCCAACAATCAGACCCGACGGGAACAAATGATTTTCGGCCATGACGTAACTGACGCGTGATTTTCTGGTAAACAGATTAATGCACGGCCGTGTATCGATTGGCCATTGAAAGCTTGGGTGTATTAGGACGCGTGTGATTCGATTAATAATGTGCCTGCACTCGTGTAAATTTAGATGAAAGTTTCGGATTAGTAGCAGCGGTGGGAAAGAAGGCGAGGGGGAGGAGGTGGGCTGGTTAATTGAAAACAGACATAATTGAATCGTGCGAAATAATACGTTAAATGAAATGCGTGTGTGTGTTTGTGCGTCCAGTGAGCCAGGTAAAAGATCGATTTTCGGGCACGGCTAATTCGCTTAGTTGTTTGACAACGTTGAAAGGCTCGCGATCGAATCAACCGCCCAGCAGCAGCAGCAGCAGCTAGGTAGGTAGGTAGTAGTACCTGTCCAACCTTTGTCGCCCGCGGATGTTTATTTTCAACGGGGACACGCTAATGGAACTCTGCTCGGAGGTATGGCTCCTCCACCACCTTTCTCCTCTTGCCATCCTCTGGTTCACGGCGTTCATAAAATTACGCCGGGCTTATACAAAGAAACGAAGGGCATTTCCATTTGTCTTCAGAGAAAACGACGATCTATAAAGAGCTTTGGTTAGCGGCTGGAATCCCAAGAGACCCCCCCGCGCCTCTTGGCTGCATTACTTTTTCCTTTTGCTGCCTTACGAACGTCAAGGAGGAAAAACCTTTCGACGTTTACCTGTTTTATACTTTTTGTCATCGGCATGATAATGCGTGCAACCTTCCTCCGTTCCCGCGTCGCGGATATTAGAATCGGACGAGAGGTATTCGCGGGGAAAGATTGCGGCCCGGAAGTCGAAACAACGGAGCGTTAAGATTTTTCTTTTTCTTTGTTGTTCTTTTTAGGTCTATTGGATTTGGGACGATGTTTCTCGAGCACTTTTCATTGGATTTAGGTAATAAATTAAGGTGCGCTGTTTCAATTATAAAAGTATTCTGTATTCTTATCACAATGATAAGAGCTCGACAAGACGCGAAGGAGGGAAAAGAAGAAAATATCAGTGTCCACACATCGCGCTATCTCTGGGGACTCTACACGCGCTCTGATTGGTCAGTGTTTCTCGTTAATAATTCAAAAACGAAGGTTCAAACAACATTTTGGTGAAGGAAAGAGTTGTTCAGAATCACCCCAGCAACCCCCCATGTCCCGGGTGTTACACTTTTTACGGGACACCCTGTATATGTTTGTATTAACCTGTCTCAGTATGTTGATCATTTTTGCTGTCACCGCTGCACACGCGAACTCATTTCTTGCAACACTCCAACACTTTTTAGCATTAGCCGCACTGGCACTTTAGGTATACCTGTTCTTAACGTAGCCGGTCAAATGACCGGTTACGAAATACAGTAGAATTGTGGAAAAGTGAAATATTGGAAATGAAAAACGAAGGTTCAAACAACATTTTGGTGAAGGAAAGAGTTGTTCAGAATCACCCCAGCAACCCCCCATGTCCCGGGTGTTACACTTTTTACGGGACACCCTGTATATGTTTGTATTAACCTGTCTCAGTATGTTGATCATTTTTGCTGTCACCGCTGCACACGCGAACTCATTTCTTGCAACACTCCAACACTTTTTAGCATTAGCCGCACTGGCACTTTAGGTATACCTGTTCTTAACGTAGCCGGTCAAATGACCGGTTACGAAATACAGTAGAATTGTGGAAAAGTGAAACCTACAGCCTAGTGTTTTTAACGCAACCTTCGTTTCGCTGAAAAATTTCAGATACGTTAAATATTGAAAACGAATTCTAACGAAATTCGAGTAATTGTCTTTCACGAATTCAAATCGAGACACAGTGCAGCAGTGATAACCTAAAATATCAATACAGACTTAAGCCGTGTCACGAGTCTGACTCGTTGTTAGAAGGCGTTTCCACGTAAATTTTTGACTTCCCTTCGTCGATGCTGCAATTTTCTATATTTTTGACTTCCCTTCGTCGATGCTGCAATTTTCTATATTTTTGACTTCCCTCTTCGTCGATGCTGCAATTTTCTATTTTTCTCATATATTATTCAACGATTTCCAAATAACACATTCTCTTTCTAAGCGAAAATCACCGTTCCAGAAAAATTCATTTCGCCTCAAAGCTGTTTCCGATATCTGACAACCGAAGAAGAAGAAGACGCAACGAAAATACGAGTTTGGAAATTGAAAAAATGACGGGGCTTCTGGAACACGAGAATTACCCAAATGTAAAAAACACACGCGAGATAGAAACGCACGGCTTTCCATTGAAATAAAGAAGCGCAATATAAAACAATATAAATATTTCATACGCCTGTTTGATCGTGTATTATCGAGGGGGGCGTAATTCCCTTTACCGTCCTGGGAAGCGGAGGCCCGAAACACATCGGGGCGACCGTTGAATTCCTTAGATCAAGCTTGATTTCACTCGAACGAAACCGTTCGACATATATTTCCCGACAGCATTCTCTCCGTATCTCTCTACCTCCTACGTTTAACGCTACCTTGTACTCTAATTTCGCTACGTACATGGTAGATTTAAATATTTGGGATATTTTATATTTTCAAATAAATTGAATTTAAAAAATCACGCAAACAGAGAAGTATCAAAGAGAAAGAAAATTTAATGCTACTCTCTGC
>NW_017100203.1:2511422-2512944 GCF_001263275.1 Habropoda laboriosa | reverse complement strand
TAACGCTACCCTGTACTCTAATTTCGCTACGTGCATGGTGGATTTAAATATCTGGCATATTTTATATCGCGAAATAAATTAAATTAAAAAGATTGCATAATTAGAAAAATACTCGTGCACGAGAAAATCGGTATTCTCAGATTATTCGGACTATCCTATGCTCGTCGACGAACGCATCCCTTGAAGAAGCTAAAAGCAAAGACGGAGAGAGAATAATTACTCGCGCTAAGAAGTATTTACTCATTAAGGAAAGAAGGAATTCCTTTGCTTCGCGTCTAATATCGATCTCGCCCATATCTCGTCATTATTGTATTGCTCGTTCGAGCTAACGAGGAACGTATTCATAGTCGAACGAAAGAACCGTGTATTGACTTTTTTCGTATAAATTACTCCTCGTTCCAAACCTTCCCCTCTCTATCTCTCGCCGTTCGTTCGATATAAATATTTTCGACACACCGGATTGAATCTCGTTCATCTTGAACTAGATGACGAATTTTTCGAGTTCACCTCTCAGAACCGATCGAATCAGACGTCGACCTTTCGGAGGAAAAAAAAATAAAAAAGGGTATCAACGTCTCTATCGGCCATTACACTAGAGAGGATCACATCTTCGTCTCACGTGAAATACGTCTCGATACCCATCACCTTATATTACCTCAGATTTACGTGAATAAGCACGATGTGATACACACACGCGACGATTCTCACCGTGTGTACGCGTGTATAAGGGACGAAGGGGCGAATTGGGATATCGGGTTGGTTCGCAGAATTCCTCGGTTCCGTCTCATTTTTTATTTCACCACGCTATAATCTGTTCGCACGTTCTATGGTCCCACGGCTGTCCGTGAGGAAGTAAAAATTCGACGTTGATAAACGATCGGGGGAGTATGGATGTATTCATATCTGACTGATTCTTCGTTAGGCGAGGAAAGTGTTGCATTTGGGTCAGTCGAAAGTGAGAAACATTTTCACGAAAATCCAAGGAAATGCTTTAGCGATCACATTTTCTGTGCGATAGCAAAAAAAATAGAAGTCAAAATTTAGAAAGTTAATTTTTTATTCGAAATTCGTACCTAATCAGTACTTCGTATCTTAGAACGACTTAAAAAAAAATTAATAAATTATTGCATTAGGGTTGGGGGAGAGTGATGGCGTGATACGAACAATCGAAATGCTCGTTCCATAAAGAATATGGACTGAATTCTTATTTTGATCCGATTTGCCTCGATCTACCCTAATTCTCTCGCTAAAAAGTACAGAGAAAAGTTGTAGAATGGAAGGATGTTAATTTACTAATTTACAGAATGACCTAATATCTACAAATTTATTATCATTATAATATTCATTACCAAGGTATTTGTTAAGGATACTTAAGTTTAGACCAGGTTTACGATACGGACGCGACTCTGCTATATTTTGAGATTAAGGTTTGAATACGCGTTTAATGTTTCGTTCGCTAGTTATTCCTTATTGTCAGGAGGGCTCCAAACCTCTCATAAAAGCGGAGAATTTGGAGTTTCTT
>NW_017100203.1:2508301-2511323 GCF_001263275.1 Habropoda laboriosa | reverse complement strand
CCCACCCAAATCTCACCCCCGTCAAGGGACCCAAATGGACGGACAAGAACATATAAAAGGACTGGACAGGGATAGAGGAGGAGACATTGTTGTAAGAACGAATAGAACTCTGAACCTTTGTACGGACGATTACACGAACTTTGAACCTCAGGACATTGGACTCGCACATATTTAACATTTAAGAACTTAGTTATATTGTATTCCTGGCACGTAAAAACTGTGTTGCAAATCAAGAATTATTTGCTAAATAATCACGCTTCACGAACATTGTGGGAGCCAACAGTATTTACCAATCGAGCCCTGATAAAATGAGCTGCAATGCTCACAAAACGTCCAAATACTCTTTCCATAAAGACAGCTCGCACCCAAAAGCTTGAATAATAATTATTATTATGCCTCATGCCGTGAAAGCTGTAAATCTATAAATTTATTATTTATTTAATAAATGTAATTTAATTTATTGTTCAGTTAAAGTCATACACGCGATCATTATACCAGTGTCGCATGGATCGCTATCTTTGAGCTCATAAGTCGACCGTGTTATCGCGATGATGAGGTGACGATTTCAACTAGATTTTGCACATCGAGTGTAGAGCAAAATGTGAAGCAGATATGATACATGCTATTTGCAAAATATCTAACTCGAAAGTTTTAGCGAACGAGAGCTTTACTTCATGAACTGAAGTGTGAAACGCTAAATCGAATTGACAGAGTGGATAGTGCACTAGTTTCGAAATTTCAAATTGATGTATTTGTTTCTCCGTGTAAAATTGTTGCCACTTCCTATACAACTAAATTTTCAAACAGACAGAGGATAACGATTCTACAGATTTTTTTGTATAATCTTTCAAACTACGCAATGCGGAATTTAGTTTAAACTTTAACCTTTTTCATTCTGTTGCAACAATAGTAGAGTTTGTATTAAATTTTTGTTCGTATTTAATTAATTGCTGAACCAATAGCAGCATAATGTTTGGGATGAAACGAAGAATTGACAAGAGACACCGCGATGTGAATTTTGAATTAAGAAATTTTGCTCACGTAGCAAGATACGGTATATTTTTCCATAATTATGGAGCAGTGTCTTTATTTACAAATACTCCAACTTGAAGTGTCTTCATAGAGAAAGTGCGTTTTCAATCAGAGAACACTACGAGTGCACGAGACACGTTGGTTTTGATGAATCTGCGCACAGTAAGAGAATCGGCAGATGTTTTTTCTATTGAAGCACATTCGTGTGTAGCAAGTGAAATCAGCCTCTGAAGCAGAAGGCTGAAATTCAGACAATTCGAAATTTTAATTTTTTACGATTCCAGCTCGAACGCGGCTAGTATCGTTGCGCTCCCGATGCGTTAATCCCGGAAGGGCGAAATTCTAGTAGTTGGTGTGGTGATGGTGAATAAGAGGTCTCTCTCCGTAAGAATATTTTTCAACTCGTTTATTTGTGGTGGTGCGTGGGTATACAGGGTGTCCCGTAATTCCTCGAACACACGGGAATGGGGGGTTGTTGGGGTGACTCTGAACAACTTTTTCCTTTACCAAAATATTGTTTGAAGCTTCATTTTTGAATTATTAACGAAAAACAGTGGCCAATCAGAGCGCGCGTAGAGCTCGCGCTCAGGGACGGAGAACAAAGGCTCACCCGCGCGCGATCGAACAAAGGCGTACGCGTCACTTCTTGGTTATCGATCGCTGTCAAAAAATTTCACTTTGCACCGCTATTTTTATAAGGCTTAGAGAAATGGGTTTCTGCCGTCATTCCGACATTTGTATAAATTTTTGAAAAAACTACAATTAGTCGGAATCGTGAAGAAAATAGCGAAGGTCTGAAAGTAGCCTCTGTTCTTCGCCCCTGAGCGCGGGCTCTGCGCGCGCTGTAATTGGCCAGTGTTTTTCGTTAATAACTCGAAAACGAAGCTTCAACAAACATTTTGGTAAAGGAAAAAGTTGTTCAGAGTCACCCCAGCAACCCCCCATTTCCGGGTGTTCGAGGGGTTACGGGACACCCTGTATATTAGGTCGGTGTACGTTGCGATTGGTTGGACGTTGAAGGTGGTGGAAAAGAAGGACTCGAAAAAATGCGGAGGTGTGATTGGATATTAGGAAACCAGCGGAAGGAGAACGTGAGGGTGAAGGTGGTGTGTAAAAGTTGAAATAATTTGGAGAAAACCCGGAAAGGGGAAAGGGATAGGAAGCATGACCAGGGAGCGACTTGAACTGCTTTATGGTAGGGAAGGAATTTGTCAGGGGCTAGGAAGACGGCTGGAAAGGACTGTTTATTAATTTATGACGTGTTACTGGCTGCGCGACCGGACAAATTTAGTCAATCAGATTCAAACTATCCGAAATTTAAATTCAGCCAAGCAAATTGAAACTATTCCAAGTTCAAATTCGGTCGATTAAATTCAAACTCCCCAAATTCAAATATTCAAACTCTCACATTTGAAAGTAAATAACATTCCAACCAATAATCCCTAAAAATTTCGAAACTCGAAATACGCAAACACGAAGTAACAGTAATTACTCCAAATTTCAAGTTTCACCCAATCGGTCAGCTATTTCGGAGCACCGTGTCTCGCCAGAAACACAATTCTAACTTTTTCAAAATACAGTGTTTCACCTACACTTCCCCCGAATCGCATTCTTTTTTCCTGATAAATAAACAACGACTCTTTGTTAACCGAACAAAACACAACCAAGCTACACAACATATATACACAGATATACGTATATCTAGCGCACGTTAGAATACTCGAAACGTCCCACTGCGGTTCGTTTTCCCGCATGCACATATTCCGCGGTCGTCGTTTATGGTGCTCAGAGATCGACAACAACGTAGCACGGCCGATTCTGTCCGTGACGTGATATATCCGCGTTTAATATGAGAACTCGTGCACGTGGGCTGCGTTTGTTCCGATTTCAACGATACCGAACGACACCGAGAGGGGTCGGATTTTGATTAATGGTCCTTCGTTTACACAGACCCATGCGTTTCCAGACAAACACCAGAAGCCCTCCACGA
>NW_017100203.1:2507880-2508164 GCF_001263275.1 Habropoda laboriosa | reverse complement strand
GGGCGACAGATTACGTTACGCGATGCTGGTAATGTCAAGTATGAAACATTACACCCAGGTAACGTCGACTGAGTCGAAGGGAAACAGGCAAGACCGCGCACTTCCGGGCAGCGGTTATTGTCCAGGAAGTTCGTGTTTCCACGCGCAGCCCTTTCTTTATGCGGTTCTCGGGAGAATTAGGATGGAGGGAATCTCTCTCTCTCTCCCCGGGTGTTTCATTGAATTGGTTCGACGACGAGGACGACGAAGAGGAAGACAACGCGTCGCTACTTGCCTCAGGTCGA
>NW_017100203.1:2499438-2507556 GCF_001263275.1 Habropoda laboriosa | reverse complement strand
AATTTCTCCTTTTTTTTTTTTTTCATAAAAAGCTTCATTTTCGTAGGAAAATTGAAGTTGGAGGTTGGACAAGTCGAGGATGCGCGCCGGGCTTGATGAAGCAAGCCTGGGCCTCTGGGATCATTTTTACATTCGTTTCGTAGTTTTCTTCTTTTTTGGGGGGAAAATTTCATTGTTTCGATTATTTTCCTTTTGAAGAGCAGCTAAAATTTGGACACTTTGAAGGGTCTAGAACAGGGGTCGGCAAACTTTGTTTCTGGAGGGCCGGATACTAAATATTTTTTGGCTTTGTGGGCCAAGAAAGAAAATTGAGATTATTACGTATAGTTGGGGCCACGATATAGCGAGGTCGTAAATTAAACTCTCAAGAATCGGCATCGATTGATGTTGCGGCACTCAAGGCCGTGTGTTGCAGTCTGTTTGAGGGTTCCAACAATAAACGAATATGATTTGGTACTTCAAGTAGAAAATGGTATTTCATTTACAAATGGAAAATATGTTAATATTAAGCTACACAATCTTTTTGCACTTTCTATCTGTATATAACACGAGTAGATAAACTAAGATGCTAAAGACATCAATAAGACCTTTACCTGTAACCGTACTTCCAAAAGCGGCTTCCCCCAGAGGGAGAAACCCTAATTTGTCCTAGCTGCATGCAGTTTTCAGTAAATATATTAGAATCAGTTGACTTTCGCTGGATACAAGAATTCTTCGTACGGTCCTGACAATATGGTTTCAAGTACTTATCTGCTCGTATCTCTGTCAATTTTCGGGTCCCGGCAGCTAAAACATGTTTACTTTGACGTCTGACCGATTTTACGACCTCGCTATATCGTGGCCCCGACTATATGTATTACCACTTTTCATCAATATTAAATCTGCTGCTAATTTTTTTTATCTCAATTCTACATTTATCAATTTATCTCGCATCAATTGATTCGAATGATAAAAAATTCTCAAAGTCGCTGACTTTTTTCTCGAAATTTTTGTGTAAATTGCAATGCTCGGTGATTCCAAGATTTTGGCCGGTAGTGTATGTAGGTAGTTAACTACAAATGAAAATTTTTCGACAAATCCTTTATTTGTAATATTATTTGTAATACACATTTATTAATGAGCAATATGGAATTCTTTCCTTTCGGATAATATCTCATTTAACTGTAGTTGAAGTTTTGTATTACCTATCGTCAAAGTTGATTGTAAATGTTCATTTGTCAATGCTAACCTATAGCGAATCTGATTCTTGGATCATAGATACAACTCGCGGGCCATAAAAGAAACTGATGGCCCCTGGGTCTAGAGGAATATGTGGACCGTATAGATTTTGTAGATGATATTTATAATAGTTCGTTGGACAAAGGTGAATATTGACAAATTTATTCATAGGAAGCTCGATATTGTTGTACAGAAGTGTATTTGATTAATGATAAACAGCGACTGAAAGTACAGTGAATGTAAAAAGTATTCGTACACCCTATAAAACGGAATAACTATTTTAAAATTGGGCAAAACGACTTGAGTTTTTTTGAGAAGTTAGGATTAGTTTACTAGGTGACGTGTATAAAATTTTTTGAAAAATCGCGATGAAAATTGTAAAGGTCACTGTTTACAACTTTTTTATCTGAGCTTGTAACGAAAATTTAAAAAATACGTTTTGCAGATCTATGTGAATTGTACACATGCTGAAAATTTCATCGAAATCGGTTGATGGAGAAACAAGCGACAGGCATTGAAAGATGTAAGAACCTTCAGATTTATTAGTGAAATAGTGAGATTTTCACAATCTTTAACCGTTTGTAACTCATAGCGACGTTAACCAATTTCGATGAAATTTTCAGCGTGTGTATAATTGACATGTATCTACAAAACGTGTTTTTTTAGATTTTCATTGCGAGCTCATAATTAATTGCAATTTTTTCAAAAACTTTGCACACGTCATCTAGTAAACTAATCCTTCTAACTTCTCAAAAAAACTCAAGTCGTTTGGCCCAATTTTAAAAAAGTTATTCCGTTTTATAGGGTGTACGAATACTTTTTACATTCACTGTACCTGTTTATAATTCATTATAATGAACGTGTTTGTCAGAAAAAGTACTCCGACTCGGAGTAGGGTGGGCGTAAAATTAATCGAACGTTTCTACGTTTCCACAATAATATACTTTACTCAAAGTCTATATCTACGCTACTCGGGCGTCGTTCGCAAAAGTAGGGTGGGCGTAAAATTAATCGAACGTTTCTACGTTTCCACAATAATATACTTTACTCAAAGTCTGTATCTACGCTATTCGGGCGTCGTTCGCGAACAGGCCCAGGGAAAGGCCCAAAGGGGCGGAGTCACCCCCACCGAGCGCGCTGGGCGTGGCTTCAAGATGCTCCCTTCACCGTCTTCGGGACGGATTTTCTCACATGTTCTTCTTTTTCCCATCGACAAATCATGATTGGCTATGAAATACACTGTGCATTTTTTTCTTTGAGAATCTTGAAAAGCTATGAAAACAGCATTTTCATAAATTTTCAAGCTTATTTTATCAAGCGACATTGAAGGTTTTATTTATTTCGAAAATTCGATAAGTTTCTGAATATACGGTATTGACCGACATACAATATCAATGTTCTCTTCAGATACACTTTCTTCCCTATTTTTGGTATTTAGTTTGAATGGAGGCAGAGGGACGGAACAAGTGGAACAACGGAAACGCGACGACCAAGCGGAGGTTTAGTTTTTCAAGAGTCTGCTCGAAAGTAGGCGACGCGACAGGTGCCTGCGTCATTTCTCTTACGCTATTCTTAAATATTGTATCACATTTGTTCCTTTCTTTTCTTCTTACGATAAACTTCTTTCTTTTTAAGAAAAAAAAAAAAAAAAAACTGGTATTTTTCTGGTAGAATTGGGAAAAAATTGAACTTTCCACGTGAACGTGCACTATTAATATTACTGTTTTAAATTGTTCATTTTGAAAAAAACATGAAATTAGGGAAATTTGACATTTTTATTTCGAATAATTTCCGTAATTTTTGATACACTTTTGTGTTTAATTCCGCGTACATAAAAATTCGAATCCCCTATCAAAATCTATTTTACTCCGCAGAAATCATGTTCACAGTTTGCTGGTATATTTTGGGATCAATTCATTGCAATTGTCTAAGATTTCGTATCACCATTATCGCAGAATCATATAGTAACGATTTGGAAGAAACGTCAAAAATTGAAGGTACATACAGCAACCAATTCTGGTTAACAGAAAAGACCCTAATCTTTTTTATGACAACGTCAAACCACAAGTAGCAAGCACAACTGTACAAAAATCGAAATTCTACCTCATCTCTCATATTCCTCTGATTTATCACCAATTGATCTTAACTTTTTCAACTGAAAAATTTGACAATTTTGACAAGGAAGACGCCTTGGAACAGTTTTTCTCTCTTAGAGATTAGGATTTTTCGATTCGAACATTCCGGAAATTATTTCAACCCTTTGAACTCAAGAGGCAACTAAGAAACGAAATTACTGTTTGGTAAATAATTAATGAAGGCACCTCTGAAGAGGTCTATGGACTTCCATAAATTATTCACCCTACGTTAGAGTTCTCAGCAGTGAAATAATTTAAAAGAACCAATTTCTAACAAAGTGTTACAAAGTCGTGTGTAACATAAGAATACATCATACATCGAAGTAAAATATAACAAAACAGTTTATTCCTACGTTAAATTTAAAAAATTTCATCAATTTTATTTATCAAACAACAAAAAGAGGCCTTCGAGTGAAAAGGGTTAAATAAAAATGTTCAATTTCAAGGAAGTTATGTTTCTTTCTTTTTTCTTCAAAATCGACAGCTTAAAACCGCGAGAACTTTCAGGACGACCTAATACAAAGACGAGCAAACAGTCCACTTGTGATTTCGAACAATAAAGTTTGAGATAGAAAGTCTGTTGAAAATCTCGTTTCGCGAACGAACTAGTACTACTTCTGATACCGAACAAAAGTGCAGAGGCTCAGGGTAGAGCAACCCTCCGATAAATCAATGTTTGTCATCGACGAGTGTCATCGCGCGAGTCGACGCGTTTAAAATCAATACCGCACCGGGGCACGGTCGAATGACGAATTTATGCACATCGAAATGTAAATATCGCTGATGAATTTACGGTCGCGTGCAACGAGAGCATTTGCCTGCGAGTCTAAGCCAACGAGCGCTTGTTATCGGCTGCTTTTCAAAATTAACGCCCTTCATCCAACCGGACGTTCGAATTTTCTACCCCCCGCTCATGCGCGAGGCCAGAGCAGCGAAATTACGCGTGTGTCCTCGATAAGCCGGTCGGTGACACCTCGATTTCGTTTGCCAGACGATAATCTTATCGAGGATAGAGAAACAATGGTGTTTCTTAGAACTCGCGCTGCGACGTTAGATAGCATTTCGATGATTAACCGAAGTCGACGATAGTCCAAAGAATTGTGACTGCGAGCAAACAAGGTGACGCTATTTTAGATTTTCCAAAGAAAAGTTGAGGCGAATAATAGGAAACAGATGAATGTCTAGGAAGTTGACGATAGTCATGAGAAAGAATTATAATTATAAAGAAACTAGGTGACACTATTTCGGATTTTCCAAAGAAAAAAGGAGACAGATAATAAAAAACAGATGAAACAGATGAATGTTTAGAAGGAAATACTGAGAAACAGATTTAATTGTAAATTGACATTTGTACGGGTCGCGTAATGCTCGATGCTTAAGTGCCAAACCGGTACGCGAGTTTAATCACACCTTGATTCATTCAGTGTGAAATGCTAAGTACTACTTTAATTTGCAACAAAGTGATACTTGAAGTGATATCGTGACGAGACTATCGAAATACTATTTTGTGTAAGACCAACTGCTACGACTGCCAAAAAAGACGCGCTTCTGCTTCGTGTCCTTGGTTTTATCAGCTCGGCCAGTCGCTGATCGGTGGCCGATTTCCTTTGGGGGGTGTAGGTGCTGACTCTTCATTGGTCGAGATTGTTTAGGTGGGACGCAGCTCCTTCCAAGGGAAAGGGATTGTTTCTAACATTAGAAAACCCCATCTTTTGGGTTTTTCCCAGGGGTTGCCGCATGAATTTCCACCGCGCACGTGACCTCTCCACGGGCGGTACGGTACGCGCGAGAGGACCGGTACCTCGGTCTGGCGGCCAAATGTAATCGAACAAGTTTATGACGATAATCCGCCAGACCGAGGTTTCGTAGCAATTTCTTGCGAGGCAACAACATTTTCTTACAGTTAATTTAAATTTCGAGTTTTCTGAGTGTTACTTTATTCATTGTTTATTTAGGACTTACTAAGGTATGTACAGTAAATTCTCTACAAGAGTCAGTAAGTTTGGATTCTACAAGTGACAGTGTAGATGGTCCTACGCCTAGGTCTGTAACGCCTACACCAGTCGGTTTCCTTTACGAGATTACACGGCTCGACAAATCATAATAGAAAAATATAATTTCTTTAACTTTACATTTTTTCATCTGGAATTTTTTTTAACATGTTTGTGAGATTTTCCTGATGAAAATGATATCAAACACGATATAATTTGAACAACATTTACTTATTAACTCGTTCACTGTCGCGCCAGATTTACAGGTTGCTGTCAGGCGGCCACAAGAAAATACATTTTAAGCAGCTCATATTTGAGCTGGCAATACACAACACAACTAACTACTAAACCAAATCACCAGAAAAATTTTCAATATTATTATTGAAGTAAACTTTCGTAGAACGAGAGTGAAAAATTGAAAGAATCAAAAGAAAAAACGCGAATTGATATCTTTTTCGATTCTAGAATATAAGAAAATTTGAATAAAATACGCGACGAGAATTGGGGAGAAGCATAAGTTAAACGCGTAAAAATATTCAATAATAAACGAACTAGGGATGAAGCTATTATTTCAATACGCGATGCACTGACTCTAGTATTTACTAAAATTCAAAAATTCTCGTATAAATTCCGAAAATAGATTATTAATTACGGTAAACTACTGAGACGGTTTAATTAAGGGTGGGCATGGTGCTGCTTTAGTTTGAAATGATTTATAAACACATAATTAACAGAGGAAAAACCGTGAAACGGCAAAACGTCAACATTCTAATTGTTATAACATGTAAACAGAACTTTAAATTTAGTGTAAACAGAAAAAATATATAATACAATTTATTTCACGGTATTGCAACAAATAAACGTTGAATAAATATTTAATTCGTATAAAAACAATTATTTAACGTAATAATTTTACCTTCACTATGGCTATTTTAAATCTACGACCACAGGTCAACCTGATTTCTAATCCTTACGAACTTTAAATTCAGTCTAAACTGAGAAAATATATAATACAATTTATTTCACGGTATTGCAACAAACAAACGTTGAATAGATTCTTAATTCGTATAGAAACATTTATTTAAAATAATAATTTCACCTTCACTATGGCTATTTTAAATTTACGACCAAGGGTCAACCTGATTTTTAATCCTCCGAACTTGATTTCACAACGAGAAAGTAATAAGATCGTTGAAACGTACTTATTTGTCAAAGAAACTTGCAAAAATGTATAAATAATAATATGTAATGTTTTAACAAATTTTTGGAAGTATAAATTAATAATAAAATTGTGAAAATTAATAAATTATACGTTATTATAACATTAATAGAATTATGACTAAACCGAAGTTCGAAGTCGAGTATTTAAAGTCTGATATTACGTGCCTAGCGAGTGCCGGTAATTGTTAAAATTTGTTTAATAATTAGTAATAGAAATTCTAATTGATTCTAATGTATACAAGTGTTACAAGAAGGCTGAGTGTGTACAGGGTGGACATAGACTAGCTAGTAGCCCCCGACCACTCTATTCACATCTCAGAACCTTCAGGTCAAAATACGCCGCGAAGTGTCTAGGGCCCAGTATAAAGGGTAAATGATTTCGCGGGACATCGGCGGGTCCTTATATACCTGCGGTACCCTCTCCCCAAAGTCATTAGCAAAATCGTCGGTTAGGTCAGGCGGGAAATTTTCGCGGGAGATTTTCGCGGGAGATTTCCGATATCGTAACACGGTATAATTTATCAATTTTCACAATTTTATTAAAAATTTATACTTCCGACAATTTGTTATAACATTGCATATAACAATTTATACGTTTTTACAATATTCTTCAATGGAAACATAGGTTTTAGCGTTCTCGTTACTTACTCGTGGTTAAATTAATTTCGTAGGGATTAAAAATCAGGTTGACCTGTGGTCGTAGATTAAAAATAACCATAGTACAGCTAAATTTATCGTGTTAAATAATTCTTCTTACACGAATGAAAAATGTATTCAACGTTTGCTTGTTACAATACCATGAAATAAATTATTTGTGCAGTTCTGTGCATTTTCTGTGCAGTTCAACCTAATTTACTTAAATTTACATTGCGAGACAGTATACTGTAACAAGTAGTAACAAGCAAACGTTGAATAAATTCCTAATTCGTATTAAAAAAATTATTTAACACAATAATTTCAGCTTTATTATGATTATTCTTGATAAATGACCACAGGTCAACTTGATTTTTAATCGTTATAATCTTTAAATTCAGTGTGAATAGAGAAAATGTGTAATATAATTCATTTCACGATATTATAACAAACAAACGTTGAATACATTTTTGATTCGTAGGAAAAGAATTATTTAACACGATAATTTTAGCTGTACTATCACTATTTTTAATCTACGACCACAGGTCAACCTGATTTTTAATCCCTACGAAATTAATTTAACCACGAGTAAGTAACGAGAACGCTAAAACCTATGTTTCCATTGAAGAATATTGTAAAAACGTATAAATTGTTATATGCAATGTTATAACAAATTGTCGGAAGTATAAATTTATAACAAAATTGTGAAAATTGATAAATTATACCGTGTTACGATATCGGAAATCTCCCGCGAAAATCTCCCGCGAAAATTTCCCGCCTGACCTAACGGACGATTTTGCTAATGACTTTGGGGAGAGGGTACCGCAGGTATATAAGGACCCTCCGATGTCCCGCGAACTTATTCACCCTTTATACTGGGCCCTAGACACTTCGCGGCGTATTTTGACCTGAAGGTTCTG
>NW_017100203.1:2498536-2498858 GCF_001263275.1 Habropoda laboriosa | reverse complement strand
TACTGTCTCGCAATGTAAATTTAAGTAAATTAGGTTGAACTGTACAGAAAATGCACAGAACTGGACAACTCTATTCACACTGAATTTAAAGATTATAACGATTAAAACTCAAGTTGACCTGTGGTCATTTATGAAGAATAATCATAATAAAGCCGAAATTATTGCGTTAAATAATTTTTTTAATACGAATTAGGAATTTATTCAACGTTTGCTTGTTACAATACCATATTCTCGATAAACGATATTCTCTACAAGACGTAAATTCTCTACAAGAGTCAGTAAGTTTGGACTCTAATTTAGTTTGGATATAATTTATTTCATG
>NW_017100203.1:2477897-2496082 GCF_001263275.1 Habropoda laboriosa | reverse complement strand
TTAGATTGTTTCCTCGATGTGGCCATGGTGGTCGTCAGTGACTGGAGTGCGTAAAATGTTTAGAATAATTAAAATAAAATAAATGTTGTCAACTAAAAATTTTGAACGTCATAGCTAGCTAGACATTATTTTCAATTGAAAAAAAAAAAAATTACAAAGCATAATACTATAATCCTATGCTTAAAATGTATTTTCTTGTGGCCGCCTGACAGCAACCTGTAAATCTGGTGTGACAGAACAGTTGTTCAAATTTTACCGTGTTTGATATCATTTTCATCAGAAAAATCTCATCAATATGTTAAGAAAAATTTCGGGATAAAAAAACGTAAAATTAAAAAAGGTGATATTTAAATCGCTTGGTTGCCTCAACTCACGTTTCATCCTTATCTTTTCTTCGCTGTCCTTGTCTACGTTCGGCAAACTACAAAGGCGGGCGCGAGGCTCGAAAACGTAGTCCCTCATTCTGCGAGTGTCAGGTTTAGCTTTCTTGTGGTCTGACACTTTGGAGAATATACTGTATATACCAGTGTTCGAAAGACTTTAAATGCCTAAAACGTATTGTTTAAAGTAAAAAAAATACGTGGAATTTCAAATATTTCTAGATACCCTGAAAAATAACGAAAAATTGATGGATACACAATTTTAAATCAGTTTAGTTAATAAATCTATATGTATACGCCATAAGAACAGAAGAAAAGCAACAATTCTCAATATTTTTCCCGCCATTTTTCTACTATATCAAACGTTTTGCTCATGCTACGAGAATTACATTAAACGTATGCATTGCATAAGGCAGGAAGTTGTAAAACAGAATAGCAAAGTAATACAAGATAATTTCATAGAATTTCCTTTATCTGTGATTCAGAGTTAGCATATTACCGTGGATCTTGTCCATTGTCCTCGTAACTGTTTCCACCGTTTTAACAAAATTAGATTTCGTTCAATTTTGATGCTTTATTAACCGAAGCATTAATCCCAGAATGTTATTAAACAACGAAATTTATTTCGTATAAACGACCAATTAATACGATCCCACGATATTAAGCTTCGAAAATTTAAAAGGCTCTTTCCTATAAAGATAATTCGCCAATTTAATTTCAATATTTTACAATTTACTTGCGCCATTTTTCGTTTTTTTTTCTGGTTTGTTTTCACTTAATTAAAAAGAGCAGATTGCAATAATCGATAATAACAACAAAGAGAAAAAACGCATATTTAGGTTAATTTAATTAATTTCGGCGGATTTAATATCTGATATTGTTAGACAAAGTGTATTAATGAAAACAGAACGCTGTCTTTTTAACGTTCGACTGCAAGCTTAATAATAATGTAACAGGTGTATGTAAACGCGTATTCTTTGTTAATTAGAGTTTATTTTCGGATTACACGTGGCAACACCTGCAAATGCACCACGCACAAAACATGATTTGCCATTTGCGAAAGAAAGAGTATTATATTTGGCGGATTTCATTATTTTTAATGGCGATACGTTGGATGAGAGTGTAATTGATATTAATATTAACCGTGAAAACGTAATTTTATAAAAGTTTCTGCCTTTCGTCTCTGTTATTTATATCATATAATTAGGGTTCGATTGTTGTAGCTCTTTTATTTTAGTTTTGTGCACGTCGATAACGTCGAATTCTTTTTATTAGTCCGTTGTTTTGAAGAAAATTTACGATTTGTTAAAAGTACGAAATACTCAATTTTTAACGATTAAAAGGTTCAATTTGAATAGCTTATTATAGAATTATATAAATCGAATTATAATTATATGTGAATATTTAATTTTTTCAAAATTATTCCCGTGTATCGGAAACAAAGTTTATTTATTGGATCGAAGAAAATATACAAGCTTTAATTTGTATGAAAGGAAGATATTAACACACTTAATTATTTTATGTACAAATTACCGTTTCTAACATACGAATAGAATATTCCACAATACGTATTTCCGTAGTGCAATACAAAAATAAAATTATTTTTCTGTCGAAAAAGTATACGCTCGTAGAGGAATGAAATTA
Source organism: Habropoda laboriosa (assembly GCF_001263275.1). Taxonomy (NCBI): domain Eukaryota; kingdom Metazoa; phylum Arthropoda; class Insecta; order Hymenoptera; family Apidae; genus Habropoda; species Habropoda laboriosa. Next base: position 2,494,058 of record NW_017100203.1, on the reverse strand, counting down.
TTTTCTTACAAATGTCGAAAAACAATAATGTAACTTCGTATAAAAACAGTAATCAGTAGAAAGGAAGTTTCACGTGAAACGGAAATTACTTTTATGTCAAAAAAAAAAAAAAGTGTATGCTCGTGAAAGAAGTCATTTCGAAAATTAATCAAGTATAGTTACCTGAAACAATTAATTACTTTCTTACAAATGTCGAAAAACGATGATGTAACTTCGTATAAAAACAGTAATCAGTAGAAAGCAACTTCGACGTGAAACGGAAATTATTTTTATGCCAAAAAAGTGTATGCTCGTGAAAGAAGTCACTTTGGAAATTAATCAAATACAGTTACATGAAGCAATTAATTATTTTCTTACAAATGTCGAAATATCGTAGCGTATTTCGTATAAAACTATATCTGACAGGTGAAAAAGAGGTTCCACGTGACAAAGGAACGAGTTTTATGTCAAGAAAGTTATCATAAAGGGAAATCACTTTAAAAATTAATCAAATACAATTACACCACCATTTAGGAACCACGTGTTGTTGTTTACAAATATAAAAATTCCAACGATAAATTAAAGTAAAGCGAAGCGAAAGGAAAATAAATTGAAGGCAATTGGAAAAATGGCAGAATTCTTGCGACTGGTCGTTGAAAAGTTAAACGGTGAAAATTATTCCAACGACAATTATCATTTTCTTACAAATTGTATTCCTACAAGGGAACTTCGGTGACCCGAAAATTTCGATTTCTTTGAAACTTTTCAGGTTTGTAGGGGCCATCGTCTTATAACGCATAAAAAGCCACTAAATTTTTATTACAAACATTTCTTCGTATCTACTGCAGTTTCAAAGATATACAGGGAAATAAGGTAACACTTATCTTCTCTCAAGTTCTGTTTTCACCCCGGAAGAACCCAAAAAGATCGAAAAAAGAAAATTGCCCGATACTTCTCTCGAGGTTCCCTACAAACCTTCAAAGTTTCAAAAAAATCAGAATTTACGGATTACCGAAGTTGAGAAAGTAATAATTGTCGTTGGAATAATTTTCACCGTTCAACTTTTCAACGTCCAATCGCAAGAATTTCTGCACTCAATGGCGCTTTTATGGCGACACGCGTAATTACTCTGGAGAAGTGTTCAATTCAGACTTTTTTATATTATTCTATATTGTCAAATTGGCACAAGAAATACAAATAAATTGTGGCGACCGCCTACTTAGGCCTGACGACTCTTGGCCCTCGAGGCGAAGAATCGAGAGATGTTTTTCCAAACATCTCCGAGTTTCTTCGTCCTCGAGGACAAGAGTATCGCCTCGGCAATGCAGGTCCGCGCACCCACTTCCTGGGACTTTCCCAGGGAAAAGGGGCTACTTAAGGGAGCCCCGAAAAAAGGCACGAGGCTTTTTGTCGCAGACTCGACGTCGCCTACACTTCAAAATTAGGTTAAGCGTTATCGGATTCAAATAAATATATTTTTATTAAACAACTTGCGCGAGTAATTACTTTACACCACGTCACTTCCAAAAACTAAATTCGTAAACACTAAAAATCCTCCAGAATGTTTACTATTAGGGGGAGTTCCCTTAACACCGGACGGCACCTAATATCGGACATTAGCTGTATCTGCGATAATTGAAACGCTACCGAGCCGTTACTCCGCGTACCTCCTAGAGGAGACAAAAGGAATAAAAATAAGTTTTCTACGCGTTTCAGTCACGTGTGCACAGGTAGAGAGATTTATTTAAGGAAAACCTTAAGGGAATAAAAATAAGTTTTCTACGCGTTTCAGTCGCGTGTGCACAGGTAGAGAGATTTATTTAAGGAAAACCTTAAACGTCCGGCGCTAGGATAGCTCCCCCTAATCTTATCAAAAAATGCTCGGAGTGCAAAGGGTTAATTTACTTTCCTATCGCTTTACAAACCTGCGAAGTTCCCAGAATATCCAAATTTCCCTCGTTACTATACACAAACGAAACTTGCACACAGCGCTCTCTAACCGAGCAAAGAATTGCTTTGTCAATCGTGTTACGTATCACCGCACGTCCCATATAATTTCATCCTCTACGCGACCAATTACCAGTCTCTCGCAGTTCTATTACGATTTTCAATAGATCCCCGCGCGCACACACACGTTCAAAGAAACACATTTCCCATCTGTTCCGTACCGAACATTTTTTTTGTCTATTTTCGCATCGAGCCTTTCTCCTTTTATTTTTATAGCTTAAGGAAATTGTAAGACGGGCCTGAAGAATCCGCGACCCATAGGATTAGCCGGGGCCGTTATTAAACGCGTACCCTCGGTAATTTCACCACCAGAACTCAGTTTATTAACCATTGTCCCAATTTTCCAATTACGGAACTAGTGTCTTCCTTCTCTCATGTCCTATCTCCTTTTTTCGGAATTCCCCAAAACCCCGACACCTCATCCTTCTACCACCACCTCCCACCACCACACCCTACGACCAATACTTAATGTTCTTATTTCTCCCATTTTTCACTTCCAAAATTAAACTCCGCCCTCAGTAGCTGAGATGCGTGACTTCCTCTGAATTTCGAATCAGTATCATTCTGAACGTTAAACAACCAAGTATTGAGTCAGTCCGAGCGCTGAACGCATAATCAAGTCGTTTATATTATAACGTTGGAGAAAGGGTATCCCGGGATCGCTTCAGACCTCGTTAGAAAACAGACCGATTTTTCTCTCGTGATCCAAGTTTGAAACATAACTCAAACCGACGCGAGTACACGACACCATCAATCGGAAAGAACTGGATAGAATCCACCGGTGCAAGAACGAATTCGTGGAAAAATCGTTTATTCTCCGCGGGTGGTGGCGCAGAGGGGGTTGGTGGAACCGCATTATCACAAAACGATAGGCGTTCCGGACAACTGTTATCAATCGCTTCACGTGTCACGCGCGCATTACCGAGCACGGAATGACTTAATACAAGTGACAAGAGGAGACAAACACCGGGTGCTTAATCTGATCCCGTAGCATTCACCACGGTAAAAGGATACATTTAATTATTATCGCAGCTCTGTAACGTACATTCCGCCCGGATTATCTCCGCCTGCGCCGCACACACGGGCGCAATTTTTTCGCCCGCCGGTGAAATTGCTTTTGAGGATAAAAGTCGGAGTATCTGATCTCTGCGGTGTGAGAAAATTACGCACGGATAACATGCTCGTTTTTTTATTGATATTGAAAAAATGTTAGGTGAGGGGTGATCGTTTGCTCGTGACGAGGTAGTTTTAGCGAATAAGCGATCGAACGTTTATTGGACCGATAGAATATTCTTCTTTTTTTATACTTTTTTATTATATTTAAAATCTGGAGAAAGCGATGGAATTTACGCGTAGAATCAATTTTTACTGTGGAACGTGGAATGCTCGCCAACTGTAATTGTTAATAATTCAATTGCATTTAACCCTGTCACTGCTGCTGGCGCCAATAGGCACTTTTGAAATTTTTAATTCTTCGTGTTTGCAAGACTAAAGAATTACAGTGTGGGCCCTTTTTCTCGTTTTTATATGCTTCTTCGGCCGTTGGGGCCCTGCAAGTCGTGGGGTGGGGGTACAGCCTGCGCTCATCCTTGCCCAGGGCAGGCTCGGGCAACTTCTTCCCCGCTGTCGCTTCGCGACTTCCACTACCAGTGTTCCGGTTCCCGCGTACTAAGAATATACGCATGCACATATGCGTGAGGCGAGGATATACACTCCTAATCTCCCCAACCTCCTCCTATACTCCACAGGAGTTTGGTGGGGGGGACCCAGGAGTAGGCTCGCGAGCCGCCAGTTGCCCATGCCTGGCCTAGGGCCCCCAGCGGCTTGGGTCCCGCGGTCGTCGGCTAGGCGCGCCTTACATGTTTGTCCTTTGCGCGCTTCCGCCTTAACCCTTCCGACCCGACATCGGTACCGCGTACCGACTCTGAGAATGTGTCACCGCTTTCCTTTCTTAACCCTTTCATTACGAACGCCGGATATATACGGCATCCACGCGACGACCTGTGTGTACGAGCGCCGGATATATACGGCATCTTCGCGACAGGAAGGAAATACTTGAAAAGTATCATCGAAATTTAATTAAACATCAACGAAGAGGCAACGATAATCCCGTGCGATTAACAGAAAGTCATTTTCCCTTATTTTATATGCCGGCAGGAAAAAACCGAAGAAGACTGGCCACGCGCAATGTGTACACTTTTGGCGTGGAGTCCCGATCAGTGGCGGCGCTCCGGCGGAGCGAACTGCCGTAGCGAAAGGGTTAATTATTCAGTACGGTATATTAACCCATTTGCATCCGTAAGCGGAATATTCCGCACACGACGATCGTCACCTACCACCAAGCGCGGACTATTCCGCCTTAAACATTTTGTATCACCCACGCGCGGTGATACGGGCCAACTGTATCAGTTGAACGCCGCTGATGTCTGAACTCAGTAGCATAGGTAGAGTCGTGATACAAATGGGTTAAAATCACAATATTGTCAAAGGCAAATACTTCATAAACAATTCGATATGTTTAGGGCTGAATTTCAAGTCAGCCGTCGTGAACGGACTATTAAGGGGGTCTTCTAGTGTAACGAAGCGTTTTCTTTGCGTTATTTCAGAATTTTTTATGAGGAACTTATGAAAGTTACTGCAACCCTGTTTTTTTCTGCATACTTAATAACATTTCGATTACACTTTCAATTTTTTTGAAAACAAAAAGATTAAAATTAACCGAAGTGGACCGCTTTGAAGCTGCTTTTGAAAAAAAGCGGTGCCCAAACGGTGTCCACTATTGGACGGTTTCTGATTATCTGAAACAAAAAATTCAAAAGGATTCCTATTTGTATGTCCTTGGTTATAGCCGGTACCAGAATGAAAGAAAGATATTGCAAATTTCAAAAATAACGTCACTTAGAAACTGAGTTTTGATTTTCATACATTTTTTTCGACTTTATGTTGCTGTCAAAATTAAAAAAAAAAGAAATATTTTGAGACAATTGTGGTAGGGGCGATAGCCACATGTGTGCTGGACATGTGTGCAGAAGTTGGGGTTAATTGGTGAAGTCGATCTTGAGATATCGTGGACACCATTTCGAAAAACATGGTTCCGAGAAAAACGCGATTGAAGTTTTCAGTGCAATTTAGATTCTCCCTTGATGTGTCACACTAAACGAGCTACAACTTCGTTATTTTATTCGAAGTACATTTTGAGTACATTCTTAAAGAGTTGTACTTTCGATATATGCAAAAAAATAAAAATCGATTTTTTGAAACCTAGAAGACCACCTTAAATTTCACGCCGGCCATAGGAAGCGAACTACTGCAAACGCTGTCGGGTCGGAAGGGTTAGTTTAATGAAAGAAATTTAGAAACGATAAATTGGTGAATTTATTAATTTTGAAATACATTTAACTTTGAAATATTGAAACAATTTTGAAACGCCGAAATTGAAGATCTCGTGGCTGCGAGAAAATATCTATCGTCTGCCACGCGCGCTACGCACTAAAATCTGCCGCAGCGAAAGGGTTGAAAGAAAATACAGTGCTTCCTGGAATTTTGAAATTTCCAGCGAAACTAAAATTGAGAGTAACTTAACGACCATAAGGAGTGTGCAATTTTCACTTACGGAGAGAAAAATGTTATTTAAATTTGTAGAATCTGCACTTCGGAAAAATGAAAATCTTTTTGTTTCCACGATGTAACTTACTTTTACCAATCTCGCTGTTCGAATGAAATGGCGGGAACGCGGATAACTTTTACGCAAGAATTGAAAGTAACGAGATGAGAGAATCATTTTTTTTTAATTTCATCCAGGTAGAAACTGACTATTTAAACTGATTGATTTGCAAGCTTTTAGTTCTTAAGGCGCTTTATAAAAATTCTCGAGCAATAAAAATACGTAAGTTCTGAAAGCACTCTTTTTTGCAACTCTGAATAGCAACGCTGAATGTAATCAAAGGATTTCTAATATTTTTGTAATTATTGTAATACAGTAGAAACATTTACAAAATATTTTACAATCTTACGAACTACTATTACGCGTGTCTACTTACACACCCGTCTCGCAGGAATAACTGCCGATGTTTGTCACTTACCTAAAACAGAGAAATGTCGCAATGTTACTTATATCACAGAGGAAATCCAACATCTCGCGTTATAAATAAATTGCAAATGAATAATTCACGCTGCGTAAGTAGTGAACAGAGTACACAAGTATAGTGTAATTACGACGCAAGTGCCCAAAGTCGCATTTTTTCATACCAACTGAAATTTGCTAAACGAATGCAAAAATCGCGATTAGAGATAATATACCAGCGGAAAACAATGTTTCCCAGGTGAACATACACTACCGGCCGAAAGTTTCGAATCACCTGTCAATTTACATCAATATTGAATCTGCTACTAATTCTTTATAAACCTGAAATTTATGTTGCGCAAACCAACAGCACTTGACCTCATTTCGATTAATTTGAATGACAAGTTCCTTAAAAAATTCTCAAAATTGCTAACTTTCTTTTTCGAAATTTTTGTGTAACTTACAACGAACAGTGATTCCAATCATTTGGCCGGTAATGTAGGTACCTTTAACCACAGTAACAAGCAAAAAATAAAAATAAACAAATGCATACACATTTATACAATAAAACCAGATCAAGGAAAGAAGGAATCAATTCATTATCATAATTTTCACGATAAAATCGATTGCACCCATAATTAACGAAATTCCTCGCGCAAATAATAATAAAAAATTGTTAAATCTACCGATGACAATGGACGAAATACAAAGGACGATAAAAAGAGTATAAATTATTCATGCAACTCCTGAACTCGATTGCGCTCTTGCAACTCCTGCGCTCGTCTCGATTCAATCATCGCACCAAGTTGCCTCCACGAAGAAAAAAGTGCACAAACAGGTATATCACTTCGGTGTTTCGAAGTTTAAACATCTGTTAAATGATAAACCGTGTTGACACGGCGCGTCAATTGCTCGTAAAATACGGAGAAACTCGCCAGCCAGCGCACGGGCGTGTCTTACCTTTTCAGTTACCATAATTATAATAACGTCGCGTTGAAAATGATTTCCGATATGCCGGGGCGTGCAGTAGAATCGTGATAAAACCGATTAATTTCCGCGCCCTCGCGCTCGTAGATATTTGATAAACCCGATACCGTTGTAAATTCAATGTTTGACATCGTTGTGCCATCTACGTTCCACCCTTGAATTGGAACTGCTTGCATTTCACGGAAAATATATCAGCATTAAACACTCGAGAAATTACATTCCATGTTAATCGAGGAATGTAAAGCAGATTAATTTAATTGGCTATTTCACCGTTGAAAATCCATTAAGATTTATTCTAATCCGATTAATATTGTTTCATTTCACGCAATCGTTTGATTAAACTTCCGCGATCAGATCGCGGGGTCCACCGGTTAGTCGTCACTCGCCCGCCGACCAATTAAAGACCGCTGAAATGAAAATCTCGGAGTTCGATCACCACCACGGCTCTGGGGGTTGTTCGCTTTGCAGGATTTTATTCTTTGGTATTGGAAATCGGTGATCGAAGTAAAATTGCCTTCGTATAACTGCTAATGTAAGACGGAAACGGCGAGATCGGCACAACGCCGTACGGTCAAACGCGGGGGACAAAAGACGAGCGTGTCTTTCGTCGTGCTGTTACACCCTCAAATATTTTCATTCTTGTATTCACAACTAGTCATCCACTGTCACCATTACTCAACGTACATCCACCAGTGCAGGCGGCTCCAGAGATGGAACCGTGGTGGAGTAGGTTCAAATCGGCCAGCAAGGCCATCCTGCTGGGACCAAGCACGGATGCTCGTAGCTCCGCCTCCCCGTGGGCCCCGCTGGTAACGACGCTCCGGGCTACGTGCAGCCCGGAGGGTCGGCTAAGTGAGCTGCGTCCCAAAAGGGTAGGTCCAACTTGCTCTGTAATCCAAACGGTGAGAGTAGGGTTTTTCCAAGTCGCGCGCGTTCCTCTGGCAAGGGTTCCCAGAAAGTAGAGATACCAACAACTTCTCGCGAAAGCCGGTATAGAGTAGAGGTTCGAGGTACGGCGCCGGTCGATCGTCTGATCGAGCCTCACGAACCGCAAACAATACTTGTCACCATTACTCTTCACCTTCCAACTCGTCTGCATAGTCACAACCCGAAGTCCGTCTTCCCAGAACCCTTAAACAGCCCTATTTTCTCCATTTCCGCGTTCATTCTTCATTCTACCACGTGCACGTCACGTATCATCAAAAATCTCTGTCAAATAAAGTTCTGTTTCTACGCAACGACGATCCCTAAGTGTTTTAACCCAGCGATACCCCAATATCTGCTCCTAGGTCCGAGGAATTGGAGCAAACCAGGCATCACAGTGCGAAGCGCGGGCACGCGAGAGAGTAGAGTGTACGAGAAGCGTTTAAAACGCGCGAGCTTGTAAAGACACCGAGAATTATCTCAATAATGCTAAACCTAACAGACACTGAAGAAACCTCTTTACCGTTTGAAATGCTCTATGGATCTGTCTCTGGATCACCGAAAAAGAGAAAGCTGAGGTCCGAACTGTTTTTATCCTATTGTTAAATAATTTCACTGCTAAAGTGATTTAATCGCGAATTGTCGCAACGTGTAGTGCAAACATGTAAACGTTATATCTTACTTGAACAGTACATCAAAGGAAGCCTTTGTTTGCCTAATAAAAGTTTCACTTCTGCAAACTGAAACGAGCCATCGATAGCTCACGTATCGTGATACACCTTAGTACTCGATATTAGTAATCGAACGATCCCTTATCTTTCTTTTTCTACCTTGGCGTTTTCTCTGCTTGATCACCTGCTCGAGAGATGGACAGTGCAAATTTGTCCGCAGATATACTGGGTGTCTTTCTTAACTGGACGCTTTGGACACAGTTTCGTTTAAAAAAATTATCAACTCTCTGACTCTTGAGCGGTTAGGACACAGTGACAAGTGGGTGAAGTATAAGATTTTTAAACGACAGTGAAGAAAAAAGTGAATGATCGATTAATATAAAATTTTGTATTTCAATTTACTAATACACAAAGCTACCGTTGTCAGACCTTTGGCCATTCCTCGAATAACTGCAACCTCCCTTTCAGATGTGTGAAGTGTGCTGGAAACCACCAGAACTCCACCTGCACAAAACCATTTGTGAGAAGCAGGCATGATAAAAGAAATCGCGAACACGGACAATCGAATCTTCTCGATATATTTACCGGCTGATGGGCACGTGCCGGCAGGCTTAAGTATGTATGCGTGTATATGAGCGTTGACGTACCGCGACCGGGCAGGCAAAAACGCTAACCCAAATATGCCGAATTTAGAAAGCAATTAAGTACACGGATAATTAAGAACCGGCTCGGTGTATTTACCGGCTGATGGGCACGTGCCGGCAGGCTTAAGTGTGCGAGTCTTTGTGAGTATTAGCTCCAAGAATATTCTAGCGTAACGCGACCAGGCAGGCAAAAACCCTATCCGGGCTAGGATAAAAGCAAGTGCCCGCGACACGCGGGAAGAGTCGCAAAGCAGCCGAAAATCAATCCGGAAAAAGTCTGTCAGTATGTCAGTTTGGAGTGAGTCTGGAAGAAGCCACGATCACGTTACAATAAGAACACGCCACGATACGATACGATAAGACCTGTGTAGGTGCTACGAACTAGTCTTACTCGTCGTGTTATCTCTGCAACTAGCGGAATAGACACCTGAATAAAACCCTATTCCTACATTTATATTTCACAAAATAATGGGAAAATGTGAAAAAATCGATCGTCAATGCCTAACAGTGAAGATAACTGTAAAATTTTAATGCAATTGCTAAGGTAGAACTCGAGATACACCGTTTTGAAAAACGCACCGGTGCGTCACGGCACGCAGGTATACGAAATAATTTCTATCGAAGCCTGGAATCCATGTAAAACCTTTTGCATTCTGTTCTCAAGACTTGAAACTACTATTTAAGACAAAAAAAATTTCGATTTTTTCAAAATATTTCTGCGTCCTAACCCCTTAAGTTCTCACGAAACCAATATTCTTGTTTACCTGCAACGAATCAAATCGAACTAACATTCGCAGAACGTACCCTCGAAACGTCTTTCGTTCCTAAAGCAGCTGTCCAACCGTGATATCCGACTTGATAATTCGCCACGGCTGTTCCCGGGCCAGGAGAGAAAGGGTGTATTCGCCGCGCAGCGGACAGCATTTCATCGAAATGTGCACGAAACGACAATAGCGCGAGGCGTACCCCGCGTGGTCTGTTCGTTATGTTTCAGAACGGCGCAACAAGTTCCGCGGACAACGACCAGGGAATTGGAAAACTCACGCGAGGATCCGGTGGATGGTAGTTGCAAAACACGCGACTGATCGCGTAATTTAGCTAACCACAACGTGTCTTCGTTCGGAGAAAAAACGCGAAACGTCGTCCTCGGAGATAGGTGGGCTGCAATTCGGGTGCGAGATGCCCCATTGCGAAAAAAAATTGACGTAGATAGGTATTAACGATCTGAGAACGGGACTGTTCTAATTAAGAAAGAAACTGAATTTCAAACGAAGCAAGTGCCACACGTATCCTTTTGCAAGTTTGTGCGTTTGTTCTGTCACCTTTTGAGAACGCGAAAATATTTTTTATAAGTGAAAATATCGATTTGTTGTGAAATGGGAGCACCGCGAAGAGAGAGCCTTGAAGAATATAATTACCGATGGCTGACATGATATCAGACGTTGTACTTATCCAAAATGCAAAATGCAAACGAATTCTTAATCTGTAGATGTTGGGTCGCACGCAAATTCACGTGAGCTCGCCTCGGTCTGGCGGATTATAGCCACGAAAATCATTAGTCACCTTTGCCCGCCAGACCGAGGTGCCGAACCTCACTTCGGCCGATCAGACCCCCTAGGTCTACCATGCGCCGCGCGACCGTCATCCAAAGGACGAAAGAAGTAAAGAAACATCAATGAAAAAAAGAATGAAATATGGAATTGTGTCATTATTTATATACACTACCGGCCAAAAGTTTGGAATCGCTTCCCAATTTTCATCAGTACTGAATCTGCTACTAATTTTTCATAGACTTGATATTGATATTGTAGAGATAAATAGCAATTTATCTCATATCGATTGATTTCAATGATACTGTGGGTTCGTTAGTCCTCAAACCACACACCAATCGTAAGCGTGCAATGTTGTGTTGAACAAGATTTATTCGTCGTTACAGAGTTCGCTGGTTTAAATGTTTAGTTAAATCGAGTACAGGGTTTCCTCAGTTCGCTGTCCCGGACAACCTGTTTTGTCATTTTTCGGGCGTCCTTATATACGCCCTTTTCCTGTGCGCGAACCGTGGAGAGTGCCCTATTGGTACACGCTTCAGGTACCTAATTTACTAATTACGCTCGCACCCTATTGGTGCGTGTTAATATTATTTGCTATTGGCGCGGGTCTAGGTGTGACTTACTCTCTATTGGCGCGCACTAGTTACACGCTACAATACAAAATTCGTTAAAACGTTCTTAAAGATGCTGACTTTTTTCTGCGAATTTTTGTGTAACTTGCAATGCACAGTGATTCCAAACTTTTGGCCGGTAGTGTACTACATGTTACGGAACGGGTTGGTTAAAGGCGTAAAATTCCAGAAATGTGTTTGATGTTTTATTTAATGTTTAGTTCGAACGGGTGTCGTTCTAGGTGTATGGTTTTAGACTATCTGTCGAACTTGTGCGGGTACATCGGTTTTATACTAGTTTTGGCACCTTGCTTCCGACCAATCAATGGTCAGGAAAAGGGCCTTTCCTACCTGTAGCGGTTGCTTGGCGTTTTGGTTTATAATTATGAAGGTGTTTGGTAACGATAATAATAATATCTGATAATAATGTTAATAATAATATTATAATAGTATCTAATAACAATGTGTGAGGGAAAGGCAGTGGGTTCGTAACAATACAAAAAATCAAATTTGTAAACAATTCATTGTAATCCCCAACATCCTCTTAAATATATTATTTACTGTTACATATGCAACGGCAACCAAAGCACATTCATCTAACTAGAAACGAGACTAAGCACTCCAGAACTGGACTAAAGTTACAGACTCTAGAACAAAGATACAGCGCCCACTCGTTGTAAAACCTACATAATAAAAACCACACCTTGACAATGAACAAAGATCAGTCTCTAGCAATAATTACCGTCGTTAAACGTCTCTCCGCGCGAACCCTCTAGATTTCAAAAAGCATAATTACATTCGCGACATTATAAACGTCTTCTGGAAATAAACAGAATTCGTTCCAATATTCTCCGAGAAGATCTGGACCTAATCCAAAGCTAACATTGGGCAGCTTCATTAGACGTTTTCCTTTTTTTTTATTAAGTTATTATAAGTAAACCCCGTCACACATACTTCAACTGTCTGCACTTGGAAAAGTTAAAAAAAGTTCAAGCCTAAACGCTATTCGCATTGGTGAGAAATTGGTGTGGGTCAGAAAAGACCCGACCACCGGATTCTACGATCCTCACTCCGACTAGTAATAAGTTTCGTCCAAGTTTCACCCAAGAATTGGCGGCAATTTCAAAAGCATCGATCCCTTTCATTCTGTGCATTTCTTCCCACGAGAAGAATCGACCATTAGCCTCATTTTTCAGACGCAATTACAAATTACAATTAACCTGAAATTACATTGTCGAGGCTTTTACCTGCTGTCAGACTTCCGAGCAATAAACACGTCGTTCCCGCGTGTAAATTTTTAAATACGTTCACGAGGCTCCCGTTTGACGTGCGAAAACTTGTAAATCGCTTCACGCGAAACGTGTAATAAGTCAGACCGCGAGCGAAACAGGACGACGCCGAGCTGTTTCGCCGCAGCTGTCACGAAACTTTTTCCTCCGAGAACGTTAGAGGTGCAACGCGTGTCGTAGATACACGTTTCTATATAAATTCGACGCGTCCTTAAACCTGGCGACAAATTGCTCGCGATGATTTCTTTTTTTTTTCAATCGTCGCGCGCGCGGCATAAATTTTGAATCGTTCATCCGTGAAAAATGAAACTGTCGTTAACAATCGCTCGCTAACAAGTGTTGCGCACGCTGGAATAAATACGAAATTCCTTCTGCGCTGACCTAATTTCACACGTGTCCCCGTTCGCTGACCTATTTCGCGCGTGCTTTTTCTAAATTTGTCAAATTGCACGCGCGTCGAAATTGCGCTTCGGAAAAACACCCGGAAATATCACCGGTGTGCGCGTGTTTCTTCTTTTTATCGTCGATTTCGCTCGCGCATTTCAATTACAGATTTACGTGCAACCCTGTTTTACCGACGTATTTGCAATTTTAAGATCGCAACGTTCGATGAATTTTGATTTTCGAAAATTCGACCCGCGATGGTAAAACAGACGAACGGCGACGACAGACGCGAACGCTGAATTTAAATATAATACACAGAATGGAAACGGCGGTAAACCGATTCATCGAATAAAAATAATTTGTAATACGTTTTTACGCTTCGTCTAATTTTATCGACCACGGACTATTAAAATCAGAATCTGCATTCGGGATTATAGAATATTCAATTATGGAAAGGTATTCAGTAATTACTATAACAGCCAAGAGTGGAATAATTATGAAAATCACTGCACGATTACTTGTGATTTATACGCTTGAAATTCAACCCTTTTAATTTTCCAGCGTAATGTAACCTGTATATGTACATACTTTTATTACAAATTGGATGTTGGTATAGACGATGAAATAAAAATAGGAGAAATATTTAGATTTTGTTTAGTATATCTTGTTCGATTCTAAGTCGAATTATTGTCAGCTAAACCGATGGAAATGTTCGTTAACACGCTCGCTGCCGCCGACGCAGCATATGCGGTCGAGAATGTATTGCACAGTGTACTATCGATTTTCTGGTGGCAATGAACGTGTTAAAGCGTTCAAAAGCAATCGGCACATCCAGTCATGTGGCAATCATGCTTGGTGACGGGTAGTCAGTGATAAATCACATAATTATTAATATTCATTTTAACAATAATATTTACAGTATATAAATAAATTTTCGTAAATTTCTTGTTAGCCATTACACCCAATAATTTCATTTATTTCGTACTTAATATGTTTACTTGTTAATTAATTATTACAATATTTCTACTAATATTTAAAATTATTCGTTATTCTTGCTGACCAATTAACGGTGAAAAGTTTGAAAGGTAGAAAAACACGTCCGTTAAAATCTAAATCAATCGTGTCGATTTTTCATTTCAATCAAAATGTTCTTTTTTTTCTATTTGCGAGAGAGTAAAACGCGAGAGTACAAAGCGAGCAAAACGTTATTCATTCGAACTGTCATAATTTGTGAAACGTGGCGCGTTACGCGAATTTGTAATTTTTGCACATAAGCAATTTAAGAAAATGAACCATTCGATATTTGCAAACGGGAATAGTTTTCTCTAGAATTTATTATGTATCGTTTGGCGAAATGAAAAAAACCTTTCGGAACTGCAGTTTCAAAGTTCACCTCCCCAGGTAGATATAAAACCACGTCGCAATAGAAACATTTCCCTGCGATAGCATTAAGCGTTTTAAGCACTTCCGCTACTGAACGTCACTTTTATGAAAATTATTGAACGTTCGTTCAGTGGATTAAAATTTTACGTTAAATTACCAAAAATTTCAGACTTTTCTTTGTCACATTTATCTGAATATCTAATTTTCTAAGCTAATTGTCACGTTTAAATGCCCAAGAATCGAAGAGTGACATTTTTTTTTTTTTTTTTTTTTGCAATATATCGACGCATTCCAATTTCCAATTTAATTCCTTCGATTTTGCGTAAAATGGAAAGAAAAATTGCGTCTCGATATAATCCAGCATTAACGAATAATTCGTCTAAATCATTTTTCAATTCAATAAACGATTCCACGCGAATAACAAATTTTTCAAAATATCACTGCATTCCAATTTTCAATTTAATCCTTTCAATCTTCTGTGAAATAGACAGAAAAACAATTCAGCATCACCGAGCGATTCGTCAAAAAAAATTCACCGGAAATTCGCAAAAGGATCACTTCGATTCGAAAATTTGAGAAATTCTTCCTTACCGGCAAACTACTTGTTAGCTATCAAATGCATCCAATACTTCTCAATACAGTATAAACTTACGTTACTTTAAATAAAACAGCAAATTTTCGCCCCGAAGGCGTTTTCCTCTCTCGTCCTATCTCTACACAGAGAGAAACTTGCCTTCGCGAGATTGCATCGTTGTCTTGCAACAATTTTCCGCCTGTTGATCGTAAAACGAATAAAAGTTGCACGCAGGATAAGGGCATAGGGGGGGTAAGAGGGTGAAAATAGCGGTATATTTCGAACGGTGCACAACAGAAGAAGTTGTAGATCTCGATGGGAACGGAAATCACGGAGAATCGCGGTGAAGAATTACGAACGGTGATTTTCATTTCCTACGCGTAAAGAGTCGTCATAAGGGCAATGGGATACAAATTCCTCCATTTAAGTTTCAAATTAGATTTTTCCTTGGCAATCCCGGCCGAGCACTCGGCTTACATTCAAAGCCCTTTCTTTGATCAGAATGGCTGATCGATTTGGCATGGAACGTTCATTCCCCCGTTCTTTCTCCAGCTTCGTTCTTCCGTAGGACTCCTCTACCATGGCCCGTGGGCTCTGGCGAATCTCAACGACGTTGCTCAATTTACGTCATGCCCGGAAGTATGGCACTCTTTGCGCTCCCGTCGCCGCGCCGTGGAAAAAAAACGAGCTGGCAAAATGGAAACGAAGTGAGACGGCGAAGTGGCTTTATTAGACTGGCCCGTAATGAATCTTCCTCGAGAATAGCCGTGCCCGAGTAGATCATAAAAAGCGAATTACGAGCACGTCGTCGTCGATACACTGCACAGGTGAGACGAGCGGCATTCGAATGAGCCAACGTTGCTATTCGCGGAATGAAATTACTTGGAGGACAACGTCTTTGTTAGATTTTCTGTAGAAACGGTTTATGGCACGATCGACAGGGAACGGTTATTTTTGAGTTGAGGATTTTCGTTTATTGCTTGCACGGGTCTAATTAAATCCTGCGAGGGTCATTAGAATTGCTTTGCTAGATTTTTAGTAATTTGTGTCCCTCGCGCTCAATAGCCTACGAACATACCATAAACCACGAATTTC